>NC_056671.1:88013445-88320477 GCF_018350195.1 Panthera tigris | reverse complement strand
TGATGTGGACAGATCAAAGTGTGAGTGTTTTTGTCTATCATGAATTAAGCATAATTTACCCCAGTTATATAAGATGACATTCAGCTTCTATTATAGGGGAACTTGCCATCCTAAGAAATTTTCTACCGTATAAAAACAGCTTTATTTTTACTGTTCTTGGTATCAGATATGAAAGCATTTTATTCTCCATTTCACATATTGTTTTTATTGAGAATTGTTTTAACAGAAAATTTAAGTAATTTAGGAAAGGGGAATCACTGACTATGACACAAAATGTATCCAGAGCAGGTAGAAGAAGGAGACACTTGAAGTCGGCCCAGATTCAGAAGAACAGGAAGTCTAAATGTCATGAAGCTCTTAGAATAATTGATGACACGAACACTTTGGCTAAATCACAGGTCTTAGTTTAGACTCCTGTAACCAGATACCATAGACCTGGCGGCTTAAACAATGAACATTTATTTTTCATGGTTCTGGAGGCTCAGAAGTCCAAGATCAAGGTGCTGACAGCTACGTGTGGGGAGAACTGGGTTCCAGTTTGCAGGCAGCCATCTTCTGGTCGTGTCCTTACATGGCGGAGACAGAGGGCAAGCTCACTTCCTCTTCCTATGAGGACACAGTCCCATCGTGGGGGCTCCACCTTCATGGCGTGACTGACTCTCAACAGCCTCATCTCCTGAAACCATTACATTAGGCCTTCACCATAGGCATTTGGGAAGGGACGCACGCCTTCAGCCCATAGCACCATGATAACGCCTTCTGTGATGCTGTCTGGCAGGAATCAAACCAGCTCATGTGTCGACAGTGCTAAGGTGTTTGCAAATTCTGAAATATTTTTCTTATTATTGATTCTCACCCGCTGTCAGCGCATTCTGTGGACATCAAGACTGAAACCATGGCTGTCAAAGTGCACGTTTTACCCAATGCTCACATTCCCTTTACATTTTGCCCAGGTTCCACTTACGTGATTCAACAGGGAGGGACTGATTTCGTATTGTCATCATTGGACTGTAGGTTACTTGATATATTGGCTTATAGGCCAATCTTACTTTTTGAGCATTTCCCTGAAGTCTTAAGAATGTAAGTTAAAGCATTCCTTTAAGCCTTTAAAAAAATGCAAGCTGTAATTAATTCCTTTAAATAGGGTTTGGTGCTTCCCAGAAAATAACAGAAAATTCAACAACAGGAGAAATGTTACCCAGAACATAGAATTTCTTTCTTCAAAGTATTTGCAAATAGTCTGATATATTTTAAGTAGGCAGTTAACAACAAATCAAGTTATTTTTGGTAGCTGAAATTTTTTAAGTTTTTTTTTTTTTTTGCATGTCCCAGCACAAGATTCACATAAAAAGACCTACTGAAAAATAATTCAATTATTTCAAAATTACTATAGTATACTATTATAGCCAAGTATAAGTAAGTACTAAATAGCACAAGGATTTTTTTTTTTTTGCTTATTGGCATTACTTAATTGAAGATACATTTAAGAAGACTGTCAAACTTTAGTGAAATAAAGACTCACTGCCATTTTATAACTAAGATGTTACAAAATAATATCAAATCTGATATTTTCCCCCTCATATCAGAAACTATTGAGATTTTTTCCCCCAACACCTAAAAAACTTTGTAGAGCATATTGATCCTTGTCTCTTAAGTTAAAGCCATTAGTGACGATTTTTACTTTACCTCATTTTGCCTGTGTAATTTCCTACAAAATAACTCAGATACAGGAAGCTGAATAAAGAAAGACAAAATAGGGATGCCTGGGTGGCACAGTTGGTTAAGTGTCTAACTCTTGATGTAGGCTCAGGTCATGATCTCACAGTTCGTGAGTTCAAGCCCCATATCGGGTTCTTCACTGATAGTATGGAGACTGCTTGGGATTCTGTCTCTCCTTCTCTCTGCCCTTGCCCTGCTTGTGCCCTCTCTCAAAAAGAATAAATAAACTTAAAAAAAAATTTAAAAAGACAAAAATAAAATAATAGTTTGTAATTGTCTGTGTCTGTGTCTTTGCCCATTGAGCAATGACACGATCCCTGGAACACCTGGGCCTCCAATGGCTATTTCGTAAAGTGATGAATGAATGGAGGCCGACTTTAGGAATCTGATTTAGGTCTGAATGAACAACAGTGTTCTCAAAAGATTCTGAGCTTCTTCAGCCTCTGCTCTCACCTGCACCTAAGTTGACCAACAGACTAAATTCAATATTATCAAAACTTAACCCGTTCTACGCTGTGTATTTCACATACGTAAGTAGAAAACTTTGGTAAGAATGGAGTGGTCACAAAGTGAGCAGTGCCGAGAAACCATTATTTACGTTTCAGATGACAAATCTAAAAAAAGTTTTCCAAGACTATCCATTCTATAAAAAGCTCTAGGGATTACTACTCCCAGAAAGAAGAGCGAGAAAGAGGTGATGTCCGTACGTTGGAAGGTCAAGAGCACCTTAGGCAGATTCTTGGGGGATCTGGTCAACGGGAAGGATAGGATGAAAAGCACACATTTGTTTTGGTTGGAAATCATTTTAAAGTTCATGTCACTTAATAATGCAATTTCTTTACTATTAGCACTCATAATAATATTAGCATTCATAAAAACCAAGTTGGTATTTTGGTGTTGAGTGGTGACATTAAAACACACGCATCACATGCAAATTGAGACAAATATACACAGATACTGTTCTCCTGGAGACTTTCTAAAACCTCAATGTAACCTAAAGAAATGTTTACAGAATCCACTAACATGTGGAAGAAACCTCGGAAATTTACAAAGAAGCACAACATCTGAGGGTTAATGGCCAGAAGGTGTCAGTTATTGTAACAGAGTGTTGTCTAGAGTTAATTTTTGAATGTGTCTTTTTATTCCTATTCAAGAAGCAAGGAAGTGACAGCAGCCTTGCTCTGAATTCAGCCAGTGGCTTCAAATAGAAATGGTTGTGGCACGAGTCGAGTGCTTTTCCGTCAAACAATCAGCTTCGGGGTTAATGTTCAGCGTGAATACTTTCTGACGTCACATCTCCTTCTCCCTGTTCTTTAATGAATCATGCCACACGGTGTTTTGTTAGAATGAAATAAATTATAGGCTGTGGCTTCTGGCCAACAAAAAATTGCCTTTACTTATTTTAAGACCCCATCATTAGTACATCCTTCTGGATGTTATTTATCTACCACCCACTACTGAGCCCTTAATCACAGCATTTTTACTTTTCCCCTTTCTTGGAATGAGACAAAAAAAAAAAAAAGTCAATTCAAGGTTTACAAAGAATGCTTTCCTGTCATGAGGCATTTACCACTGTCTTTTTCCAGGCGTATTTTGTTATCATTGTGTGACAGCAACAGAATGGTTCCCATTTCATTTTCGGTCACTATGTGCCAAGTTCCATTGTGTATTTGTCTGCTCAGAGCACAAGAAGCATGGTATTTCGACTATGAGTTTAAGTCCAAGGGCGAGGAAAGCATTTCGACCCCACTGCCAGATCTTCTCTAGGAAAAGGTGATGATGATTTTGTGTTTGTCTTTGTTGGAGAGATGTGGGAAGAGTTGGCTAGGCCAGTGTTCCCTGGATCCTGGGAATGTGTGCTCCTTTTTGATGTGGGAAACAAAGGCAGAAGGAAATGGCAGGTAAAATTAAATTTCCTTGTAACCTGCAGCCCATTGACAGATACTTGAGGCTGGCAGAGTAGAACATTTCTCCAGAACTCCCTATTGTCTTCATGTTAATGCTTTGCTAGAAGGAAAAATAACCTTAGCTTGACAATAGCCAGGCCTCCGGTTTCCTGTGAATCCTCTTTGGCATATGGAAATCCCTTTGAAGACTTGCCCTTGATGTTACCTCCCCCAACTCCACAGTGTATAAGCAGTCTCTGTTCAAGGTCCAGGGTAGCTCTTCCTGCCCACGGGTGAACTCCTCATGCTTTAATAATATCACCTTTTTGCACCGAAGAAGGCTTAAGAATTCTTTCTTGACCATTGGCTCTGGACCCCACCATGACTCCCCAAACCCCATCACTCTTGACTATAGGGTCCAAAGGACCAATGGCAACCAGCGTGTAGCACACAAAGCTAACTCAAACGACAATAAAAGCAAGCCTCCCATTATCCATTCCTTTATGTAAAAACCCTTTCCACACTTGGCCTCATATACACAAAGGCATGTCTGTGAAATGTATGGTTGGTTTTACCCTGAGCTACATTTAACAATGTTCCCAATTGTCTTAATCTCTTAATCTCTCTTCCCAGTCCCTTCCTCTCTTTTGTGGTTGCCTCCTGCCTGCTTGAATATTTGATTTGTTGGCCTTTTCCAATCAGTCCTTCATGCAGAAACTCTCGCCTGTTCAAGTGAGGTTTATCTTGCCTTTGGCATTAGTCTGACTTCCATGGTTACCTTTGCAGTGAGTGTGGAATGATAAAAATGGCTTTACAAGAATAATTTATATTTTATATAGCTCCTTTAGGTGTTTTCAAATGCTTTTAAGATGGAACAGACCATTATAGTCTCAATGCCACCCTCTGAGCTAATTCCTTGACCTCTGGAGAGTGGATTTGTCAATGAAATAAACAACAAACAAGACGACAATGGCCTTATTTTAAATATTGCTATTACCTAGGAAGTGTTCTTTTGTTAAACACAAATGGCTGTGGGCAGGAGAGGGGATTTAACACAAGTGCTCTGTGGTAATCTTGCCTTAGACAAATCTGACTTCTCCTCACTGCCCTCCATCATAGGACAACACACCCTTGCCTGAAATGATCTATTGCCTTGTTACAAGAAGGGTGGTCTGAAAGCTGGGTTGATTTTTGTGAATTAATAAATTGATGAGACACTAAGAAGATTAGATTATAGTTCCAGAAAAGGTGACCTTGGGGCAAGAGGTGGCCAGAACTGTCGTGAAGGCTCGAGGAAACATTCATAAATGCAAGACAGTGATGTTAAAAATGTTAAAGAGGGACACAAAATATAGTCCCAGGAAACTGTGCATTGTCTATGACGTGGGGAACGAAGGCAAAAGAAAAAAAATTATATTTCCTTGCAACTTACAGCTCATTGACAAGTATTTGAGACAGGCGGTGACCTTCCTCTAGGAACTCAACGGCCTCCAACGTTAATACTTTGCTACGGGAAAAAGGCAATCTTAGCTTAACATTTTCCTGACCTCCAGGATCCTGGAAGTCTCCTTTAACATACGAAAATTCCCTTGGAAACTTCCTTTATCTCTACCCCCATCCTCCAAATATATGTCCCACTGACAGACATCTGAAGAGTCTCACGACTGAGGTTTTATTAGACAGTAATAAATGACCTTTTCCTAACAACAGCTAGCCCTTCAAGGTCCCGGAAACCTTGCTTACAAGTTCCTTAGAGACTTAACGCTGTCCCTACCCCACTCCCAACCTGAAGGTATATAATCAGCCACTCTTCACAAACCCAGTGCTGATCTTTCTGCCCACGGGTCCTGTGCCTGTGCTTTAATAAAACCACAGTTTTATACCGAAGACATCTCAAGGATTCTTTCTTGACTGTTTTCTCCTGAACCCCAACATTTCCACAACAGTCTATGCATCGCTTGTGTATTTCTTTTAAACCCATAAGGTTGTTTCTTCTAATTTTTCTCTCCTATTTTGGTCACTCCCTCTCCTGCACCTTCTTTAAGATGATCAAGGTATGGATAAAAGGCATGTTAATCACTATTTGTTTCTTGATATGAAATCATACTAGGCAGCTTCAGTTGTCTTTTTTAAAATTTAATTTAATTTAATTTAATTTAATTTAATTTAATTTAATTTTATCAGAAGTATCATTGCCACTTATCTGCAACTATAAACCTAATGTGATAGGCCAATACTATGGATAATTGAGGGTAGACTCCAAGGGGAAAATCATGTAAACATAAATGAACACATGAACCACCAATGTTAGGTATTCAGAAAGTAAGAACAGAATGATCCTTACTGGGGAGAGACATAAAAAGCATTTGGCAAAAATTAGACGACAGGATGAATTTCTAGGTTTAAATTATAAAATTGAGTTCTTAGCTACTTCATATCTCTTTGAATCCTAAAGAGTATTTCCAGAATGTTACATGTCTCTTTTCCTCACCTGAGGATGATGTCCGGGCCTTGTCTTGGCACTTGGGTTTCCCTGTGTTAACAATGAAGGTCATTGCCATTCTCAATAACCAAAGGCAGGATAGACCTACTGGCTCTTTCATTGACCCTGGGTGGTGTGAGATGTTTGAGGCTCACTGACATCCAGAACCTTTAGTGGCCGAGAAGATGAGAGGCCCGATGGAGGCTACTCCTGTGGTTTCTTTCCACCTATGCTTTATTCGCTCTGCAGTTCCTTGGTCAGATTTTCACAGTTCAAAGTGCTTTTACAATAATCATCCATGTGGCCTAAGAAGCTCAGAGATTTATGGAAACATCTAAGGTTTTTAATAGTATTTGCCATTTGACTATGTTGACTATGTTGCCATGTTGACTCTATATGTGCTATAGACTAAATGTGTTCTCCCTCCAAAATTCATGTATCGAAGCCTAAATCCCCAATGTGGTGGTACTTGAAGGTGAGACCTCCAAGAGGTGATTGAAACCTGAGGATAGTGCCCTTCTTGTGATGGGGAAAATGTAGGATAAAATAGGGAGGGAGGGAAATGTTAGGGCCCGAGGTCCATGAGTGGGAAAAATGCACATGTTGGAACAATGCTGGGAGCATCTGGCCACAGCGAAACCCCTCGGGCGTAAGGTCCCACTTAAGAATGTGACAGACACCCCCTCTTCCCTCTCCAGTGCCCCTCAGGAGTGTGACAATCAAAATATCTAACTAAAAAAAAGAAACCCATAACACTTATGTTATAGGAGGGACGGCACAACCATGGTCTGATTCCTCACACAATGGAGTCGAGCCGATCAGGAAGGGACAACCCAGCACCTAAAGTTTTCCAGCCGAAAGGGGTAGATCCTGAGAAGGAATGAGGCCTGACCAAAATCTAATGAAGTCAAGACCTCTGCTTACTGTCACAGGCAGTCACCTCTGTGCAAAGAGAGCTTTCCTACTACTCTAACTTTCTAATCTTAGACTCTAGTAACTTTTGCCCGGTGCTCGTTTTTTGTCCACCTCTTTGTTCTTTGAAGTGCAGACACCACAAACTCCGGCTATTGAGGTAACAAAGCCCTGCAACATTATAAGAAGCGACGTGAGAGTGACAATCTGTCTCCGAACCCCGTCAGGTGAGGGTACAAGGAGAAGACGGTTGTCCGCCTGCCAGGGAGAGAGCCCTCACCAGACAGTGGAGCTGACAGCTCCTTGATCTTGGACCTCAAGTCTCCAGAGAGTCTATGGTCATTTACTACAGAAGCCCAAACTAAGACAATGTGGAAAAATATTCACTGAGCATCTATCAGATGCCCAACACTTAGAAATAATGGTAACAAAATAAACCCTAAGATCCACGAAGAATCTTCCGAATTACAGAGAAGATAATAGATATTAAACAAGTAATGATTCTACAAACACAATGATCTCAACGTCGGATTCGTTCTGTGAAAATGATTACCCGCTGCTGTGGGAGAGTGTAAACTGGTCAGGTGTCGGGGATGGAGGGAATGGTGGTGGCGTGTGAGACAGTCGGGGATGGGGACGTGGAGGGGCAAAGAGAAGATGCAAGTGAGGTTCATCCAGGATCCACAAAAGGAAAGGAAGGCACCTGTGAAGGAGCTCGATGATTCTGGCAGATAGAACAAATGAGAAAGAACAGTGCACTTTGGAGAAACTTACAGAGAAAAAAAAGGCCAATATTTGGGGAGGACAGAGACCCATGAGCAGGTGGTCTGAGTTAAGGCCGGACAGGGGTTAACAGGCAGGGCATGCTAAGCCGTGCTAGATGGTTCTACTTTTTTTTTTTTTTTTTATTAATGTTTACATATTTTTGAGACAGAGCGCACACACGCAGGGGAGGGGAAGAGAGAGTCAGAGACAGAATCTGAAGCAGGCTCCAGACTCTGAGCTGTCAGTGCAGAGCCCAACCCAGGGCTTGAACCCAGGAACTGTGAGATCGTGACCTGAGCCGAAATCGGACGCTTAACTCACTGGGCCCCCCGGGTGCCCCAAATGCAGAATTTTGTAAGAAGCCTACCAAGTAACTGCTTTAATAAATTGCCTGATTGATGTGTGTTTAGGTGGACTGGGTTTGTGTGTGTATAAATAACCTTGCTACTTAATAGTTCCACGTTTACAAATGGCCTTGCCTTGGTCTGTGGTCCGGCAACCAAATAATTAACACCCAGAATTAGTATCTGAACAACGTGATACAACGTTTCTGTTGCAGTTTTGCCGTGAGCATAAGGATTCTGATGTTTCTCTTCAAGAGCGGTGTTACTCCTCACCAATGAGACATGATCAGAGCGGCCAGGTTAGTCTCAATAGGGGCGAGTCCCAGTTGGCGGTGGCTTCCCGGTGGGCGAAGACGCCAGCCACACGCATTGCGCAATCTGTGTGCAGCTACTGAGCAGTTAGTCAAGGAAAGGGAGTCCAAAAGACTGTGGCACGATGATGGGCTGACCCTTGGGTCTGTGGTTCTTGCTTCTGATAACTTCAACGTTGTCTGGGTCCGTTTTATTGTTTATTTGTTTATTTATTTATTTATTTATTTATTTATTTATTAAAAAAAAATTTTTTTAATGTTTATTTATTTTTGGGACAGAGAGAGACAGAGCATGAACGGGGGAGGGGCAGAGAGAGAGGGAGACACAGAATCGGAAGCAGGCTCCAGGCTCCAAGCCATCAGCCCAGAGCCTGACGCGGGGCTCGAACTCACGGACCGCGAGATCATGACCTGAGCTGAAGTTGGACGCTTAACCGACTGAGCCACCCAGGCGCCCCCCGTTTTATGGTTTAGATCCAACTTTGTTTTGTCTGTCTGTTTTTTGGAGGGGGGGGCGCGAAGTGGAGTTTGTCTCACTCCCCTTTCGCTGGTGTGGTCCTAATCCCCTCCTCTGCTCAACCTGTAACACTGTTGCATCCCACAATTTTCTGTTCGTGGGTCCGTGGAGTCTGTGTCCACCCCCCGGGGGGCCGCGTGGGCTCTGCCTTGAGCCCGAGCCATGCCTGTGTCACTCTTGGATTCCTGCTGGCGGTAGGCAGTGACATGTCTCGAGTCCCACTGCCGCTGCAGGCTGCTGGGGTGACGTGAAGGACAGTCACCACTCACTCTCCCAAAGGTCAGCAAAGAAAAATGACAAGGCTTCAGCGTGACCTTAGATGACCAACTTTCTCATCTGCTTTTATCATTCCTCCCCAGCTCAGCCCGGGGCATGACACTTAGGACACCAAGTCCCTTCTCAGAGGAGCTAACTTCTTGGCGTCCTTGATAGCTGTTCACTCTTGTTCTCCCCAGCAGAGAGCATTTGATCCCTTGTCCCTGTTGGTTAGCGAGGGGCCAGGGCTCCTAAGGAGTTAGCTGGCCCTCAGAGCTGTTGGTTCGGTCACGCCCTTGACTTTTGAAAGCTCAAAA
Source organism: Panthera tigris (assembly GCF_018350195.1). Taxonomy (NCBI): domain Eukaryota; kingdom Metazoa; phylum Chordata; class Mammalia; order Carnivora; family Felidae; genus Panthera; species Panthera tigris. Next base: position 88,310,969 of record NC_056671.1, on the reverse strand, counting down.
CAGGAGCACTCACTCCTGTTTCGCCTTTTGTTCCTGCCACATCCTCCCTTTCCGGAGTCAGGGGATTTCAAAGTCTAGGGGGAAAGGGAAAAGTGTGCAGAGCAAAGCAAAGAGCGGAAACGGCAGACTATCCATCCATTAATTCTCCCCATTACCTTTGTGCTACACTAGCAAGCCAGGAGCGGAAAGTGAAGTCACTTATGTCTAGACTGGCACAAGGGGAAAGCTAGCACTGCTTGTGGCCATTGCAAAGCTCACGGGAATTGCAGACTTGAGTGGGGGGGGGGGGGGCAAGGATTTACAATCGCATAGGTTACGCTGTTCTCAGGCACTTTTAAGTTTTTGTCCCTGAAGCATTTCACTATCTTCCCTTTGAAAAAATAACCAGAACAAGTTCTTTGGTTACAAAGGTGAAAGACTGCATCAGATTATTTAGAATGACAGATGTTCAGTGTAAATATACATTTATGTGTATTTTAGCAGGTTTATTTCAAATGCTTACACCATATCTACACTAATACACAGGAGGTTTTTGGTGAACTTGACTCTAAATTCTCAGGGTGCAGAGGAAATAGATGAATGTCTAATTTTAAGGCTTATTAATTTTGTTGTGTGCACTTAATTACCATATTATATAAATGGCACTTTAATTTAGAGATATAACATATGTCCACTCTTACACAAAATAATTTTATGCAAGCTATTCACATGCATCTATAGGATCCGTGTGAGTAATTGAACCCATTTTTTTTTCAGACTACATTTTTTTTCATTCCTAAGCCGTTTGATTTATGGAACTTTTTCAATTTGCATATGATGTTGTCACTAGATATTTTGACATCCAGACGCGACACCCATTGGGGTGGTAGGAGTTTACACAATATTGCTACTTATTCTATTTGTGAAGTTAATCTTTAATATTCGACAACTGAAATCTCATACCCGAAGAAAAACCAACAAATGGCACATTGCAATTCCGTGTCCTGTTTTAACTCGTTCTAGCCGTAGTCCCGGGTGAGCCTCTGAAACGGCCCTGTATTGATCCCATTTCCAACTGTGTCTTCTCCAAATAGATACTTTCAACTTCTCCCAAGCAAAAGAGATCTATTCAAATTTGAGAAAAATCCAAAACATTTTAAGAGCTTTTCATTCTTCGGGATAATTGTTTTGTATGTTTACTTATTGAGTGGGGGAGGGGCAGAGAGAGAGAGGGAGAGAGGGAATCCCAAGAAGGCTCTGGCCGTCAGCATGGAGCCCCATGCAGGGTACCATCCCGTGACTGCAAGATCATGACCCGAGATAAGTTGGACGCTCATCCGCCCGTGCCACACAGGTGCCCCAGAATTGGTTTCTTCTGAAGCTCCTCTCCAGATGCTAGATGGCTCCTCTCTCCCGGTGTCTACGTGGTCTTCCCTGGGTGTGTGTCTGGGTCCTAAGCTTCTCTTCTTTAAGGACACCAGTCACATCAGAGCTGACCCGAATGACCTCATTTTATTTATTACTTCTTTAGAGACCCTACTATGCTACAAGCAGAGTCACCCTCTGAAGTACTCTGGGTAGGGGTAGAACTTCAACACGTGACTTTGGAAGGGGGACCCAATGAAATACAGTAATTAACATGAAGTTATCAAATTCAATAACACCTTAAGCATCTAGAAGAATATAAACCGATAGATATTAAATTAGATACAGTGTCTGGGCGCCTGGGTGGCTCAGTCAGTTAAGCGTCTGACTTGGGCTCAGATCATGATCTGGCAGTTCATGAGTTGGAGCCCCGCGTCGGGCTCTGTGCTGACAGCTCAGAGCCTGGAGCCTGCCTCGGATTCTGCGTCTCCCTCTCTCTCTGCCCCTCCCCTGCTTGGGGTCTATCTCTCTAAATAATAAATCAACATTGAGAAATGTTTGAATAAAAAAAATAGATACAGTGTCATTTTAAGGTTAGATCTTAACTCGTGTTGCTAAAAAAAACCCCAACCCTTCTCTCATTATTCTAAAGTGCTCTAGATACGTTTAAATTTAGAAAATTTGAAGTTTCAAATTCTAGAGCTTTTAATATGGAGAATTTCAGTGTCAAGAAAAGGGAAAAAAAAAGAAATAGTCTACCCAAATTATAAGTTAAACGATTGTGATTTTTTTAAACATACATCAACCTCATTGCTAGAAATGTTTCCATCACTACTTTGATTACAAAACCTATATAAATATTTTAGTAAGTCATATTTAGATAAATGCTTTTATTAAAGGCCATTGTAGAATCTATTATGTACTTCACAGGGATAACATGAGCAAGCTTATTATAGTAAAGCAACGAATTATGTTAGAGGTCAGTATAAAAAGTTGGTATATATGACTATAAGAAAATACATAATGCATTTATGTATTAGGAAAAAACTCTAGGGAAAAAATACTAGGAAAAAATGCTTTAAAATACAGATGAATTAACAGACTCTTTCTGGAATCTATGCATAACCCATGAATAAGAGATTAATAGTCAATGGAAAATAAATTGTAGGCAAGTTTATGTTGAATATATTGATGGAAATTTAGCTAAATGTAAAAATTATAGGTTCATATCATTTTTCTATGAATTCACTGTTGATGCATTAATATTTCCTCCAAAATATAATTTAGGAAGCAGAAGCAAAACCATGATGACAAATATCATTATCTTGAATAAGATGCTCATAATACCTATTTATTTTTCTCCTAATATCTTATTATGAACATTTTCAACCCACATAAACATTAAAATAATTTTAGTGAATGCCCATACACAAACCATCTAGATTTTATGATTACTATGTTTCTAAAATTTTCTTTATCATATATGTATCCAACTATACATCGCTCTATCCATTCATTGACTTACTGTATTTTCTGATGTATTTCAAGGTAAATTGCAGACATCAGTAAGTACACCCCCAAACATTTTAGTAAGCATATAATCTAAGGCTCAATACGTGCTTACACTTTTTTCCTTTTGAGGGGAAAAACAATAAAATGCACACAATTTAAATTTACCTTTTGATGAGTTTTGGTGTCTATATACCTGTGTAACTCAAAACCCTATTCAGATAAAGAGCATCTATAGGGGCACCTGTCTGGTTCAGTCAGTGAAGCATATGATTCTTGATCACAGGGTTGTGAGTTCGAGCCCCAGGTTAAGTATAGAGATTATGTAAAAATAAAATCTTGAGCGCACCTGGGTTGCTCAGGTGGTTAAGCAGCCAACATCGGCTCAGGTCATGATCTCACGGGTTGTGGGTTCGAGCCCCACATTGGGCTCTCTGTTGTCAGCACTGACCCTGCTTGGAATTATCTGTCTCCCTCTCTCTCTGCTCCTATTCCACTCTTTCTCTCGATCTCTCAAAAAGAAATAAACATAAAAATAAAATGAAATCTTTAATAAAGAATAAAAAACAGAATGTGTTCAAAAAAAGAACATCTCTATCACCCCCGGAATCTACTTTTAGTCAGTGTCCACATTCACCCACTGAGATACAGCCACTATTTCCATCTTTTTGTACCATAAATTAGTGACACTTGTTCTCGAACTTTCCATAAACAAAAGTATGCAGTCTACATACCATAGTTTTATAAGGCTTCTGTTACTTACCAGAATGTTTTTGACAGTTATTCATGTTGCGATTTGTTTTTGCTGTATAGCATAATTCCATAGTATGAATATATCACATTGTTTCCCTATTCTGCCATTGACGGACTCCTGGCTGTTGATCCTTTGGGGGATATTGTGAATAAATATGCCATACATTTTCTCCTTCATGTTCTTGTGAATATTTGTTTTTATTTTTAAATACCTGTGGGTGAGTTTACGGGGTGTTTTTCTGCATTTAAAAGTCTTTGAATATGTTAAAATACTTGGGGTTTTTCACTTTTAAACTTTAAATAAGTTACGGATCATTTTGGGAATTGAGTCGTTTACTTAACGGCGCGGCCTGAAGGCTAAGTTTGCCTCTGTCCTGTTTTGTGGGACACCGTCACTGTCATTCACTCCCTTACTGTCTGTGGTTTCTTCGGCACCACTGCTCCAAGGCAGAGTTGAATAGCTGTGACAGAGACTTCAAGGCCTACAGAGTCTAAAGTATTTACTATTTTTCCCTTTCTAGAAAAAGTTGTTGTTGGCATTATATTCTTTGCTTTTATTTTTTTTAGTGTGTATTCATTTTTGAGAGAGGGAGAGGCAGAGTGCAAGTGGGGGGAGGGGCAGAGAGCGAGGGAGACACAGAATCCGAAGCGGGCACCAGGCTCCAAGGTGTCAGCACACAGCCCGACGCGGGGCTCGAACCCACGAACCGTGAGATCACGACCTGAGCCAAAGTCGGATACTCAGCCGACTGAGCCACCCGGGTGCCCTGTTGGCGTTATATTCTGTTGTCCGATTATAACAATTAGTACATCTGTATGTATCTCTATTAGCAATGTCTCCTCATACTATCTGCATATTTATTTTTATTCAATTGTATAATGTTTCAAAAATCTTCCCCCTTCTCATTTGGGCTCATGGCCGTTCATTTTATCTATTATGGCTGGCCAGGGACCTGGGACAACAAGGACCGGCAGATCTTAGATAAGGGAGTCCGGAGGAAGGACATGCTGGTGGACACCTGGGCGTCAGTACCAGAGTGAGGACTTGGTGTCACGAGCCCTATCCAACGCCCTCTAGAGACATCCCCCTTGGGAGAGTCACTGAACAGCTAAGCAGACACAGTGATTCAGCCATGTGACATCATCCAGCCTTCCCATCAACTCCCCCGGTGCTGCAAGCTGGAATGGACTGGCCACAATGGCAGAGATGGAGGTTGGTAACAGGCAAGCTCACTCCCGCAGCCTCTGAAACGTCCACGGTCAACAACAGGCAGGTGTATCCTCAAGGATACCAACCAGCTTCTTAAAAGAGAGTTGATGACTTGGACCCCTTCCATTCTAGAAAAGCTGATGGTGCATCATCAGAGGAAGAAATACCTATCCTGGGTATAGTTTTGCCTCTCCTGCCCACGGAACCTTTGTATGGCTAGGTAGCCAGTACCACTAACTGAAGGTTGACGTTGTCTGATCCACAGACATGAAACCCACCCCGCACCATGTGCGCCTGCTCAGGGGACACCTTCAGAGAGAAGGATGCGAAGAAGTGGCTCGGGATCGTGGGATCTGCTGATCGCATCCCGTGACGCATCCTCAGGATGTAGCTCACTGGTAAAGCGTTAAAATGGCACACGGAACATGCCAGCTCAGATGAGGCACCGTCATCTAGGGTGCAGCATACACACTAAATCCGAGAGCACTGTCTGGAACAGTGTTGGGAGAAATTCTAGTCCAGGATCTCAAGGTCACACAGAGTGTATTGACCACTGTGTTCTTGCTGAGTCATGCTGTGACCAGCCAGCCATTGAGTAGGAAGAAGGGTCCAGAGTTGGGCTATTGGTGCTAATGCTTTCCCCTGAATGGTATTTACCAGAGCCATCCCAGCTTCCTTTTGGTTGGTGTTTTCCTGATTACCTATGTCTTTAAATTTGAGACGTCTTTTATTTATTTTTTTTTTTTAATTTTTTTTTTCAACGTTTTTTATTTATTTTTGGGACAGAGAGAGACAGAGCATGAACGGGGGAGGGGCAGAGAGAGAGAGGGAGACACAGAATCGGAAGCAGGCTCCAGGCGCTGAGCCGTCAGCCCAGAGCCCTACGCGGGGCTCGAACTCGCGGACCGCGAGATCGTGACCTGGCTGAAGTCGGACGCTTAACCGACTGCGCCACCCAGGCGCCCCTTGAGACGTCTTTTAAATGGCATATAATTTGATTTTTTAAAAACAAAATCCAATATGAAAAAATCTTTATTTTTATAGGTTCAATAGGAGTTTAATCAGTTTATATTTACGGTTTCCCGGTATAATTTATTTTCATATATATATTCTTTTTCTTGTGCTTTTCATTTACAGAAGTTTTTCTCTTTTCATCTTAGTCCCATTTCCTGTTTTCTATTTAATTATTTAAATTTTTGTATTCACGTTGCCTTCTATTGATATGAAAGTTTTATTTGTACTATATATTATACAATCTATTTTTATTATCTTTTGACGGATTTTTTTATTTCCGACTACATTTTTTTATCCCTAGTTACTATGTTTCTTTTATTTTGAGCTTACGGATTCTATTTCTTTGAGTCTTGTAAATTTCTTGCATGCTCGATTTATTTGTTTAGCTGTAATCATTTAGATGACACTTTATGGATATCCCATAAAAGTTTCTGTCATCTGAAGTTATTCGGGTTTGATTCCATCTTTTAATATGCCTACTGCTCACACTTATTGGGAAATCACCTCATTACGTGAATTGTACTTTGGATCGTGGCTTCACCTTCAGGACGGTTTTTCCATCAAACATTCAGCAACCTGCCTTAAAAGCTTATACCACCAAGGTGCTTTCATCAGGTTACTTCAGAAACATTATCAATTGAGTTTGATGTTTGGGTTCATTTTTCAGCGTAGGGTTTCCCTGATCACGCTGGTCATGAATTTTACAAATGGCAAATTAAAAAAAAAAAAAATCAGGTTTAATGGACCAGAAAATTTGTTTCTAGTCCTGGCCTCCTATGAACCCAAGATGTCTTCTCGTGTCGGAACGGATGTGAACAATCAGCATTCTTGACGACTAAGAATGAATCCAATATGCACACCTGCATTCACATGCACACATTCACACACATGCAAGCACATGCGTGCACACACGTGTACATACACCCATGCACATGCACGCATGTGCACACCTGAACTCCACAACCCAACACGGCCTTTTCATCAGCTTTCCTCTTCCTCTATCAGTTTTCCCTTTAGTCCGACTCCAAGAAATGCTTTTTTTTCCCCCATTGGTTTGGAGCCTGTGTATACGATGCAAAGCATGTCGGCTACGTGTTGTATGGCAATTCCATATTTTTAACGCAGGAGGATTTTTGTTATTTCCTTCGCCTTACCGATGTATTTCAAGGCTCGATGTGAGTTGTGTTGTTACGTGACATTCTGAGAAAGCCACAACTGTATAGATTTTATTTTCTTTATTGAAAATAAAGAACATTTTTTTTCTTTATTTTCTTTACTTACATCATTCCACTCTCCAAATGACTTGAGGTAATTTTGAGCAAAGTTCACGTGCATGAATGTTAACTTATTAAAAATTAAACGAAAATAGAAATTTCAATCAAGGAAAGAAAGAGAAACCAAATACGCCTCAAGGAAAGGTTAATTTGGCTGCCCCGGTAAACATGAACTATGACTCTAAGAGCCTCAATAGCTAGAGCAGAACGAAAGGCTATGTGAGGGGCCCACAGCTCATCAGAAAGGAAAGAGCACACTTGTTTCTTCAGAGACAGAGCCCTTTTTTTGGCTGCACTTGGTCACATAGATGTCATCAGGTGACGCAATGGGCAGTGTGCCAGACGACCATTTACAGATAATGAATTAGCAGAGTAATCCAGCAAAAAAAAACAATGTAGAATCTTGACCCAGACAGATACGGTTCCAAATCCAGACAATGATCTTTTTTTATTTTTGAAACTTAGGTAAGTTTCCGGAACATTCCGACTCCCAGGTTCTTCGTCAGTACGCTGGTTATTACCACCTCCAGTTAGTGAATACTTGATAATTAGGGTTATGGTGGAATGCAGATGGTGTTGCAGGTTCCATAAAATTCTCCACTACTTTGGAATACAGGGCACAGAGGCCTCCTGACCGTCAGCATGACAGTGATGCAGACAGTTGGGGGACATGGAAGTAAGGCTCAGACGCATCCCTGATTTTCCGTGAAGCCCAGGACCACTCTTAAGTATGAAGTTAGGCCTAAACTTGGAGTTACTTTTTTAATTTTTAATTTAATTTAATTTTTAATTTTAATTTGTTAATTTTTAAAAATATTTATTTACTTATTTTGAGAGAGAGAGAGAGAGAGAGCACACAGAGGGGAGGGGTCGAGAGAGAGGGAAAGAGAGAGAGAGAGAATCCCAAGCAGGATCTGCACTGTCAGCACAGAACCCAATGGGGGGGGTTGAACCCACAAACTACAAAATCATGACCTGAGCCAAAATCGAGAGTCAGATGCTTAACCGACGGAGCCACCCAGGTGTCCCCAGACTTGGAGCTTAGAAGGCACAGATCTACGGGAAGAACATGATACAAAAGTACTATCTCAAGTAGACATACAAATTTGATAAAATCATCATGAATCCCTGAAGAGTAAAGAAGACATTGTTTTCCTGATAACTATGGGAGTGATAACAACAATGGCTACATAACTTCTCAGAAATGGTAAAAATAGGGGTGCCTGGGTGGATCCGTCAGTGAAGCAATCTGACTCTTGATTTCAGCTCAGGTCATGATCCCAAGGTCATGGGATCAAGCTCTGCGTCAAGCCCCGTGCTAAGCATGGAGCGTGCTTAAAATTCTCTCTCTCTCTCTCTCTCTCTCTCTCTTTCCCTCTGCCCCTCTCCACCACTTGCACTCTCTCTCTCAAATAATAATAATAATTATAATAAAGATACCACTTGAAGAAAAGAAGACGCAGGGTGTCTGAAGAAGCTGGGCCACCAAAGGCCTGGGGAACTGGGTGTGCAGGTTTCCCCAACACTTGCCTGGAGAGGGACACTAAAGACTGGAGGTCAGGGAGCGAGGGAGCCCCAGAAACACCACTAACCCAGGAAACCATGTGTTCGAAGGCGGTAATTAAGAAAAGCCAAATCCCAACATTATATCATAAGACAAAAGACTTCCAACTGGTTCAAGACCTAAATGCCACGGTAACTTGAGAAAAGCATTTTAAATTATGAAAGAACACAGGGGCATCTGGGTGGCTCAGTCGGTTAAGCATCCGACTTGGGTTCAGGTCACGATCTCGCAGTTCATGAGTTCAAGCTCCGAGTCGGGCTCTGTGCTGTCAGCTTGGAGCCTGGAGCCTGTTTCCGAGTCAGGGTCTCAACTCTCTCTCTGCTCCTCCCCCACTCACTCTCTCTCTCTCTCTCTCTCAAAAATAAAGATTAAAAAAAAAATAAAATAAAGGTTAAAAAATAAAATATGAAAGAAGATATATTTATATGATCATGAGCTAGAGGACAGGCTTTCTGAGCACAAGTCAATGTTGAGGCCATCAATATGTAGAATACTAGCTACAATAACCAAATGGTCCCTGAGATGTCAAAAGGAAATAAGCAGCCAATATTGTGAAAATGTCAATAAGACAGGAGCGGAGTAGGCCCTTCAGAAGTGAACAAATACACGGTGTCTAGAGGCATGTTGTCTTAGCCAAAACTTAAAAATAAAGGTAAATAAATAGTTGAAAATGTGATACGTTTAGGGTGCCTGGGTGGCTCAGTCAGTTCAGTGTCTGACTTCGGCCCACGTCATGATCTCACGGTTCGTGGGCTCAAGCCCCGCGTCGGGCTCTGTGCAGACAGCTCAGAGCCTGGAGCCAGCTTCGGATTCTGTGTCTCCCTCTCTCTCTGCCCCTCCCCTCCTCCTGCTTTGTCTCTCTGTCTCTCAAAAATAAATAAACGTGGAAAAAATGTTTTAAAAACAAAATAAAATGTGACGCGTGTCTCATTGATTAGTAATGATCAACAATATTTACATAGAAGGAGTAGGAAATTAAGTAGGAGTGAAAATCATCCAGTTGGCAGTGTTTATCACAACAATAAGTGCATACTTTTGTGAGCAGCAGCTACCCTTGTATAATCACCAAAGTACATGCATACAAAACGAAATAATAAATACAAAATAATACTATAAAAGGAAGAATGAACAGAGGGTCCGTGACAACAGATGGTCTCGTTTGTCCTAAGGGATGAAGTTTGGATGTATGTGTATATTGAGCTTGTCTGCTTGAGGACATCTGGGTCATACTATCTTGCTACTCTTCCCCTGGCTTAATCAGGTAAGCGAAACCATGCCTGTAGAGCCTCATTGCCTCTCCTGTCACTCCAATTGCCACAACTTCGTGAGAGGACGTCCTGTGGTGAAAGTCACAGGCTAATTGACTTATCTAGGTATTGGGTCCCGAGTGCTCAGGAAACTTCCACCTTATGCCTCGTCTCAGACTAGTTTCGTAACTATCTTCGTTTCATAATTTATGTTCTTCATAGGACACCCCTTTGCCTCCGTTTCGATGACTAACTACGTGCATGCTTCTGTCCACCCTTGGAGTATAAAGGACATGCAGGATATTATTGTTAACTCTCGATAAGTAGGTTCATTCTCCTACTCTAAACCACCAATGCTATCTCTTCTGTTAAAATAAAATTCCCTGTCCCGACAGGGGGGCTACAATCCAACCAAACATGATCTCCTCACTGACTCTTCCGAAGTGCATCTCTCCTTTCCTCCTGTCTTACACAATTCCAGGCACATCAATTGTCCTGCACCGAAAATACAAGAAGCATGCAGATACACTTTTCCACCCCGAGTTTTTTCCACCCCCGGAGAATTCCTTCCATAGATTGTCGACACGATATTCCTTCTCACTCCATTCTGGTCTCTGTTCTAAGATCACCACGGAAAGCATTTCCTTGACCACCCTACTGAAAATATCACTTTTCATCATTCACGGTGCACCTACTGGGCATTTTTCTCCATGCCGCTCTTCCCTAATTTAATAGTTCAGGTATGGATGTATGTATGCTCGTATTCATGTATTCACCCAGAGTATACATGAAGCAGTCTTTCTTAGCCGCTAACGTTGAGCGTCTTGGAAGGCAGGGCGTTTGCTTGTTTTACTTACGGAGAGAACGTCAGGCAGGACAATACGTACAGAAGCCCCTCCCTCCCAAATCAATGAAAGTGGGGAGTGGTAATGAAAAAGAATACAGTGACAGGAACATTCCACAACAATGTACATTTAGGATGGTGGGATGTGGGGTGGTTTTATTTTCTTTTTACTCACTTGCATTATCATTTTTTTTTTGCGATGGTTGTTACTTACATAATCAAAAGTAAAGAAGAGGGCAAGAACATGTGTCCTTGTAGACCCAAGCTAATCGAAAGAATAGCTGCAGTTTATGGGGTGCTAAAACGTTCCAGGCATCGTTGTAAGAGCTACACATTTAGGAAGTCATTTCATCTCAGCAATCCTGCCAGAAGCAAACTGTTCCTCTGCCTTGTTCCTTGACAGGGAAACCGACTCACAGAAAGGTGAAGTAAGTTGTTGGTTCGGTTAATAAGGGAGAGGGGGTGGTGATCAGTCTTTGATCCTGGGCCTGCTGTGTTTTAGAGTCCACGTTACCGCCCCCACACACAGCCTACAAACCAGCAGAATTTGAAAGACAAATCTCCGCCCCAGATGTGTCCACACTAGCACAGAGTATTAAAAACCAACCAGCTCTTAGTCGGATTTTTCTCTCATTATGCATGGACCCTGTGCCTTGACATTTCTCTAAATTTAACAGTGGAGCTCCAGATTATTGCTGCTAGCAGCATGCGATCACTTTGTAGTCTTTTTATGGGTGTAAACCTTTCCCAGGTGGGGTTTTCAGCAGTTTCAATGGTAATTACATGAAATATGTTATCTTCAGCTGCTTTTATATTCACGGACATGGATTGTTGTTCTAGGCATCGGGGAAAAGGCCAAGGGGACCGGCTGCTTCACCTGGGTGAAAATGAACTTGATTATCCACCCTCCGGTGAGTCTGAAAATGGCATTGTTAATTTCAACTGTTTATTAAGAGACCGTCTCATTGTCAGAACAGGAAAAGAGCGGCATTACTTTGTTATGAGCGATGAGTTTGGCCTGACCCCTCCTGTCACCTGACACCTTGTTCTCATCACAGCCGGGCAAGATTAGAATATGTTTAGTTTCTACACCTCTTTTTAATTCTCTTTTTACAGCTCTCATCATTTGTGTTCCTGAGCCCAGATGCCCTAGTCTGGCGTTTTGGGGTGTTTTTTTTTTAATGGATTTGCTTCTTTTGGAAGTGAAAAGAAATAAAGTCAGCACACTCTTCCAGATCGCCAGTGCTCACTGACTGGTTAATATTCATGGGGCACGGCAGAAAGTCCTTCATTTGTAGTAAGAGGAATTGAATGTGTTCCCTTTGGAGGGACCTGTGCACAGCCAGAGGACGAGGTTAAAGAAACGAGGTAGCATTGGTCACAAAGAGGGCTCTAATAATTTTTTTAAAGACTTGTCTGATGTTGGTTTTGAATAAAGATGTGAGACCTCTCTGTTCAGCCCTTTTAATGAACAGCATGGTGCTTTGGATAGTCTCAGGAGAAAGACTCCTTTTTTTTCCATTATAAAGAACTACTTTAGTAGAATGTTTGATAATGAGATGCAGAAGCCCTTCTACAGTCTCTTTTATTACATTCCCCAAATGAAAGTGGCTGCTGGCTCTGTCACCCCTACTGCCTCCCTTTAAAAAGGAAACAATTATCTGACCACATCATAAATAAATTTAGGGAAATCCGACGTGTTGTACAAAGTTGGCCACGGAATCACATACACTCACCCACAGTTTGAGAGGACTCACTTGTCTAAATGTGTAGAGCAGTTGTGAGATGAAGCAGCTACTCTGAGAAAGTTCTGGAAAGTAAGGAAGACAAGGAGAGAAAAATGGATCACTTCCTGCTTTACCTAACACCTGCCTTCCAAATGGAGTTTCTATTCGTTTTTACATTAAAATAGCAATTGCAACATACCTCCTTCTTTTTTTTTTTTTTGAGTTTATTTTATTTATTTATTTTAAGAGACAGAGAGAGAGAGAGAGAGAGAGAGAGAGAGAGAGAGCACATGAGCCGCGTAGGGGCAGAGAGAGAGGAAGTGAGAGAATCCTAAGCGGGCTCTGTGCTGTGAGCACAGAGCCAGACCTGAAGCCCGACCTCACGAGCCGTGAGATCGTGACCTGAGCTAAAATCAAGAGTCAGATGCTTGACAGCCTGAGCCACCCAGGCGCCCTGCAGCCTATTTTCTTCTAAAGCTATAAAGTAGTTATTTTTGTCAAGATGGGCTTGGAAAGCTAATTTAGATGGAATTGTCTGCCAGGTGTGATCCTGTGATTGGTACTCATGAAACATTTCCAAAAGTCAGATGGAAACTCTGTAAGCACACGTTTCATTTTATTTCAGAGTGTGTGCGTGCCTTTTGTACTATTGATATTGTTGGCTGATCCTGTGAGTACGTTAAAAATTCGAGACATACGTGAAAGGGATTGCTTAGGTGTGGGCACAACAACTTAAAGAATTGAATCACCTTATATCCTGACCCACAGTACCACTCAATCTCATTAAGGTATTTCATTTCCAAAAACACGAAGTTGTGGCCCATCTAGGATAGTTTGTAGTCATTTTGGCACATGATTTACCCTGACGCTGTACGTGGACTTAAGAGTCTGAGAGAATTAAGTCTTTGGTGTGGTCTTTATCCAAGAGAAACACAAGCCGCCAAATTCAAGGAAAACTTTCCTTTAATCTTCTGGAAATGACCTTACGAACTAGAAATTCATGAAAGCAAAATCATTCTTTTAGGGCCAGGCAGAGATAAAAGTCCTCCACGTTATGCTTTTTAAAACCTGTGAAGGATCTTCTTTGTGGAAGGAAAATTGTTCCGGACAAGTTAAACAGGCAAGGAAGACTTTATTCAAGGCTATTGCAACAGGGGAGAGAGACTGAACTCAATTCCCCTGAAGGAGAAGGTGGGAGGGTGAATCAGCGAGCGAGCGATCGGGATGAACAGGTGAACCAGTTGAGCGGGACTTCGAGGGGAGGCTGGGGAGTGCTAGCGGCCGGCTCTGCTGATTGGTACTCAGCACTGTGGGGGTTCCACCCTGCCACAGTGACTGGGCAATAAGGGGATTATCTTTCTAGATGCTTACATTTCAAGGGGATTGCTCCCAGGGCCCTGACCATGACATTCCTGGCTTATAAAACTGGCAGGAGGCTGGGAGACTTACATCTCAAGGAGCAAAGAATTTACAATTGCAAGATTTCCAGAGGAAATGCTCTAAAGAAAGGGAAGTCTGGGCTGGAGACAGGAAGAAGCCCGTGCAAGGTGCACTCAGGCTGAGGGGGCGTTCTGGCCCTATTAGTGACCTTGTTAGTGCAGTGCCACTGGCTCAGATGCTCAGATTCAGAGTTGCATGCTAGAGAAAAGGTGTGAAGGCTCTGAGATCTGCAGTCGTCAGACAACAAATCTTAGCATTAACACATATATACACAAACACGTATGTATTAACGTACATATACATATATTTTTTCACTGTCTACTTATTTATTCAAAATAGAAAAAAGAAACAGTTAACATAGTGAAAACAAAAAAGCTGAGGGTATCTTCAATAAACGAGGGGTAAGTCCTCCCCAAAGCCCCAAAATGTGAATGAGGGATATTTTTGCCTTTTGCAGAATGTTATTGAGTTGGAATCATATAAGAGGTGGCCTTTTCAGATTGGTTTCTTTCACGTCGTAATAATACACATTTAAAGTTCCTCCTTTTTTTCATGGCTTAACTAGCTCATTTCCTTTTAGTGCAAAAAATATCCCATTGACTGGATGGACCACAGTTTATTTATCCGTTCACCTCCTGAAACACATCTTGGTTGCTTTTAGGTTTTGTCAGTCATTAATAAAGCTGCTATGAGCATCGATACGAAGGTATCTGTGTGGACACAGGTTTTCCATTCATTTGAGGGAATACCAACGGGCACAATTGCTGGAAAGCATGGGAAGAATACGTTTCATTTTATAAGAAACTGTCAAAGTTCCTTCCAAAGTGGCTGCACAATTTTGCAGCCCCAGCCACAATAAATGTGAATTCCTCTTGCTCCTATTGGGGCCAGTATTGGCCATTGTCAGCGGTCCAGAGTTGGGTCATTAATTAAGGTCTGTAGTGGTATTCTGAGGTTTTAATTTGGAATCCCATAACGACCTATGATGCTGAGTATTTGTTCGTATACTTCCTCCCCGTCCATCATCTCTGCTGAGGGGTCTATTGAACCATCTGTTTATTTTCTTAATCAAGTTGTTTGTTCATTATTGTTTAGTTTGAAGAGTTCATTGTATGTTTTGGATGACAGACTTTTTTCAGATGTGTTTTTTGCGATAGTTTCTCTCCATTGACGGTTTGTTTTCTTGTTCTCTTGAAGTTGTTTTCCACAGAACAGAAGTTTTATTTTAATGACGTGCCGCTTCTTTCTTTCTTTCTTTCAGGACTCACACCTTTGTTGTTGTATCCAAAATCTCAGCCACCCTACCAAGGTCATCTAGGTTTTCTCCTGTCTTATTCTCTAGAAGCTATATAGTTTTGTGTGTGACATTTGGGTCTGTGGCCCATTTGAGTTAATTTTTGTGAAAGGCACAAGGTCTGTGCTTACATTGATGGATTGATTGATTGACTGATTGATTGAATGTGGATATCCAGTTGGTCAACACCATTTGTTGAAAACACTCTCTTTGTGCCATTGTGTTGCCTTGGTCCCTTGGCCAAAGATCAGTTGACTCTCCTTGTAGAGATCCATTTCTGCGTGCTCATTCTGTTGTATTGGTCTATTTTCTATTCTTTCACTGTGCAAAGAGACACAATAAATTGGGAGAATCGCCCCCTCAGTGTCACTGTAGCTGCTCAAACAGCCCTTCATTTCTCTTCGCCAAAGCCATCTGTCGCCCTTCTTGGTGCCTAAGCTAGCTATTGTATACATCTCTTTGTTACTTGGCTGTACATTCACACACTAGGTACTCCTTTATGATGAATGATTCCTTCATTTTATAAGGTGAATTTATAAATTGTGCTAATTTGTTTTTCTTTTAGACATTTTAATGCCATAAGATACACACGTTAATCACAACAGGCTTACAAGATTAATTGAAGGTGATTTTTGACCCAGAGTTTAAGTCTGTGGAATTTCCAAGCCATTTACCTAAACAAGAGACCTCATAAATTTTCACTGAGTTTTGAGAAGTTTGAATCGTGTAAATATTTCACTGTAGAGTTGGTATAGACTGAATTCTGTCTTCCTAACATTCATGTTTAGGCTCCAGATTCCAATGGCACTGCATTTAGAGTTGGGCTTTATGGAGGTCATTAAGGTTAAATGAGGTCATAAGTATAGTCCCTAATCCCATAGATTTGGTGTCTTTTTGAGAAGAAGAGACATCACTCTCTCTCCACGTGAACATAGAGGGGAAATATCATGTGATAACACAGGGAAAAGGTGGCCATCTGCAAGCCAGGAAAAGAGCTCTCGTCAAAAACAGAATATGTTGGCATCTTGACCTTGGACTTATAGCCTGCAGAAATGTGAGAAAAATTGCATTGTTAGAGCCACCCAGTCTGTGATATTTTGCTATGACAGCCCAAGCTGATATGAAAACCAGTAAATACTCTTGATTTATGAAAAGGGAAAAGAGAATATTCTTTCTTACTTCACAGTATTGTTGGTATTGGAAAAGCAAGTACGTCAACCACCCAGGGAAAATGGTAAATCAAATAAACAAATTGATAACGATAAGATCAAAACAAGTATGACCTGAGATTCTAAAAGACCAATATATTATTTTCGCTTTCAGCTATCAGACCAAAAGTTAATTAAAAAGCAAAGACCATTAACAATATTTCTAAAATCATAAGCAGAGACGCAGCAGTGTGTATGAGCAATGTGTTTCCCTCTGAAGTAGTCAGCTCACAATTAAATTTAGAAAAAATTAATTACCTTGTTCTTGGTTATGTTTAGCAAATGTCAAGTGTCCGTTGCCATCTGATTTCCACATGGCCTATTCACATGGTGTGCACTATGCCCTTAGGCAAGGACACCTGCTTTGTGTCACCTTTGCTGTGTGGCTGTGGTGGGGGGTTTTGCTGTTTTGGTTTAACGCACTGAATTGGGCAACCGTACAATAACCTGCTTACTTTCTTTCTCCTGGATGCATTGATTTACTGCCAAGGCAACTCCTTTCATTTAGTTCAGACCGTATCACCCTCTGACCTTGGGTCTTTCTTTGGGTTAGATGAACATAAAGAACTTAGAACATTTAATTGAGCAGCTAAGAATATATAGCTTCGTTGACGATTTGAGTCTGATTCTAGAAACTGGGCTTATTACCTGGATTCTTTCTTTTGTATCCTATGGGTCGAATAATCTAGTATGAGCAGACAAGACCAGTCATGTCATTGTAAAATACAAGAGCTGGAAGGAACCTTACAAGATAAAAGGGCGTCTGCAGCGTCTGACACATGAAGCGAGGACGATACACGTGGGGGTGAAGACGCATTCCATGTCTAGACCAGATTCCCCCTTGTTCGCAGCCACTGACGTCTTCCTCTATGTCTGTCTGTTTTTCAGATCTGCAAGTCTGATGCTTCCGGGACTTCCAGACCCCTGCTTGTGAGCTGGCTTGGGGTTATGGCCAGGTACTTACCGGTCCGAGTCCAAAAGACAAAAAAGAGAACAAGAGAAGACAATTTTCACCAAGTACATGTATATAATTTACAAGATCACCCTGTGTTCCATGATTCTCACTAATTTTGAAGTAAAATATTACTTCCTGTGTGCTTTGCTGTGAGAGGAGGCTGCAGGGTGGTTTTTAAATGATCTCCGGTAAAATTCAAAATAAAATGAATTTTTGTGCTACTGTCTAATATTTGTCTACACTTCACGGCACATGCAGTCCACACATTCAGGAATCACTGCCCTGAATGGTGGATCCACACTTCTTTTCTTTTCTTTTCTTTTAATTAAAATATTTTATTTTAGAGAAGAGAGGCCAGACAGAGGGAGAGAGAGAGTCTTAAGCAGGCTGCACACTCAGCACAGAGCCCAACACGGGGCTCCATCCCACAACCCCAGGATCATGACCTGAGCCAAAATCAAGAGTCAGATGCTTAACGACTGAGCCACCCAGATTTCCCTAACATTTTCTAATAAGGTAAAGTTTCCAGTTTAACTATGGTACTTGACCATATTATGTTTCTTACCTTATTTGGTCTTTTTACATGAACTTGGTGTACTTAGAAAAATAGACTCTTTATTATTTTGCCATTTAGATTACACACCATTACTTCATTAAATTTTTTTATTTTGATTTTAGGGGGGGAGGGCAAAGGGGGAGAGAGACAGAGAGAGAGAGAGGGACTGAGAGACAGACAGAGTCCCAAACAGGCTCCACACTCAGCATGAGCCTGACCCGGGACTCTATCCCATGACCTTGGGATCATGACCTGAGCCCAAATCAAGAGTCAGATGCTCAACCAACTGAGCCATCCAGGTGCCCCTACACACCATCACTTCATATAAGTGTGTTCTTAGTTTCTTTAGGAGTTTTCTTTTGCCTGAAACACATTCTTCTTCTCCCAGACCCCCTCCCAATGTGTCCTTTACATCTTCCCTTGGATGTCACTTTTTCTGCGATCTTTTTGAACTCCCCCAAGACTGGGTTACACATCGGGCCACATGATACTGCCTTTCCGCTCTCTGCACTCATAGGTGCTCACAGGCACGACCCCTGGCCCCACAGCGGGAAGGATCGGGGAGAGGCCTTGCCTTCTCTGAAGAGGCCCCCTAGGCTCACCCAGAGCAGCCACTCAGTAGCGGCAGCAACAGATTACTGCATAAGGTAGGGGGGAGAGGGACTAATTTGGATCACGTTTGATTGATTGATTGATTGATTGGTTGATTGAAAGATTTTAAACATGCTCACCGTAACAACCAAAAAATGGTGATTATCTCAGATAAATGATGTGTTAACTAACCTTATTTTGGTACACATTTTGCAATATATATGTGGGTCACATCAGCACATCGTGCACCGTAAACTTACATTATATCGACTGCATCTCAATAAAACTGGAAAATAAAAGTATTTCATTTACCCTCTAATTCCCAAGTGCTGTGGCCACCTACTCTTCCCTCCAATACCATTGTTTGTACTGCTGCTGGCTAGGATCATCCTTTGTAGTGCACGTGCCCAGACCCACTTCCGGTGGTCATTCTCCTTCTCTGCCTCAACTTTTAAGTCAGTTTCATCCCAAACGTCTCTCGTCTTTGGTTTTCTTCCTGTCCTCTACTACTTATCACGTTGACCCTCATTGCTTCATCTGTCGTCTTAATCAGTATGATGTCCAAATGTCTATTTCTCGTCCGCATCTCTCTTCAACTGATAACACACTTTTTTGCTGTGCATCTCCATGTGGGTACCAGGAGGAGCATTAGCCACGTAGAATGCTCACGTCTGAATTTATCATTTTGTCTCCCCTACCTGTCTCGTAGGTGGGGACTCGATGAAATCATCCGAACTTGCACACTAGAAAGTTCAAATGGGAGACAATTTTCTATGGCCCTTCTTGTTAATCATTCCTACTATTCTTCCTGTTTATCTCTCCAGTAGTGTCCACGTACCATGCCTGTAAAAAATTCCAGCTGTCATACTAGTCACCAGCCATTGAAAAGTCACACTACTGCAGTGTTTCTCATTCTCCCATCCATTGTTGACACTATCATGACCGTGACTTTGCTGAAACACAGTCTTGTCCTAGGGACTCAATGTCCTCAAGTCTTCAATGGCTCCATGTTGCCTTAGATTCCAAATATCTGAGGGTGAACTTCTAAATCTTTTTACTATCTACTTATTTTCTACATAAATATTCCCGCTTTTCACTGTATGTTGTTATTAGCCTTTATCATTGTCCATTTTGGAGAAAAGCTTTATGATTTATTTCATGACTCCGTCCCATCCTGTCAGGATTGATTTTGGGTTTTTACGAGTCACTTGTGTGGCATCTGACTGGCTCCGTCAGAAGAGCACGTGGCTCTTTATCTCAGGGTTGTGAGTTCAAGCCCTACGTTGAAAACAGAGATGACTGAAAAAGTCTTAAAAGAAAAGAGTTCACTTGCATCTCACTATTTTTCTATGCAACTTCAGGAGATTTGCGTGTGGCAAAAAAAAAAATCCATATTTTTGATAAACTGCCCATTGGTTCTTAATGATCAGCTCATTTGGAACCACTGTAGTAAATGTCATTTTGTAGCATAAATACAGGGTACATCACCAAGTTTTTGGTAATCTCTCTTTCTGGTAAGTTTGTACGTTTCTTTACAACTCAAATGGTATGTTATTGTCTATTGTTTTATTCCTAACATGCCAAAAGCACAGGTCCCCACATATGGTAGAAGCTAAATAATTAGTCCCTAGAATCAATTAGACAGAGTGTGTATACGCATACGTGACTGGATTCAGGAACAGAAGCTCAATCTCGGGTTTTCAAACATTTAAGTAAAATGTATAATGTCATCTCAAGTATCTGGGGATGAATGAGATGGGTTTGTATCGTCTGCAGATTTTCCTTGTTTTCAGGGTTTGTCGTCTCCTTCCTTTAGCAATATTCTCTGCTGTGGACTGAAGGAAGAGTGTCTTTGATCCACATGCTCAATGACCTACTTCTGTGATCATTCACTGTAAGCCCAGGAGTCGTCACTGCGTCACGGCTCCCTTTTCTTCTAACACCTCTTTCTAGTTAACTCTCACTTTATCTCCTCATCACAACTGTTTCCCCAGCTGTTTCCAAACCATTCGATCTGAGTAGTTTAATTTGTGAAATTTCTGTTTTCTTTTCAATCATCTAGGGTGGCCCTCCTCAAAGTAGCTTCCAAAATTCACACAAAATACAGCAAAGGGCACTGCATGTAGGTAGGGGGTAATCAAAAGTACTATTGTACTAATTAAGGTCGTGAAAGTAATCAGATATATTTTCGTAAACCGCAAATCATGTAGCTGAATATGGTTAAGTTAGGTAGGTTGGAAATTAAAGAGATTTTACTTCCTGGCTGATCCTCCCACCTGACAGGGGCAGGGACCTCTGTGCGTTCAGAGGTGTGGGAATGGGCATCTGTGCATGTGGAGGATGAGTTGCTTTTCCTAAGGTCTCTTTGGTCACTCCAAGGAAGGCTAGTGCGACAGAGGAGGGATAGAAATTTTAGGTGCATCATCTACTCTGGAATACAACATTCCACTTTATTTTTTTATGTTTATTTATTTATTTTGAGAGACACACAGAGAGAGAGAGAGAGAGAAGAGGAAGGGCAGAAAGAGAGGGAGAGAGAGAATCCCAAGCAGGCTCTGTGCTCTCAACATACAGCCTGATGCGGGGCTCAATCTCATATACCATGAGATCATGACCTGAGCTGAAGTCAAGAGTCAAATGCTTAACTGACTGAGCCATCCAGACACCCCATGATATTCCACTTTAGTTTCCTTTCTTGATAGTCCTGGGTATCTGTTAATCAACACACACTTACTACCTATAACACATCACATACCCCTGCAATGGTAGAGAAGCAAAAGTTTGCTTTGCCCTTGAAAAGTTCTCAATATCATGGGGATAGAGCAATGAAAATACTAACTAAAATGAAGTGATAATATTTTTTTTAAATATTATTTTAGAGATGGGGGGCAGGGGCAAAGAAAGAGAAAGAACCTTAAGCAGGTTCCACGTTCAGCGCAGAGCCTGATGTGTTGGCTTGATACCACAACCCTGGGATCATGATTTGAGGTGAATTCAAGAGCCGGATGCTCAATCAACTGAGCCATCCAGGTGCCCCTGATGAAAGAGTCTGTCTAAAGGGTTGTGCCAGAAAGAAATCCTGACTTTAATAAAGCGATTCGTTTTACAAAGAATTTCCACAAAAATTATCCTATTTAAGATCAAAGTAGCTCTTTGAGGTAGGTGATGCTTTCATCATGTGTTTGCCATTGAACAAAATGTGCATTTAGAGCAGTGCAGTGACTTCCCCCGGGCTATAAAGCTAGTGAGTGAAACACTGGGATCCTATTCCCTAACTATTGAGCCCAAGTCTCACATGCGTTTTACGTGCACATCAGCCATACGTTCCAAAGTATGAGCCCATGCAGTGATTTTCTAGACTTGCGGTGAACGCACGGGAAAGTTACTTTGGTACACACGCACGTGCAAACACACACGCGTGCTCACACACATGCACACACGTGCCACATCCTCAAGAGTACGACATCTAATAAAGTAGAAAAATCTCAAGATGTCGAAAAAATGTAGGATTAAAAGGCAATGACTATTTTCTTCAGCAAAAAGCACATGCTGATCAGCTCAAATAATTATTTACTCTGCTGGGCACTAACTTCATTCTCGCAACATTTGTGCAGCAAACTTACAAGGGGCAGGAAGCAAGCAATTCATTGCATTATATTGTGATAAATTCTACTGACGCGTGGGCTCCCTGCAGGGAGAGAGAAGATGAGGAGAGCCGTCTTAGGCTGTTGAGTCGGAAAAAAAAGTAAGAGGTAAGCAAGGTTTTGCAGAGGAGACGATGCTTGAAGAATGTTGAGATTTTACCAGTGAGTAAGACTGACTTACCTACCAGACAAATGGAAAAAATACGATTCTAGGTTCTATCGCACACAAGATAAGGGATTCAGCTCAGTTGTGAAAAATCGAATTTATTGAGAGTCTTGGCCATCACTCCTGAGTGATGACTAACCAACCCCTTTTTCGAGAAGCTTAAGAACCCCCAAATAACTATTAATAAATGCGGAGCCATGCCTACGTCATCCATGCAAGTTATCGGCACACCGTCACTTCCAATGACATGAAGAAGATTACCGACCGCCATGTGGAATGTCGAGGTTTGGAATCATCGGCAGGAACACGCTCCTCCTACTTGCCTGGAGCCCAAGGAGTGGATCCGGGAGCTTTCTCCCCGCCATCCCTACTATTTCTTCTTCTTCTTTTCCTTAGATGTCACTGGTCAGCGGTCACCACTGCTCAGCCGCGTCCCAAAGTGCCAAGCGCCCTCGGTAACCTGATAGTAGAATCGTCCTGATTTCTTACACATGAAACATTTAGCCGGTTAATACATTTATCACTTTTCAAGCAGCTCTTCAGGTGTCACAGTCACACGTGTATTTTCGGCTTGGTTAACACGTCTGAGGGAATCAGCAGTCGGGCACTCGAGAATGTTATTTTTCTCTCTGAGTAGGTTTTCCTGGCTGGCATCCTCTTGCTCGCTGGGGAAGAAATAATTACTCATCTACCGGCTCCTTCGATGAGTTCACCGGACATACATTGTAACCCGGTTTCTATTATAGATCCAGACAACTCTTATTTATTACTTTGTAGGTCAAGGCACAGTTCTGCATGATGTGGAAGTTAAGTCGGTGCTTAAATTACTTCCTGTAAATAAGACTCATTAACCGCGGTGACCTGAGAACACTTTCAATTTAAGATTCTGCCCGGTGAGGAGAGTCCTTAGATTAATCCTGCGGCTGTACACGCCGCTTCCCTATGCTTTTCACTCGATGAGGCGACATCTTGGGTCCCCACAGCTGAGAGACGAGCTCCCTTAACTTCTTCCACATCCGCTCACCCCTCACATGTGACACTGAGTATTTGATATTTACGTAAAAATAAGAAAGAAGGAATCACCAAGGAACTTGATTTTGGCCTTCTGAGAAGGCCATGAAAACAGACTTCACCTGTTCCCCAAATCCACTCTGATGTAATTCTCAGGAACGATGCATGAAAACATCTCAGTGACACACTTTTCTTTTTAATATTTTTTTAAAGTTTATTCATCTGTGAGAGAGACAGAGCACAAGTGGGAGAGGGAGACACAGAATCCGAAGCAGGCTCCAGGCTCCGAGCTGTCAGCGCAGAGCCTGACGCGGGGCTCGAACTCACAAACCGTGAGATCATGACCTGAGCCAAAGTCAGACGCTCAACCGACTGAGCCACCCAGATGCCCCCCAGTGACACACTTCTAAAGTAAATGCCCCAATTAAAACTTTTCGTAGAATAAATCTAATTCAATTTTTTAAACATCCTGAAAAAAAATCTAAATGTGGAGCAATTTCTTTTCATAATACTCGAATTTACCCTATATAAATCATGCATTTTTATTAGATAAACGAGATATATTGTAGGACCAGAGCCATATTCCAATTCTTTGTTGAGGACAAAAACAAAAGGCATTTTCATCTAAAAATTTTTAATGTTTATTTTTGAGAAAGAGAGACAGAGCACGAGTGGGGGAGGGGCAGAGAGAGGGAGACCCAGAATCCAAACCAGGCCTCCAGGCTCCGAGCTGTCAGCACAGAGCCCCACACGGGGTTTGAACTCATGAACCGCGAGATCACGACCTGAGCCGAAGTCGGACGCTTAACTGACTCACCCGCCCAGGCGCCTCAAGACATCTCTATCTTTATAAACTTTACCGACACTGATGTTGTTCTTTTTGTATGTGAAAATGAAATGCGTGGAATGGGAGACTGAATTTGGTCTGGAAGTCAAAACACTTGAGAGCGATAGAGAAGAACACTCGAAGTGAAAACTGAAATTATGCTAACACCAATCCTTAACTGCCAATATCACTCCTCTTCTTTTTCTGACAATAATAGGTACAGCTCGGCGTGATTCTTACAGACAGGAAAAATACAGGCATGCCTGTTTGTTCCCAATAGGGTCAATTTTCCAAGGTTGTAAATCTGATTCTTTCCCACTTCTCCGAAAAGTCATTGTGCGTATGAGGAGAAAAAAAATGCCCTTAGACATATGTGTGTGTCCTAATGTAGCTTGCATTTTGTTGCCTTTGAAAACATACTGTAACAGCACCAAACACTAGGTGTGAATGAGTCACCCAGTTCTGGAATTTCTGATGTAACTCCTTGCTTGGCTGGAAGAAGAAGAGTGGTGGCCAAGATAGTATTGAGTTCCTCCCAGGAGTGGTTTGGCCGTGATTAGCCTTGCTCCCGGGCAAAAATACATGTCTGAGGTGAGCATGATGAGAAGAATATGAAGTAAAAGAGGTGGCTGGCGTGTGATGTGTCTTTAGAGACCCTGCAAGTTCCAGATTACTAACACGCATGGAATTGTCTCTATGACGGTTTCTCTTGGGACTAAGTCATTATCCTTGGTGTCTGGGAGGATCAGATTCTCATCCAGAAAATATTTATAGACTAGCGATTACATTCTAGGTATCTGATCTGTATAAAAGTACTCATCCATATGGCCCCATCCTTTGTCACCTTTACAGTCTGGTCCAGGAGGCAGAACCCTGACGTAGTTGGAGAACAATGAAACGTTAGACAGCGTGCGACTCCCTCCTGTACAGATTTAAGCCCCACGGAATAGCATCCTGCCCTACGGTAGGCACAAAGGATTGCGTTTTTAAATAATGTATGGGATTTACACAATCCAAGAAGGCTAGGAATGAAATTCCAGGAAGAGGAAATAACATCAGTGGGAGGAAAAGGATGAAATAAACAGATGGTGTGAAAGAAAGGGAGCAGGTTTGCCAGATCAGAATGGTGTGTAGAAGTTAAAAATCCTGTTAAGAAAACAGTTGGGAGTTACATCCCAAGTTGATGCTGGAGAATTCTCACGTAGACACCTGGGATGATTTTAGGTTTCCAAGCCAGTAGGTTGTGCAAGGTGGTCAGACAGAGAGACGTGGGAGGCTAGGAAGGGAGGGATGATCCAGAGGCAAGGTAACAAGTTAGGCACTTTACAGTGATCCGGGGACCTGATCCTTACTTTCGTTGTCTGGAAGCTAGAACAGGGTCCGCTTCACAATACGTTCTTAATATCATGTTTTGTCTTCTGAATTAATACTGAACGCACCTGTCCTTCTCTAAGCCCCTGGAATTTCGAGAGAAGCAAATTGAAAATGCTTTCGAATCATTTAGCGCCATACAAATGTGAGGGGTTATTGTGTCAAAGGAAGGATGAGAAGGCCACGTGGGGAAGGTAATGTTGAAAGCATCTCCTGGAGTTGAAACTTGCGAGTAGCTCTGATGTGGAAGAATGTTATCTTTTTCAACCGTGGAAGAAATGCGTCGATGCTAACGGAGAGTACCTGGAGCTTTGGCGATGGCAGAACAAGAATGCCTGTTGTTGTCCGCAACGTTATATATATGTATTCATCTCTTAAATGTTGAGTATTTATTCGTCTAAGAAAACCTGCATCTTTTTGAGAAATCGATTAGTTACCTTCCTGGTTATGCTACATCTAACACAAAGGAACACAGCTACTGATGTTAGCAAAAAAATAGTTGGTAACGTTCCATCCGAAGAGGGTGCGAATATGCAAAGTGGTTCCTTTAAATTATTTCGGCCAATTACCACACAGAGTTAAAAAAACAAAACAAAACAAAAAACTACATGATAGTCCTGACTTTAGAAAATTATTGCGTTTCTATATGGAAGCATGAGCTGGCACATGAAATATTACTTGTGACTTCCGTTATTGTTTATTGCCAAGAATGCCAAGAGGACATTGGGACCTGGAAACGCTTCCTCTGATCCCGGTTGGAACACTGAAAATTCCTAATGTGAACTTTTTATTTGCATTTGAACAGTCTTTGCTAATTCAGATGGAGAGAGCAGCAAAGTTCCTGGCTAGAGGTAGGGAAATGCTTCTCCTTGGGTTTCATTGTGTGACATTGGATCTAGGTAATTAATAAAGTTAACCCTTGACCTGAATCATGACAAATACTGTGGAATTAATTTATTTTACCTTTCACATATTATACCCAAAAATCATAGTAGTAATAATTATATCAATAATAAGTCTTGGCACTTCTAAAATATCGATGAGGATATGATATTTTTTGAAATTTCAAAGCATCGACCAGTATAAATGTGAAATATTAGTCTCAGGAGTGTCTCTGAATGGATTACTTTAGAAATTGATAGCATTTTAGTAGACTGTTTATTATGTCATTTTCTCATTGACAGGATTTACAAGCACAGACCTAGAAACAAATGATGGTTTTGTATTTTGTCGTTTTTCTATATAAATTATTATCAGTAAATGTGGCTACTGACCTGCCAGAGTCATTCTAAATAGTATTTAAATTTTTCTATGCGATGTCCGAAAGTGATGATATATAATACTTTTATGCGGTTCTTTTCCATTATAAACAAATTTAGATATATATTGATACCTATCATGAACTTTATTTTTTTCTTTCAATTATCACTAATGATGTTTTAAAAATGCTCTAGAAAATACAATTTTTGGTTTATAAATATATCCCTTTGATAGGCAGACATATGATTTTCTTGAGAGTAATTTTTTTCTGTGTGAGTCTCCTGTTTTCTACATTTACTTTCTATGACTTCTGATCGAAAATGCTGACAGAATTTTCAATCTCACATCACATTCACAGAACCTTTTTGTGTGTTTGGCTGTTTGTTTCCAGAGCTGAACCTCCTTTTCATAGATGAATGTAAAGCAAAATGCCAGCAAGCAAAAAAAAGTAGTCATTTAACCGTGGAAAGCTCAAGTTATCAAAATCCTCAACCACGATAGGCTCACATTTTAATGACATTATTGTCACTGGCTGGGGCAGAGCAGTCCTGTGTATCCGCATCACAAACACGCTGACGCATCTGTGGAACTTGTTTTCGAAAGAACATTCTTTAAGATACAAGGAGATTGGTAGCGTGAGCGGAATGTACAGGATACTCTAAGACAGGGGAAATGTAACTGATCTTGTGCGAGGCTGTAAATTTATCCCTGAATTGCGCCTTAGAAAACAACATGTCAGTCTTGGCCTATGTTGGCTGAAAGTTGTTTCACCAGTACCACACCCATTCCTTCCTTCTCAGCCAAGCGCTCATCGAAACTTGCTCTGTTGAGGCTGCTAACGGGTTTGTTTTTCAAGGCAGATCACTAGAATCACCCATCAGTCACATTTAAAAACAAAAAAAACCCCTCACAACATGTAAGTATCTGAAAGCATTTGTCCAGACTTTTTAAACAAGTTGTATTTAATGACGGAGGCATCTGTCCACTCGTTCGGATTTCTGATCATTAGTTTTTAAAATTCTTTCACCTTCTTTGCCCAGATCAGGGTTTACACACTTAATTGACACGGTAATAGTTTCCTCTAATAATCCACTCCGAAGAGATGAGGGGGTGGTTCCAGACAGAACTTTTAAAAATCAGCTGCAAGGAAAGAAGCTTTAGAGAGCTAAAACAATGGAAATCGTTTGTTTCCTAAATAAATGTGAACTTTGGGATGTGCAATTTGTGCAGATTATTCTTGATGTGTAATCTGTAAAGGTTAACATCTGCTCTTAAAGCTTTCGGTAATGATTTTTATTAAAGGTAAGGAAGGTTTTATGTGGTGGTTCTTATGGAGGTAGTCCTCTTTGGCCACTAGAGTCTCCTTCTTTTACGGAAGTGAACATATTTTTAGTGATTTTCAGTTTTTTTCGAAGAAAAGTACTTTGGCCTCTATATTTATTTGTGCCAGCTGGGGACCAGACTTTGTGAAGATGTGGGCACCTTTATATGTATTTTTTGGTTTGTTTGTTTGTTTGTTTGTCTGTTTGTTTTTGAGAGAGAGAGAAAGAGAGCACGAGTGGGGTGGGAGGGACAGAGAGAGAGGGAGACACAAAATCTGAAGCAGGCTCCAGGCTCCGAGCTGTCAGCACAGAACCCAACCTGGGGCTCAACCCACAAAACATGAGATCACGACCAGAGCCAAAGTCGGACATTCAACCAACGGAGCCCCCCAGGCGCCCCTTGAGCAACTTCATAAAGTCACATGTGTTGAATTTGGTGTGTATTTATATTTTCATAAAGGAAGTTTTTCGGCTAAAATATATTACTAAAAATATGTATCTGTTTATTCAGTGATGCTATCCTGTATCATTCCTGGCTTATAATACCTTTATATGTATTGGCACTTAGATTAAAAAAAAATTAGGACCATCCTTACATTCACTTGAGCTTAGTATATGAAGCAGAGTTTACCTACTAAAAGGTCATTGCCAATTTATATATGTTTCTGTTTTTTCTTCAGTTATGATTATGCCTGATATCAGTTGATATGTTGATATTATGATGCGGGTGAGCAAAGCTGGTGATTGAGTCCTGGTTGGAAAAGTCCAGATGTCCATGAATAAGGGAAAATTTGGTCTTATGACAACCAAAGTTTTATCAGTAAGAGGTTCCATGATACACCATCATGGAAAAAAATATATATATATACATATATATTTAGATAGATAGATAGTCATTTAAGCTAATATTAAACAGTACGTAAGCATGGGTGATTTGTTTAATAACCTTTAATAGAAATTGTTCTAGAATGATTTTACCATATATAAGAAGACACATTTTTAATCTTGAAAAATAAGAGATTCCAATTAAAATTTAATTTGGTATAAAATTGAGTTTTTCTTTTTTTTTTTTTATTTTTTTATTTATTTTTTATTTATTTTTTTTATTTTTGGGACAGAGAGAGACAGAGCATGAACGGGGGAGGGGCAGAGAGAGAGGGAGACACAGAATCGGAAACAGGCTCCAGGCTCCGAGCCATCAGCCCAGAGCCTGACGCGGGGCTCGAACTCACGGACCGCGAGATCGTGACCTGGCTGAAGTCGGACGCTTAACCGACTGCGCCACCCAGGCGCCCCTAAAATTGAGTTTTTCAAATATCTGTATTGTCATTTTAATTTAGGATGTTACCATACATATAGGCATGGTTAGCCAACGTATCACTACAAGTCACTTACAACATGGAACTGATTATGCTGAATGAAGAGCGGCATTCCTCCTGTTAGAAATACAGAAATATTTAAAACCAATTAATATCCCAAGATTAATTAAACGCATTTCACAGCTCAAGAATCCCACAAATAAGGTCGTAATTAAAAGAAAAGCAAAACAAAGCATTCTGATGACAAGATAATCAGGGCATGCTGTATCTGCTTGGTGTTTTGCAGCAGGGTAATATTTTCATAGCCCAGGGAAATGTTATTTCTTGGATAGATTTTTCTTACTGAAACCCAAAGCGGAGGCGTTGCTCTCTCAGGTGTGAGAGGAATTAGCCACATTACTGTGAGTCAGAGTCTTTGAAAGAAAGTTTATTTTAGACTCTGGAGGAAATTATAGGATAATTTAGATGATCAAATTCGCCTGAGGGATAAAAACTATACTTTCTCAGAAGGGGTTATGTGAGAAACGGTTTCGCAGGTTCTCAGTGGCAGATGATCTCCAAATAGGGCCGTCACCATGTATTTTCTCCCGCACAGGCAGGCCGTGAGGTCCCCCTCCAAAGACGGAGAGGTCCCCATTCCTGTCTTTGCGCTGGTCCCGGACAGGCGCTGGCAAATAGAATCCTACAGAAGCGGAGGCTCCTGGGGGCTCAGTCAGTAGAGCGTGAAGTTCAAGCCCCACGTCGGGGGTGGAGCCTACTTAAAATAAAGGACTCCTACAGAAGTGGCTTTCAAAGAAACTCTGACAAGGAATGACTTTTGTGATGATAAGCACCCTGATATTATACTTTTTTCCTGGACTAACATAGATAAAAACTGAAATAAAGGGATAACTGCTTAAAGCTTATTAGAGACAATACAATAAATTAGGATGTTAGCATGTGAACGGGTCTGTATAACCCTCCCATCACAAAATCGAAGTAACCCTTCCATTCACTAAACAGTACCCAGTTTCACTGATTTTGCGAAAATGAAAAGCTAAGAATGGGACAGGAAAAAAAAAACAGAAAAAAAATTAGTTTATCAGAGTTTGATTATTAACTTTTTTTTAATATTTGAAAAAATGGTCAAAGTGAATTTATTTGATTTCTGATGTATCGTAACTCTTCACTTGTATGGAACCACGCTTTGCAAAAACAAATACAAAAGGTTTTAAACTACGTAATATTGTGAATTATCTGAGCCATTACCATTATTATGGATAGAACCATGTGAGTTATACTTCATACGTGTGAAATATACACAGAGAAAAATGTTTACTATGTATAATTTTAATAGGAAAAAAAACCATGTAATCCATTCAAAGTTTTCATAAAGAAAAAAATGAAGGAAATTTTATCCCTGCTTGAGATTAGCGATAATACACTTACTGCGTTTCTAAGGGAGACATCACCACGGAGCTGCAGTAATTCACAAAAATGATGCATTTTTCTCATTTGGAAATACACAAATGTTGGCTATTGTTGGATATTCTTGCCCATGAAACGGATAGTCTTAATTTAAAACAAGTCCGGCTGTCTAGTAAAGAAGAGAAATCTTTACGTTTTTTTTTTCAATAAAATACCCTCAATCTGAATTTAAATATGCAATACCTAGTTTTAGAAAATCAACCAGTTACTTATTTTTTTAAAACGTCCTGGAATAACAAACACACCTCTGTCTTCCGTTGATTCTGTAATTAGCTCGTGTCTGGCTCATTCGTCATCAGTCATGTTAGTCATTCTGCTAACCAGTCTGGACTCTAACCTTACGGGACATTCAGTTTGCTATGAGCCACGCTGACCGAAGGTAAGTCTCATTCATCTGCGTGGTTCTACTTGACTCAATTGTTGACTCACTAAACGACCTTCAGGGTGATTCCACTCAGCTTCCTTGTAACCAGCTACTGTATCCTTTTCATAAGGCATTCCCTGTGCCTACGAGCAAAACCACATTTTTGTAGGTAGCAGTGGTTAAGAAACGACAGCAACCATAAACCTTCGCAGTTTGGTTTTAAGTATCTCCTTTAAAGTAACCGGGGCTTTATGTTTTGGTCGCATCCTCTCTCTCTCCAGTTGACTCAGAGACTGTGGCAAAACTTACTCTCAAGACAGGGCTAGTAATGGGAGCAAGGAAATCGCACGTGGCAACTCAGCCTGAAGTTCAAGCTCATGGGCATTCTAAGCCTTTGTGGTTAGCCAACCAAGTTTGAATAAGAAGTTACCTGGGAACACATTATCACCCCTGCTAAATTAATGTGTCTATTGGGTCTTTGACTCTCTTTTCTTCGCCATTCATCAATCCCCATTTCGGCAGAAGGGGTGCAAAAGAGATTCAAAGTGGTTATTTCGAGCAGCGCAGCGCATTGTTTTTCTTTGGAGGAGGGCTTTCTAAAAAAAGATCCGGAGGGAAGATTGGCTGAAGGCTTAAAAACAAGCTTCTGAAAATCTTCCACATTAATTATCTGATTAGAAAAGCCGACTTCAATACATCAGTAATTGCCACTGATAAACAGATGATTCAGCAACTTTCCCTTTGTATTTTAAACTTGCATTCCCTTAACTCATTCTAATTACAAACCATGGATTAGTTAATGAATACAAAATGAAGGAAAAATTATAGATGTGCAAGTCATTCAAAGGTTATGAAACGGTTGAATAACAAAATTCTAGTAAGCTGGTTCCCCTGGATAAGAGTATTTGCAGCAGAAACATTTCTCTGGAGGGAGAGGGAAGCAAGCGTGAGTAACATGGGACTCTTTCAGCCCAGTGACAAGGAAAATAAAGGATCAGCATACTTGGAATGGTTAACAATTTGAACATATACCACACGTTTTGCTGTTGTTCTTGGACATTCAGCGATCGAAGAACTTTTTCAGGTATTGTTATCAAAAGTCACCTAAACCAGAGAGGAAATTTACCTGGAACCAATTTGGGAAGAAAGGATGATGACAACTTACTACCTCTAGATAACTGATCATGGTAGATCATTATGGATCCACTGATATGATTGAGAAGAAGTGCAGGCAATTCTTCAGTATACGCTGCGTTATTAAATGTCTTCATAAAGTTTGGGTGGAAAAAGGGGTAGCATATTTTGAGGGAGAAAGTGTTGTACATATTTGGCATACAATCAATATATGCTGAATAACTGTGGCATCCATGAGAGACTGAATAGACAGACATTGGCCAGCCCAAATATGACAATAGAACTCTAATAGAATCCACAATTGGCAGGAATTAGTCTAGAAAGCCAAACAATAGCTTTGCCAGTAATTGGCCCCAAACGCTCAGAACCTGGTCAGTGATTGCCATCTTCCCAATTTTCTTTCTTTCTTTCTTTCTTTTTTAATGTTTTTGTTTGTTTGTTTGTTTTTGATGGGGGGTAGGAGCAGAGAGAGAGGGAGACAAAGAATCCCAAGCAGGCTCTGCACTGATAGTGCAGAGAAAAAGAAACTTTTCTTCGAAATACATTCTGTAACTAAATAGTGAAACAACATAAATTTAGGAGGTAATTAAAATATGTATGACTCGGGGCGCCAGGGTGGGTCAGTGGGTTAAGCGTCTGACTTCGGCTCAGGTCATGATCTCCCAGCTTGTGGGTTCTAGCCCCGCAACAGGGTCTGTGCTGACAGCTCAGAGCCTGGAGCCTACTTCGAATTCTGTGCCTCTGTCTGTCTCTGCCCCTTCCCTGCTCCTGCTTTGTCCCTTTCTCTCTCTCTCTCTCAGAAATAAAGAAATTAAAAAAAAAAAAACATTTTTTCAAAGTTTTTTTGAAAGTTTCTTTATTTCTGAGAGAGAGAAAGAGAGAGAGAGAGAGCATGAGCAGGGGAGGGGCAGAGAGAGAGGGAGACACAGAATCCAAAGCAGGCTCCAGGCTCTGAGCTGTCAGCACAGACCCTGACCTGGTCTGGCACCCACAAGCCAAGAGATCCTGACCTGAGCCGAAGTCAGGTGCTTAACCCACTGAGCCACCCAGGGGCGCCTTAAAAAAAAAATTAAAAACTTGTATAACTCAACCGAGAAAACAATCTCTATTCAAATGGCTGTGTCTCTTCGTAATCATTATTTCTTACCGAATCTTATAAACCGTGAGATCATGACCCGAGCTGAGATCAAGAGTCAGTTGCTTAACCGACTGAGCCGCCCAGGCGCCCCAGCTTCCCAGTCTTCTGCTCGGCCTTCAAGTCAGGACTCACCAGGGAGAACCACGATACGATCCCTCATGATTCCAAGCCTAAAGCAAGAGACCCGCTTCCACTTAGTCGGCCTCCAGCCTCCCCAGACCCGTAGCCTCCAATCAGCACAGACCTGAAGCCTTTCTTCTTTTTCTTCACTACGAAGCTTTTCCACTCCCCTGCTCGCCTTGAGTCTTTACCAATCCTGATGGTGGCTGATCCCTTCGCTCTAGCGAACTTGGAGTAAATAGCCTCTGCTTGCTCTCATTTGGGTGGCCTTTGTTTATTCCCATATCCGTAATCAGTCATTTCATTAAGTAGCTTGGCTATGAAGAAAAATAATTAGTTTGGGCAGAGAAGGTAAACAGACCTGCTAACCTAATGGTGTGGAATCTATAGCTCTGAGTTTCCATACAGTGAGGAATAATGATCACGAGAGACACAGCCATTCGAATAGAGATTGTTTTCTCCGTTGAATCGTACACATTCTAATTATCCCTTACATTTATGTTGTTTCACTGTTTAGTTACGAAATTTATTTTGAAGAAAAGTTTCTTCCTGTCTTGCTTGTTTAAGTGGCTTTGGCTTAATCTGTGTTCAGTCATGCATAGGTACCAGCTATAAACCTTGTATTCAACAACTTTAGAGAATGCAGTTTTAAATTTTTTAAGTTTATTTATTTATTTTCATATATATATATATATATATGTACAGAGAGAGAGAGAGAGAGAGAGAGAGAGAGAAAGAGAGAGAGAGAGAGAGAGAGAGAGCAAGTGAGCAGGGGAGGGGCAGAGAGAGAGAGAGAAGCCCAAGCAGGCTCTGCCCTGTCAGCACAGAGCCTACTGCAGGGCTTGAACTCACGAGCTGTGAGATCATGACCTGAGCAGAAACCAAGAGCCTGATGCTTAATCGGCTGAGCCACCCAGATGTACCCAGAGAATGTCATTTTATCCTACGTGTTTTGTCAGTAAGATAGGCCGCTTTCCCTGTATTGCTTATAATTCGGTTTGAGAATTGAGAAGGCGTCTCTAAATTCCGCACTCTTTCAGGATTCACATCAAAAATACTTGGTCTACCATTTCCAGTTGTTGCATCGAAGTGCAAAATGTATATACATTTTAAAGGAAACCTGCAATAGAGAGGGGCAGCCGCATTGTCCGTAAAGACTTGGCTAAGTGACCTGGTGACCAGAAGCAAATCTCCAAGAGATCTCAACCCGGTTTTAAATTTTTTTTTTCAACGTTTTTTATTTATTTTTGGGACAGAGAAAGACAGAGCATGAACGGGGGAGGGGCAGAGAGAGAGGGAGACACAGAATCGGAAACAGGCTCCAGGCTCCGAGCCATCAGCCCAGAGCCCGACGCGGGGCTCGAACCCACGGACCGTGAGATCGTGACCTGGCTGAAGTCGGACGCTCAACCGACTGCGCCACCCAGGCGCCCCTCAACCCGGTTTTAAACAGCACCACAGGTGATCAAAGAGTGCTGGATCCAAATCATTTCAGGTGGATAATACGCCTCTTTGGATTTCTCAGCATATATGTCAAGACCAACAAGGACAGTAAAGTGAGATTAAGCCACACTGATGCTATCACCCTAGGAGTCACTGCCATAACCACACAGTGCTTAGAGCTCAGAGTGTATAAAAAGGACAAGCAAATTGTCAGCGGAAGATGATAAAGAGGATCTTTTGCATGTTACTGAGGCACGCAATATAGATTTTACAGAATACCACGTAGCATAACCTAAAGGCATATTTCGCACGCAAGAAAAATTAAACATTGCACTTGTTTCCACTTACTTTCATTGGAAAGCTGTAAAATCAAACTACCCGGGGGAAAGTTTTGCTTTTAAACAACATCAGATGTGACTCCAGGAAAAGCAGGGTGCAGATTTTCGCATTGCTGAACCATAAAGTGCTCACGCCTTCCTTCATGGACGGTCGCCAGTCCTCAGAGATCACGTGATACGGCGAATTCCCGCTCTCTGCTGCTGTTTCTTCACTATGGGAGATGCTCTCCAAACCAGAAGAGAAGTCGCCCTCTGAAGCTGCAATGAGGCTGACATTGACATTTAGATTTCTGATATCAATTGTTTTAATTTTACATTTCCCTGGTGACACATAATGTGGCACATCTTTTCATGTGCTTGTTTGCCATGTGTTTATCTTCTTTGGGGAGGGGTCTTTAGCCCATTTTTAAGTCAGACTGTTTGTTTTCTTATCATTGGCTTCTTTATATCTTTTGGCTAACAGTCCTCTATCAGAGATATCTTGCAAATATGTTCTCCCAGTATGTGCTTGTCTTTTCATTCTTTTGATTGTGTCCTTTTCGGAGTAGTAATTTTTAATTTTAGTGAAGTCCAGCTTATCAATTCTTGTTTTTCACGGGTCGTGCTCTTGATGTGTTATCTAAATGATATCACCAAACCAGGCTCATCTAGATTTTCTCTTATGTTGTTCCCTATGACTTTAGAAACATTGTTTTTATTGTACATTGTGTTTTTTTTGTGAAAAATACATTTATTTTATTAAAAAATGCTGGAAATCTATAAATACACTAATTAAGTTAATAATGTTGGCTTGTCTTAATAAAGAAAATAACATTTGAAGGTGCCTGTTTTCTACAATTTTATTTTATTTTTTGTTTCTTTTATAGAATTTTTATTTTTTTTTATTTTTTTTTCAAAATATAAAATATATTGTCAAAATGGTTTCCATACAACACCCAGTGCTCATCCCGACAGGTGCCCTCCTCAATACCCATCACCCACCCTCCCCTCCCTCCCACCCCCCATCAACCCTCAGTTTGTTCTCAGTTTTTAAGAGTCTCTTATGCTTTGGCTCTCTCCCACTCTAACCTCTTTTTTTTTTTTTCCTTCCCCTCCCCCATGGGTTTCTGTTAAGTTTCTCAGGATCCACATAAGAGTGAAAACATCTGGTATTTGTCTTTCTCTGTATGGCTTATTTCACTTAGCATCACACTCTCCAGTTCCATCCACGTTGCTACAAAGGGCCATATTTCGTTCTTTCTCATTGCCCTGTAGTACTCCATTGTGTATATAAACCACAATTTCTTTATCCATTCATCAGTCGATGGACATTTAGGCTCTTTCCATAATTTGGCTATTGTTGAGAGTGCTGCTATAAACATTGGGGTACACGTGCCCCTGTGCATCAGTACTCCTGTATCCCTTGGGTAAATTCCTAGCAGTGCTATTGCTGGGTCATAGGGTAGGTCTATTTTTAATTTTCTGAGGAACCTCCACACTGCTTTCCAGAGCGGCTGCACCAATTTGCGTTCCCACCAACAGTGCAAGAGGGTTCCCGTTTCTGCACATCCTCTCCAGCATCTATAGTCTCCTGATTTGTTCATTTTGGCCACTCTGACTGGCGTGAGGTGATATCTGAGTGTGGTTTTGATTTGTATTTCCCTGATGAGGAGCGACGTTGAGCATCTTTTCATGTGCCTGTTGGCCATCCGGATGTCTTCTTTAGAGAAGTGTCTATTCATGTCTTCTGCCCATTTCTTCACTGGGTTATTTGTTTTTTGGGTGTGGAGTTTGGTGAGTTCTTTATAGATTTTGGATACTAGCCCTTTGTCCGATATGTCATTTGCAAATA
This sequence comes from Panthera tigris, assembly GCF_018350195.1. Taxonomy (NCBI): domain Eukaryota; kingdom Metazoa; phylum Chordata; class Mammalia; order Carnivora; family Felidae; genus Panthera; species Panthera tigris. The sequence continues at coordinate 88,273,685 of NC_056671.1, read as the reverse complement.
TCTTTTCCCATTCCGTTGGTTGCCTTTTAGTTTTGTTGGTTGTTTCCTTTGCTGTGCAGAAGATTTTTATCTTCATAAGGCCCCAGTAATTGATTTTTGCTTTTAATTCCCTTGCCTTTGGGGATGTGTCGAGTAAGAGATTGCTACGGCTGAGGTCAGAGAGGTCTTTTCCTGCTTTCTCCTCTAGGGTTTTGATGGTTTCCTGTCTCACATTCAGGTCCTTTATCCATTTTGAGTTTATTTTTGTGAATGGTGTGAGAAAGTGGTCTAGTTTCAACCTTCTGCATGTTGCTGTCCGGTTCTCCCAGCACCATTTGTTAAAGAGACTGTCTTTTTTCCATTGGATGTTCTTTCCTGCTTTGTCAAAGATTAGTTGGCCATACGTTTGGGGGTCTAGTTCTGGGGTTTCTATTCTATTCCATTGGTCTGTGTGTCTGTTTTTGTGCCATATTGTACATTGTTTTTAACAGCTCTTATGTCTTCAGCCACCAATTAAAAAAAAACAACGTATATGGTTAACTTTCATTAAAATGTCATTGTCTAATGACTCCAAAGGTAAGAAATGACATCCACAGGGGATTTTATAATGGGGAAAGAGAAAGCAGGGAGCATGGGCCAAATATAGGTCATGTATTTCTGGGTCTAACAGAGAGAGATTTAAAGTCACTCTACATGTAAATGTGCTGAAAGAAACAATAAAGTTTATTATAGAATAAATATGGCTTAATGGATGTAGGCATATAAATAGGAAAAAAAAAACCCACAAAGCTTTGCATAATCTCTTAACAATGGACATAATCTCTTAACAATGGACACTTTGTGGGGGCACCTGAGTGGTTCAGTCAGTTGAGTGGCTGGCTCTTGATTTCAGCTCAGGTCATGATCCCAGGGCTGTGGGACTGAGCTCCACCATTTTAGGATTCTCTCTCTCTCTCTCTCCCTCTCTCTCTCTCTCTCTACCTCTGCCCCACTCCCCTGCTCATGTGATCTCTCCCACTCTCTCTCTCAAAAAAAAAAATTAAAATGAAAAACAATGGACACTTTGTCAAGCAATTTTTTCTAAAAGCAGGACAGTTGTACAATGAGGGCTCTGTTGGTCCACTGAGTTCCATTTTCTTCTTCTGCATCTAGGCACGTAGTAAAATAACACTTCACAGACTCCCTGAATGCTGAGCACAGGGGTGTGGGCAGGAGTGGCAATCCCCATGTTCGCCATGTTCGGGCTTGGCTCCAAGAGCTCTCTGAGACCCTCCTGCTCCCTATTCCCTGGAAACTTTGGGCCAAGCTGGTGGCATCACAAGAAGTGGGGTCCCTCAGCTATTCTTGAGGATCACCTAAACGGAAGGAGAAATAAAACCTTTTTGTTAAGTCAATAAGAAATTGGAATCATGATGTTTCTCACACATAGACCAACCCATCCTGACTAATAGACCCGCAAAAATGAGATCATTAAAACCTTTACTTTTCATTCTTGTAACTTCTTCCAACCATGAGGCATGTCACAACCCTGGGAGATTTTTAACAGAAAATGTATACTAGGTTATAGTTAGGGAAAACTCTAAAAAGAAGAAATTTGCTTTGACGAATCCTGTATGCATCACAACTTTCCCATATAGCCCAAAAGACTGATGGTTTAATGAGGTGAAACCCTACTTCATTAAACTTTCCTTGTCTGGAAATTTTGGCACAGAAGATTCAAAGATAATTTCCATTGAAAATTCAAGAAATTGCCCATAACATGATGGATGTGAGACCATCAAAACTAACTTCTAAAAAATAATCCTATTTCTAGGCTCTCTGATGCCCAGGATAATTCAAGTAGAAAATAATATATGAGAAATACACTCGTGACTTAGGAAGCAAAAGCGGAAGAAGCTACTATAAAACAAAGTCTGGAGAAAGCTGAAGTCCTCAAGTACATGGAACTCATTTTCCATGACTCCAAGCTTGTGTTGTTGTACATGAGTCCCTTGAGAGCCTGGTTCCTGTAGCAGAAAATATGCCTTCCATGGGCTGAGAAGTGTCATTCCAAAATCACATTGGCGACAGTAATAGGACTAGTTATTAATACTGAATAACTGCTGTGTGCCTGGAAATGTGCTCAGTGCTATATATGAATTGATTTCTTCATGAATCGTTAAAAAATAGTGGCTGCTAGGATAAGTTAGGGGAACTCACCTGCCGACAGTTCTTTGTAAAGTTTGTACCTTATCAGTCCAAGGTACCGTCGTAATACGATCTTCACTAGACTGTGGAATCCTGATTTGTCTTAAGTTTCTGATAAAAATGATAGACTCTGGGATTTGCAACTCGCATAAAAGGCAATAGTGCTCAGTATTGTCACTTCATCAAGTGACAAAGTGCATCGAGACTTAAAAGCAAACCGACCCAACTTAGCTTGGCTTTTCTAAGATTCCCTGTTAGTTACTGGCAGGTACCATGACTGGGCTCCAGGTTTCCTGTTTCCTGACTGATTGCTTCTTTATAGCTAGCTACCCGCTGTAGTGAGTACTCTAATTCAATAATTTTTGTTTGCATTCCTGCTACCAAAGCCTACATTTTAATGTAAACTTCTTTTATGGTCTCATAAAAACTGTGGGAAGATATATTATGCATAGAATTTCCAAAAGTAATTTTTTTTCCTTTTGACCCCATAAAATAAATAAATGTTGGTTGCTAAAAATGCCTAAATTATAAAATGCATATTTGATACTAATAACTGGAATTGTAAGATGCATTTAATTGCCTGCAGGGGCTTTGATGTTGAGCTAGACATACTCATGTTATCCCCCGAATATGATTATGCAGTAAATAATGACATATGCAAATAAATAGTGGGTTTGCTTTTCATAGAAGATTAGATCAATTTGCTTGGAAATAACTCCTTTTGAACTAAAAGGATATTATCATATCCATGGCTGTGCAAGAAGGAAAACAATCTGATTTGGAAATTTCTTTCAAATTTACCCAAGAAAAGACTTGACAATAAACAGAGAAATAAGGAAGTGAATGAATGAATAAATAGATATTCTAATGTTTGCTCAGAAAATTATTAAAGAGACTTTACTTATTTAGATGTTTACTTATTTATTTATTTAGATGTTTACTTATTTTTGAAGGAGAGAGGGACGGAGTGTGAGTGGGGGCAGAGCAGAGAGAGAGGGAGACAGAGAATCCAAAGCAGCTCCAGGCTCTGAGCTGTCAGCATAGAGCCCGACGCGGGGCTCGAGCTCACAGACCACGAGATCACGACCTGAGCCGAAGCCGGACGCTTAACCGACTGAGCCATCCAGGCGTCCCTACCTTAATCACCTTTAAACCCATCCTTCCTCACCTGCACCCCTGCAACTCTGGCCAGAGGCGAAGGACAACCAGCCAAAGGCCAGCACTGTACATTCCCAGCCATCAACCTCAAGGACACCCTCGTCACTGTCCCACAGTCTCACGACACACTCCTCCTCCCTACTTACCTGGAAGAGTATTTCACATCTTCTCCTCTCTCTACAAACCCCTAACAGCCCCCACCAGCCTGCAAACTCCTCTTCACTCTCAACTGACAAAAAACAAGGACACGAAGGGGAACTTCCAAATACCCACCTGCACCCGTGCCCCCCTCCCCTCTCCCGTGCACGAGCCCCACCCGCTGCTGACCACTCTGCCTTTGCTCCCATAACTGCCTCCTTCCTCTTCAGCAGTGTAAGTGGGGATTTTCTTTTTGTCATGAATATAAAAACATGATATGGATCCTCACACCGTTAAAAATCAAGTGTCCTGGCCCCTTATTCTTCTCCCGTTGGTCCTGTTTACAGAAAACCCATGAAAGGGTTCGCTACGCTTCCTGCCTCCTAGAAACACGTGCCTGGAGTTGCTTGTTTAACTCTAAGCAGGGAATCCAGTCGAGCCCCCCTGGGCTTCCGACCCATGGAACACTGAGATTATAAACGAGTGCAGTTTTCAGCTACTAAGTTCGTGGTAATTTGTTAAACAGCCACTAGAAACGAATCCAGGTGGGGACGGCTTCCAGCTTCCAAAGGCAAGGTCAGGGTAGGGCTCATTAAGAAGGTGCCATGGCAGGCACCTGAGTGACTCATTTGGTAGAGATTCTGACTCTCGGTTTTGGCTCAGGTCATGATCTCGTGGTTGGTGAGTTGGAGACCCACGTCGGGCTCTGTGCTGACAGAGTGGAACCTGCTTGGGATTCTCTCTCTCTCTCTCTCTCTCTCTCTGCACCTCCCCCACTTACACACATACACACTCTCTCTCTCTCTCTCTTTCTCAAAATAAATAAATAAACTCAAACAAATTAAAGAAAGACACCTTACCCTGTGTTTCCTTATTATTAAGCTCCTGCCATGCATCAAGCCTCGGTTAGGCCCCCTGCAGATACAACAGGGGGAGGTGGCCCCTGTCCAGCTGTCACTTGCTCTGCACTTTGGAAACACTACTTAAACACTCTACGTTTCGGGTTCTTCACGTAAAAATGGGTGTATGGCTAACCTCCTTCAGCCGATGAGAATATTCAACGTCATAATGCATATAAAGTAACTACTAGTGAACCAGGCTCAACGTGGGCTTGTAATAAATGACAGTATTATTGTCACCGTCTCCCATTCAAAGGACATTATGTGCCTGCCAGTGTTGTTACCAGTAAAAGTGGCAGGAACAGGCAAAACGATAATAATACTTTACAATGATTTGACTCGCTTCACATTTTATTTATTTATTTTTTTTATTTTTTTATGTTTATTTATTTATTTTTTTAATTTTTGGGAGAGAGAGAGACGGACACTTAACCGACTGGGTCACCCAGGCGCCCCTGACTCACTTATCATTGTAAAGAAGTTTCATTCTTATTTCATTATTTTTTTTATTTTTTAAATTGTTTTTAAATTGTTTTTAACGTTTATTTATTTTTGAGACAGAGAGAGACAGAGCATGAACTGGGGAGGGTCAGAGAGAGAGGGAGACGCAGAATCTGAAATAGGCCCCAGGCTCTGAGCCGTCAGCACAGAGCCTGACGCGGGGCTTGAACTCACGGACCGCGAGATCATGACCTGAGCCGAAGTCAGACACTTAACCGACTGAGCCACCCAGGCGCCCTGAGAAGTTTCATATGTTATTTCATTATGATGCCACTGATCATCTGTGTAGGTTACTGTGCTTTTAAATTCAATGGAAACTAGGAAAACGTTACAGGATTTTATCCTCAATCTGTCTGGATACGCAAATCCAGCATTCTGTATGCTCTGGATGAGATTGTGTCAGACTGCCGTGATGAGTCACCATAGTTGAAATAATTCTTGCGCCTCAAATCAATAACATTCAGATGGTAAATATTAAAAAAGAAGCATAAACAATTGCTATAACATATTTTAAGGGATATGCATAGACATTTTTAAAACTGTTTTAAAAATACATTTAAAATAATTTTGTGCCTCTCAGTAGCCAGTTGTGCCCATATCGTGTCTCTAACGGAAATTCACGAAATTGCTTTCGAAACAGTGTCAACTTTCCTTTGATGTTTTCCAAAGAGTTTTGCACTGGAAGCTATTTCATTATATTTTAACTGTTTTTCCAAAGAATTAATTGATTTTCTTTAATACATTGTCTAATCGAAAATGCTAAAAAAGGATTAGCAATGATAAAAGCTATACTTATCGAGTACGCAGTAGGTAGCAGCCAATAAGATAAAGGCTTTGTGAGCATTGGGCCTGTCAACGTCACTATAGTTCTATGAACAAGATATATTCTCTCATTTTCCCAAATGAATAAATTGAGATCGAAGGAGGTCAAGTATCTTTTCCTAAGGTTTTACAGCTAGAAAGGTGAAGCTAGTATTTGAGGTTTATTATTTGAATCCATGTCTGAAGATAGCAGAGTGGAGTCAAAACTTCTCAAATTTCATTGCACGAAAAGGATTCGGAGCATTGTCAAGGTTCAGAGTCCTAGGACACCCGCCAGAAGTTCCGAGGGTGAGGCTCTGCGACTTCTATCTCTAAAAAGCAACTAAGGTAATAATCCTGGGGCAGGTGGTTGGGCAGTTACAATGCGACAAATACTGTGCGGTTGTTAAGAGAATTATTAAGATAGTGTTAGGTGTAATTTTCTGTTTTAAAAGTTGTTACATTAAATCATCATCAGTGAAAGAGTTCAAATCTCTGTCCTCACTATTTTATCAAATGCGTTATTTTCTAAAAGAAGAAAACACTGGGTTCATATTGAAGTGTCTTTCCTCTGCTTCAGCTAAGATTAATGCACACCATTGGACCCAGCGCTTTCTTCTAAAATCACCTTCCAAGGGTTTGTGGAAACGCGGGGCCAGACTGACCTACTTCAGAGAGACTTAATGACACTTGGAAAGTACCGATGCCCTTGTGCTACTTTTTTGTGAAAGTCAAACGTGCTTCTTTCCAATATATCTTTCAGGATCAAGTCTGGGTTCTGATATTTCAGGCTACTTACTTCCAAAGTGCCATGAAGGCTTCAAAACGTATTTGTGTCACAAGTGGATCCACTAGCAGGATTAATTCACTATCACTGGGGCACCTGGGTGGCTCAGTCTGTTGAGCGTCTGACTTCGGCTCAGGTCACGATCTCAGGGTTCGTGAGGTCCAGCCCCTGCGTCGGGCTCTGTGCCGACAGCTCGGAGCCCGGAGCCTGCTTCCGATTCTGTGCCTCCCTCTCTCTGCCCCTTCCCTGTTCTCCCTCTGCCTCTCTCTCTCAAAACTAAACACACATTAAAAAAAAAAATTAAATCATTACCATTAATGGTTTAAGAAAACAAAGCCAAAATAGTGTGGCTGTGGAGAAAAGAGTGTGTGAGGGGCTATATATAGGGAGTTGTGGCAGTTATTACAACGGTGCTGCGAAGGGGTGTAATTGTTAGTTGATCTAGCCCTTATAAAAATAGCCATCTTATTTAAGGGAATTACTTATCCCGAGTCTGTATTATTCCAGCTAGCATAGTTAACTTGATGGGTTTCTGCCCTCGAAATTGCTTGACTCAACTCGTTTTGACTTGGCCACGTCTTACTTGTGTTAATGTTCGATCTCTAGTTCTGAATGTCACCGGTGCAAATAATTATTTTACGTTAAAATATGAAAGATTTTGATTTGTTTTTAATGAACACTTTATAGTACTTTCTTCTTTTAAAATGCTTTTAAATGTATATGTATATATTATATATATACTATATATAATATGTATATGTATATGTATAATATGTATATGTATATATTATATATATACTATATATAATATGTATATGTATATGTATAATATGTATATGTATATATTATATATTATATATATACATTTATCCTCGAAAGAAACACATGTATGTATATATTTTATTTTATATATGTATATATGTGTGTGTGTATATATACACACACACATATATACACATACATATATATACACATACACACACATATATACATATATACATATGTATATATTTACATGTATATATACATGTACATATATATATATACATGTATGTATATATATTACATATGTATATATGTATATATGTGTGTGTATATATTTACATGTATATATACAGGTATGTATATATATATATTACATATGTATATATGTGTGTGTGTCTGTGTATATATATATATATATATATATATTTATTTATCCTCGAAAGAAACTGGAGAAATGAGTAAGGAAAGGGACACCTTTTTTGGTAAATAAGGAAAATGAGATTGGGAGGACTTTAATGGCCCGGGCAAGACCTCACAAGAGGTGGGAGCTGGGAAGCACTCCGGCAGCGTGGACCCCTTGCTTCGTGTGAGTTACTGATTTGGTGTGACCAACCTCTACCAATGTCCATGCCAGGAAGTCGTCTGCTAAATGGTGTATTTCGGAGGGCACCACAGCATTGGCCTCCGCAAATCATGTCCCCGAGGGGTTTGCCTGAAGGTCCCGAGACCCATCTCTCCTGGAGTCCTGCGATGGCAGCAGAGTTGTGCCGCCCGAAGGCAGGCCGCCCCCCGGCCCCGGTGACCTGGGCACCTGCCAGGCGCGCGGTGGACCACGGGCCGCCGGGGCCGTGCAGGGGTGAGGACAGGCAGCACAGAGGCAGCAGTGCTGTGAGGGGCTCCCACAGAAAGGAGGAGGAAGGGCCGGGGGCACCCTGACTTCCAGGGGATCCGGCCAGTGCTCCGTGCCCGCCCCCCCGGCCTAGTTCCAGCGTCTTGCCTCCGTGGGGCCCTAACTGCGTGCCCGGGTCTCTAAGTCGCCAGCGACTCACTACGAATGACTAGCAACGTTCACAGCTTCTCTCAGTTTAAACCTCATGAAGGTGTGGGGGGCACCTGGGTGGCTCAGTTGGGTCAGCCTCGGACTTGAGTTCAGGTCAGGATCTCAGGGTTGGTGAGTTCGATCCCCGCATCAGGCTCCCTGCTGTGAGTGCAGATCCTACTTTGCATCCTCTGCCCCCCACCCCCACCCCGCCCCTCCCCTGCTCTCTCTCTTTCTCTCTCAAAAATAAATAAAATTTTAAAAATAAGCCTCATGAGGCATAGATTAACATTATACTTCTGTTTTCTGTATATTAAAGCTTAAATATCAACCAGAAGAAAACCCAACAAAGCAAATACTCCAACGACCAAAAAAGAAAAAAAAAAAACTACAAAAGATGATCTTTGGTCGGTGAGGAGGAATGTAGTTTACATTCTGGGAGAAGAAAATAAGGAGTCGTAATTTCCTGAAGATAACCAATCAGTTGTTATTGTTGTTGTTGTCGTTTTGTAGGAAAGTCTCCTGAATAAGATTCTCTGGCCACTTCTCTTTCAACTCTCCTGCTTCTCACGTCTTTGTCAGGCTGAGTTATGTCTTCAATAAAACTGCCAACGCATTAAAATTCTAAAGCCATCAGTCACTACCCATGCTTATCATTATTTTTTTAAACCTCCCAGCAATACCGGAAAACGGTCGCCAAGAGTATATCTACATCCTCTTTGCTAGATCTGGAAAAATCGAGATTTGAATCATGGCCCATCGGCTTGTAACCCGTGTGACCACGGGCTAGTTACCTAACATCTTCATTGCCTCAGGTTCCCCATCTGTAGCAAGATCCTCACGGTGATGACCACAATGGTTGGTTGCGGGGAAATCCAGGATAATAAAGGTAAAATGCTCGGAACAGCATCTGCCAAAAAGCAGCCACCGCGGAAGGGCTGCTGATCAACGTGAGATCAGGTCCGCAGACACAGACGCGTAGGTGGAGGAAGCCAGGAGTTTTGCCCCAAATGGGGATCGAGCTGCCCCCACTGCTGTTCGCACTTGATCTTAGCCAAAAGGCCGAGAAGCGATTGCCCCACTGCTGTTCGGAATGCCGTTATTTGGAAGACACCGAAGACGGCGGCAAATTCAAGCACTTATGTGATGTGTGGCTGAACTATGGAATCTGTTTCCATGCATAACGGAGACATATTCCTCTAACTAATTTACCAGCCATTGTATTGTCTCCAAAGAAAGGTGAAAATGCGTGACACTCTAGAAAACCCACAGATGCCATCTATTGGGAAGCTGAAGACCCGAGGTCTAAGAAACGTTTGCTCTCTTTTTCTCTTCTGAGCATCCGCCTCCAGCTTAGGGAGTGAGTGGGATGTTAGAGCAAATTTTACTTTCTTTAGGGGACACAAGGGCAGGAGCTCTTCTCATGAATACAAAGGAGGGTAAGAACTGTATGGGTGGAATCTCATCCTGACTACCCAGAATAGAATCTGCCTGGGCCAATCAGCATTATCCTGGTGTTAGGGCAAATCATGTGAAATGTTTACCCCTCGAAAGGATGCGGGCACAGAAAAAGTTGTGGCGATAACCTGTAAACAAGCCCGTAATGACTCAGACTAAGGAAGTCCGCACCCCTTATCATGATCTAAAAATCCCTGTGGGATTTGGGTCCCTGCCTATCATTGCAAAGTCATTTATTTATTTATTTAAAGTGTTTATTTATTTTGAGAGGGAGAGAGAGAGCAGTGGAGGGGCAGAGAGAGAGAGAGAGAGAGAGAGAGAGAAAGAATCCCAAATAGGCTCTGTTATGTCGGCGCAGAGCCGGATGCGGGGCTCAGACTCGTGACCCATGAGCTCATGACCTGAGCCGAAATCAAGAGTCAGACGCTGAACTGACTGAGCCACCCAGGTGCCCCTTGGGTGTTTTTTGGGTTTTTTTTTTTTGAAACATGTTAATGGCATTCTAACCTTAGCATCCATGTTCTTACTCCTATCCCTGGAAGGTTTTTCTCCGGGACCCTCAGAAGTATTTATTCTTTTTCTTACTTTATTCAGGTTGTCGCTGAGATTCAAGCCGAAACAGTGCAGCTCTAAGTAAACATTTCTGTTACCATGGGGTCAGTTACATGCACGGACACCATGTTGTGTGCAAGGCCACGATGGCAGTTTCAACTTCTGTGAGCCCACAGAACGTGGTGCCCACAGAAGCATCATTGGGCAGGGGAGGCACATTCAAGTCCATTTTCTGTGTCTTTCAGGGTCACCCCCAAAAGGTTCTGTAGTGGTACAGCTTTCCACATTCAGGTGGTGCCCATGTGTCCCAGAGACCCCTCTGTGAACCGGGCTCACGTTTGTTCCCTGGTCATTGGTGGTCAAGATACCACCGGTGGCCCCAGGTCTGGATTGAAGCAGAAGAGGCAATTTCCCCAGGGCTGATGCTGAAGGAGCCTGGGTCACCTACTCTTACACCGTGATCGTACCTTCTGGATTAGCCTGAGCTGGATATTTTATACACCGTGTCCATTTGATAATAGATTGCTGCTTTACCCACCCAAACGTCTGGCTAGATGGGCCAGATGACAGCCAGTTCACGATGGAAGCTCAACTCACATGGTCACCTGATAGCCTAGGGGGGAGTGTTCAGTTTCTACAAGGCCAAACGCTGTTTCTCAAAAAAGGAGAAGCTACTTTCAGAAGAGGGCACAGATTTCCTCCAGATTCTGAGAGGTCTGTGTGGTGGTTCTAGAATTGGCGCTTGCCAGGGACTCCAGACAAAGTTCCTGTTTGTCGTGGATGCCGGGAGCATCATTGGCCCTTGTTGGAGGGCAGGACCGCTTGTACTGCCACCTGACATGCTGCACAGCCTGTCCTGCTTGGGGGCCCACTTGGGGCAGGCGGTCTTATGGGCTACTCTGTGCACAGGTCGAAGTAACGCTCATATAGGGCAGATCAGATGTTGCCTCTACATTCATATCTTAACTTTTTAAAGTTTATTTATTTATTTTGAGAGAGAGAGAGGGAGAAAGCATGAGTGAGGGAGGGGCAGAGAGAGAGAGAGAGAGAGAGAGAGAGAGAGAGAATCCCAAGTAGGCTCCACACCACCAACACAGAGCCTAATCCAAGGCTTGAACTCATGAATGGTGAGATCCTGACCTGAGCTGGAACAAAGAGTCAGACCCTTAACTAACTGAGCCACCCAGACATCCCTCTCATATCTTCATTTTTTAAAAATGTGACACGTTGTAGGTATTCTACAAAAAAAAATTATTGTAAAGCATACGGAGTTTGGAAGTGTGTGCCTCCAGAAAATACACAATAGTGTTGAAATGGCAACTTTAAAAACCCAAAGATCCCTTCCAATAGTAAAATTGTATAATTCCATAAATTATTTTTGTTTCTAAGATATTATTTTCAAAATAATGTATTATTGACAAAACACACTGTTCTGTATATATTCTTTGTTTTTATAAATGGTTAACAGGTATATTTAAAGTAAGATATTAAAGGTCATTTAGACCACAAAGACTTGTGTTTTTTCCTGGCAGGAATTTTTCTTGAATGAACAGCAGAGAATTTTTTTAAGTCTGTGTTTTTTTCTTTTAATGTTTATTTGTGTATTTATTTATTGTAATTTTTTTTAGTTTATTTATTTTGAGAGAGAGAGAAAGAGAGAGAGAATGAGAGAGAGAGAAAATCCTAAGCAGGCTCCAGGTTGACAGCATGGAGCCTGACGTGGGGCTCAAACCCACAAACCATGAAATTATGCCCTGAACCAAAATCGAGAGTTGGATACTTAATTGACTGAGCCACCCTAGGGCACCTAAGTTTGTTTTAAAGCAGATAATAACTGAAAAAGTATATACATTAAATATGTATTATATTAGGATAAGTGATTACTTTTTCCAAATTTAGAAGTCTATAGATTTTCCAGGAGAAACCTGTAGGTGTTCAAAGTTATATACTTATAAATAATATTTAAAAAATTTGTTTTTTATACAATGTCTCAAGAAAGCAACACTTTTACGATGCATGCACCAGGTTCATGATATAAATTTGTCATACAAATAAAATACTTACACATCATATGATGAAATAATCATTTAGAATGAACTGATTCCTTAATAAAATACACATATACCACCATTGAAAATGATTATTTGAAATTTATGCTATGTCACTGAATTTTCAAAAGTCGAATTCACCAAGAGAGTTGAACCCAACATAAGGCTCAATGGTCACGACTTCTGAGGTTAACTGAAAACATTTAAAAATGTACAAGAGGGAGAGGCACCTGGGTGACTCAGTTGGTTAAGTGCCTGACTCTTGATTTCGGCTCAGGTCATGCTCTCACTGTTTGTGGGTTTGAGCCCCGCGTCAGGCTCCGCATTGACAATGCAGAGCCTGCTTGGGATCCTCTCTCTCTCCCTCACTCTCTCTGCCCCTCCCCTACTTATCTTCTCTCTCTCTCTCTCTCTCTCTCTCAAAATAAATAAATATGTAAATAAAAGAAAATTTAAGATGTACAAGAAGGAATTCACTCTTAGGACCTCTGCAAACAGGCAGCAAACTGGTGGACCTCATCTGTAGAATTTCGCCCATCCTATCTGCTACTTCCTGCGTCGAAGATGTTCAATATGCATTAATGAATTGAATGGATATAGTCTTCACGCACCGTGACCCACGAAACGGCCCTCGTGTTCCCTCCTCATGCTCTGTGTTTCCCTCCCTCCACCCCGCCTTATCCCTCACCCACCGCAAAGCTGGTCCACTCCTGAACAGAAGTGCTTACTTCGCCGTCCGGCCCACCATGTGCCCTCCCCGTGTGTCTCGTCACTCGTCGGACTCAACCGTCTTGCTGTCGTTCACTCTGTGCCGCTAGCTTTATCTTATCTCTGCAGTCATACATACGCACTGCCAGCCAAGCGTGTAGTCGATGATACATAAATTGTTTGGGTTGTTTGATTGATGTTTACAGACACAGAAAGGTATTTGACTTTCTCGTGTTTACCCTAGGATAAGCTAGCGTAAAAGATTCAGTGTTGCAAAGCACAATGTGAATCACATACCAGAAGCCCATTTTGATTTCAGAGAAGTCATCCTGGAAAACAACTTGCCAAGTGCTCATTTAAAGATTATTTCTTTTAAAAACCGGATTGTTCTAGGCTATCCGTAATCTTACAATATAAGAGGAAGCATGCCATGTGGGTATAGGGATAGTGCCAACTTCAGGCAGACACATAAGTGCATGACACTTGTCAGTTTTACCTTTTTGACTTACTTAAAAATCATTTAATATAACTATACAATTCCATGGAAATTTACCAAAAGGCATACTGAAATAGCCATGATATATTTTTTAAAATCTCTAAACAATACCGTAAGTCTTCACCGTGCGGCGCAGGGCCAACCAAGACTTCCGTGGGGTTGGACGGAACACAGCGCCTGCCTCTACCCACCCCTCCCACCAGGTAGACCCACGTGGGCTCAGGGCTCGTTTGCTTGGTTGAGCTGCTGATTCCTCCAAATGGTCACTGCTGGACAGAGGAAAAAGAATGGCCTCCCTAGAGAGGGTTTGTGGGTCAAGCTGCATTTCCCAATGCTTCGATTTGCCTCCGGGCCACCTCTTCGACACATCACCTCCTGTCTCTTACACCTGTTCAGCGTAACTCTCAGCTGGCACTTTGCTGGTTTGTGTTGCTCCTGTCGGGGAGCAACCAAGCCCTCTTCCATCCTTCCAGGGTTGTGCACCTGTTTATTGTACCTTTTGCCACAGTTACAGTAATTGCGCATAAAGAGTTATTTTGGGATACGAAAGGTGCCCAAACCGGCACCTTGAGGCATCTGCTGAACTCCGGGTATCTTTCTTCGTGTCCCTGCCATGAAAGAGCAAACCCCTCTTCCCAGGATGATTGGAGTCAATGACCCCGGCCGCATACTGATACTTTTAGGTGCCTGATGGCCTACCAGGATGAGGAAGCCAACGTGACCGGATGGCAGCCATCACCTGGAATGTTGCGATCACTTGCTCTGTCCCCTGGCACAGCGTGTCTCCCCTGGGAACCAGGACCTGTACAAGCACAGCCTGAAGTGGCCAGGACAGGAAGCACAACTTACCCAATGGGCCTCTTCTACCAAAGGTCGTGCTGGCCCGAGATCGGAGTAGACACCACGTCTTCCCAGACAATTGCTCACGGAGTCCCATTTTTCTTATAGAGCAGGTTCCCTGGTCTGAGGTGCTTCTGGGCGAGACCCTGCGACAGCAACCAGTCTGAGCACTGGCGCAATGATGCTGTGCAGCTCCAGAATGTGGCCCATTCTCAGGAAAGACAAACAGTTCCCCTCCAGAGTGGCAAGTGTCTGACACAAAAAGGCTATCATCTCATGGCCGGCTCATTTTCTCCAAGGTTTGTACCTTATCTAGGCTCTGCCTCAGTTTCTGCTGCTGGTTGCTCAGGCTTTCAGCAGTGGCAGTAGCTAAATCCACCTTGGCGAGTAGGTGACCACATTGTTGGGCTCATCCCTGCCCCATGGTCGCTCCATTCGTGGGCAAATGATGCAAGTACAGAGGTGAGGAAGTTTAGAAGGTGGCTGACTTCCACTCAACGAGTTCTCCCATCTAGCTGGCTGCCTGGGCATCTCTTCGGCACTGGATGCTCTCTTGCATGTAACTGATACAAAAAAATAATAATAATAACCTCAAAAACCTTCCTTTTTGCCTCCCATCTTTCACTATTGTCCCTTCAAGGCTCCAGACTGGCCAGACAAGCCATTCCTCTGTGCAGGAGTGGATGTTTTTCTCGCCTGTGTCTCTTCTCCCAATGGGTAGCAATGTGTACTGCTTACAGTTGGCCTCCTGGGAGAATTTCAGGGTCACCCCTGAATGCAAGGTTAGTGCTATTCAGGGCGTTTTTGGTCTAAAATAATATATAGAGACCCATTCCTTGGACCAGGCTTAAAATATTTCTTCTTCTGCCAGCTGATTGAGGTGTGCCTTTCCATCCCCATAAGATCATACGTGTGATAATATCAGCATTCCAGAGGCAGGTAAACATGGGGTTTTGGAACGTTCTTTTGTGTAACTTCCCGTGCCCTTGGGCCTGCTCAAGGTTGATGCAAAAATGTATAATATCCCTTACATGGTGGATTGTTGGCGAGCCTCCCGGCCATCAAGCCTTGTTGGGGGATTCGGCAATAGCCATCTCGTGATGCTGAACACCCTTGGTTAGATCATCATTTGTCACTTCTCAGATAGGGGTTTAGTCACTATCAGGGCCTAGTAGCTGCCAGGACGTGGTTTGGGAATGGGAAATAGAACTTTCCTGAAGATGGCGTGGTCTTGCTGCAGACTCCTAATGGTCTGCAACTGTGGCTTAACTGCCACATGGTGACCTCATTGTCACCACACAAGAAGGACCACTGGGGCTGCCGCACCAAAAGACCCAATTGGCAGATACTTTTGAACTGCAGCCTGAACCTGCTTCAGTCTTTTCTTTCTCTCAGGTCCGCTCAAAATCAGCGGCCTTCCAGGGCGTCTGGGTAGCTCAGTCGATTGACCATCTGACTCGTGGTTTCAGCCCAGATCATGATCTCACACTTCTTGGGATCGAGCCCCATGCCTGTCTCTGTGCAGGTGGCAGGGAGCCTACTTGGGATTCTCCCTGTCTCTCTGTCCCTCCCCCACTCTCACTTACTCTCTCTCCCTTATAAAAGAAATAAATAAACTTAAAAAAAAATCAGCAGCCTTCCAAGTCGTCCAATCGTCCAATAAATGGGCAGCGGAAAGTATGCTGTCTCAAGATCGAAGGAGGCCTGCCAAGGGCTGTATTCCTTTCTTAGTGGTAGCTGGGATAAGATGCCATAAGTTGCCATTTAATTCTGATGTGCTCCAGCACGTTCCAGACTACCAGACTCCTAAAAATTTCACTGGTGCGGCAGGTGGACCCTGAATATTCATGTGGTTTCTCTCCTCGTCTTTAGTGCGAGTATGACTCACAAGGGCATCCAGGGTACATTCCACTTCAGGCTTCCATGTCCAAATAAGTGATGAAGGCAAGATTTCTGGCTCTGGCTAAGTGTCAAAGTCAGCAAATACCACGGCCTAAAAGGAACTACAAAACTGGACAAAATTGGTAACAACAACACAGCACTCTGGAAATTGACTAAAGGCAAACGACAACCTAAGAATCTCTTGGGCCTGAAAAAATTCCGCATTTCAGGAAAAGGCAACTGGAGTTTGCGGGTACTCTGGCCTGAGGGTGATTCTACACCCGGCCTTCAGCTTGGTGACGCCGAATTTCTGCCAGAGGAGCGCATCCCGTGGGTACAAGATACTTCTCTGTTAACGTGGGTGGGCTCATCTTTCAGAAGCGTGCGATGGCCATGCCCAGCACCTCTGTTCATGGCAGTAACTTCTTAGAGTCAACAAGGGGCAAAGGTTGCCAAATGCTGGGCTCTCTTAGCCTGAGGCTGCCATATTTTAGCAGAGTCCTGGTGAAGGCGGAGCATGTGCATAGCCACGACCAGACAGGCACCAAGATATTACACGTTCCGGGCCAAACCTGAGCAGTATGCGTGAGCAGAGGAGACCTGGACCTTGGCTTCTCACCTCATTTTACAAGAAAGATACAAGAATTCTTGGCCAAGTGGTTTGTTCAAGCATCGGGGCAGAGAATATACAAGATTAGCCTGGGACACACCAGAAATAAAGAAAGTGCTCCAAAAAATAATAATAATAATACAGTAATGAGTGTATGTCAAGGGAAAATGGATCCAACTGACAGAGCTCTCAGTGGATAAAGCTAGAACAATAATGCAATAAGAAATATATTCTTGAATGGTAACCCACAATATAAGATAAATACCCATGAGTCCTTACTGATACAAAAGTGGTAAATAAGTAGATAAATGAGGGAGACAAATTTTCCATGCACGGTTTCAGATTACGTGTCTAGACACTCGGCCTTCAAGGGGGCGGAGCATAACTCCTTATCTCTTAAGCGTTGAGTGCACGCAGTGACTTCCTTTCAAAGCGCACAGTGTGGGGAGGGACAAGAAGAACAGATTCCTGGTGAGAAATCTGTCAGGTACCCTCCCAGGGTTCACGTCAGCAGTGGTCAGGCATGTAGGTAGCGTGCGCTCATGGGGGATGATGTGATGAGCGCCATCTCTGGTCTTCGTCCCCAAGACCCATAACCAGTATTTGACCACGCAAGCCTCAATTAAAGGATCTAGGCTGCTATAGATACTAGCTGACCTGTAGTCCTCAAAACTGTCAAGGTCACTGAAAACAAGTGAAAACACTCACTATTTAGAGGAGATGAGGGGCCTTGGTGGTTCAATGTACTGTCATATTCTGCATGGGATCCTGGAACAGGTAAAAATCAAGGGTGTTTGGATAAAGTGAGTCCTTTTGATAACAATGTGTTAGTCTTGGCCTGTTAACTATGAAAAACGTACTTTATTATAAATGTAAAGTGTTAATGATATAGGAAATAGGATGGGAAGTATATAGGGGTTCTAACTTTTGACATTATTATTCTTTTTAAAATTTTCTTAATGTTTGTTTATTTTTGAGAGAGACACAGAGTGTGAGTGGGGGAGGGGCAGAGAAAGAGGGAGACACAGAATCCGAAGCAGGCTCCAGGCTCTGAGCTGTCAGCACAGAGCCCGATGTGGGTCTTGAACCCATGAACCGCAAAATCATGTGCTGAGCTGAAGTTGGACGCTTAACCAACTGAGCTACCTAGGTGCCCCTACCTTTTGACGTTATTTAAGCCTGAAACTACTCTAAAAAAGTTATTTAAAAAATAAAAAAAGAGGGGTATCTGGGTGGCTCAGTTGATTAAGCAACTGGCTTTTGATTTCAGCTCAGGTGATGATCTCTTGGTTTGTGACTTTGAGCCCCGCTTTGGGCTTTGTGCTGACAGTGAGGAGCTTGCTTGGGTTTCTCTCGCGTGCTGCCTCTCTCTCTCTCTCTCAAAATAAATAAATAAACTTAAAAGAATAATAAAGAAATACAGACATGGGGCAGATGTGAGAGCATCCCATTTTGAATGCCTTATCTATGCAGACACAGTTCCATCCATGGAGGTCAGAAGCCTTACTGGCCGGACACCCTGGAGTGCAATTCCGTCTAATCGTTGGCTAATTCTTAAAAATTCAGACATAAAATTAAAAATGAGAATCTATATAAACAAAGAAAAAAAAGTGAATGGAAACATCAGGCTGTTTATTACAGGAAATACAGAGTTCACTGACTCAGCCCAGGAAGTACTAAACAAAAAGCAGCAGCAACAATTATCAGACTACCTCCCACCTCTCCTTCCTGCCTTCTCTATGCTTTTCCCTCTTCCATTTACTTTTCCGTCTATTCTGTCTTTCCTCCAATACTCCTTATGAGTCAACTATGGTACCTATTATAGAACAGAGAATTTGAAAAAGTGAATAAGGATCTTAGACAAACTAGAGTGTTTTTTTTTCTCTAAGTGTGTATTCATTGACACAGAGAAATAGACTATTGAAGTATAAAAATATGGAGGGCAGCTTTAATGTTGCCCTTCATTGCCCTTAACCTGCTGGACCCTTTGGAGGAGTTCCTTGGCCCAGGGGATGATGAAGGCGATGGCTTTTACCAGCCTAGTGAAGACACGGCAGAGACTGAAGGCAGAGAAGAGTCTAAACAACAACCTAGCAGCTCAAATCCACCACACTCTCATTTCAAACAGAAAATGTGGCTCCAATTAAACTGGCTTATTGCAGTCAAGTGCCTGCTTTTAATTTAAGCCCTGGGGCATCAGCTAATTTAGACGGATGTTAACCAATGTGATAAAGTCCAGTTACAAAATGGCAGATATACCCATGACATACAACTGCACGCCCGAGGAGCTCACATCTAGTAGTAAAAGGAATTCATGAAATGACCACAATACAGTAGGGTCATGGAACATTCCTAAGAGCTATGCAACACAGAAATGAATGGTCCCCGGATAGGTGCTTGGGCTTCTCCTTTAGTTCAAACATGAACCTCACTTATTACCATGGGGGCAGCGTAACTGCTTGTAGAAACTCAAAAGACAACACATAAATAATCAAGAAGTAGTAATTTCTAGTTGCAGAAGGGATGATTACACAACCTACTCTTTGCCAAACCGAGAGCTTCCATTCACGTTTGCTGATCGTGATAATTCTGCACCCGGTTATCACGGAACACATTTGTTACTCATGAAGGGAAGTATGGCTGCAGGAAGTCCAAGAAGTTAAATGACTTTTCCAGGTCATGTGGCAGGAAGAGAGGGGATTTGAGCCCACACCTGAGAGACCCTAATATTGAGTTCCCTGCCATTGAACCACCATTCTTGGCAACCAGCACAACTCTTCAGTAGAGCCCAAGGAACACACATATTGTACCTACAGGAGGCTTGCTTAGCTGTACCAGTCAGGGTCCAAGTAGAACACTGACACCACACCAGAGATGTGTGGTGACCTCTGAGAAGACAAAAGCCATCCACGTGGCAGTGCCGTAGAGAGCTACTCCTTAGAAAGTTTAAGAATAAGGAGTGGGGATGGGGAAAATTAGAGTTTAGAAGTTTGAAAGGCGGCCCCTCTGTATGGGCTACAGATATCTAAAAATGGCTCTATCGGCCTACGACCCTCACTCGGGAGCTCACCGGAGGAAGCCCGGCCTATCCGTCAAAGGAATAATGTGGTTTGAAGAGACCAACGCCGAATCACAAAGCAAAGTCTACCAGGATGGGTTTGAAGCGGAGAGAACAGTAGCTTGATAACCAATAGACTTACTGAGGCTGTATTTCCAGGCCCCCAGATGCCCTTTTTGCAACTGTGAGAAATTCTTCTCATGGGCGCAACTGGCTATGAGTCGCCACCGTGACTGAAATTAACTCATAATCAGGAGCTGCTCGTAAGTAGGCATTTTGTTCTCCAAATGCCACGATTTAACAAAAAGAATTCAGAACATAACTGATCTGATACATCATGCATGTTACATTTTATTTATAAAACGATAGTTAATTTTAACCTGCGTCCCCAAATTAGTGCAGGACTGTTGGTATTTTTATCATAGACCCGCAACTAAATATAGTTCCTCTGCTGCAAACTTACATAAAATATTTACTTAAGCGTAATTATACCACAAAAGCTTGTTCAAATGCCAGGCTCCTTTGGGAGATTTTCACAGTTGTCTTATAAGTGGACAGGATGGTTAATCATAGCGTAATTACTCTGACCTCAAGCCACATATATCTTTTTATGTATCGTGCTATTTATAACTCATTTTGGCAGATCAGCCTCTCAAATGTATAGGAGCCTATTTAGTAAGATGAATCATCATTATTGTCATCCAGAACAGACATGCCTAAGAGGTAACTCCTGGACTCCACCGAAATGCACAGTACTCTTCTGGAAACACAGAGGACTATAGGGAAGCTCTCAGGCCCATCACGAATTCACATTTGTATAGAGGGTAAGTCACACACACATGAACATTAGATTACTCACAGTATGTCATGAGAGTCGAATGTATGCCATAATCTGTAAGTGTTATAACAACTGAAAGGAGAGAGAGAAATTCCCTACGGGACTCAGCGAAGTAGAAAGAAGTAGAATTTGAGTTTGACCTTGGAGAAGCATTGGCCTGTGCTCTCTTCCCCCACCCTCGCCGAGCACTGGACTAGCACTGGCTCAGACCACGTTAGCTGTCTCTCCCAACATTCTCTTGAGTTCTGCGGTGGGGCGGGGGGTTGCCTTGTTGGTCGCTGAATATCTAGTTTGTTTTAATGAGCAGAATCCAAACAGTTTGTGGGGAGGCAGTGAATCACACAGTAGTGAAGAAAGGTCAGTTGCTTGTGTTCGTGCTCGGAGTGCCCCCAGGAAAACAGGCATGCAAACGAAAAGGACGGTGTGCTACCCACGAAGGGACACTACCCACCTGTTCCCAAGACAGAAGAAACGCTCTCCCAAGCCAAGGAAACTGCCACCTAGACTATCAGTTCCGTGAGTCTTCAAAGTTGTTTCACGCAGAAAACCACCACTGTGATCAAGATGCAGGGGGCGCCTGGGTGGTTCAATCAGTCCGACTCCGGCTCAGGTCATGACCTTGTGGTTCGTGAGTTCGAGCCCCGCGTCTAGCTCGCTGCTGTGAGCGCAAAGCCCGCTTCGGAATCTCTGTGTCCCTCTCTCTCTGTCCCTCCTCCAATTGGGCGTGCACTTGTGCTCTCTCTCTGTCTCTCTCTCTCAAAAATAAACATTAAAAAAAAGGTGCAGAGTATTTCCATCACCCCCAAAAGATGCCCCAGGTCTCTTGGCAGTCTGCCCTCCCTCTGTCCTCAGCCACAGGCAACCACTGTTTTCCTTTTCGTTGTTACAGATGAGTTCATGTTTCATAAAAATGATATCATGTGTTACAGATGATGCACATAGGTTTGCACGACATGTGCCTGATTTGGTGACTGGTTTCTCTCACGCAGCAAAAGGCTTTTGAGTTTCGTCCATTTTGTTTCAGGCATCAGTAGCTGGTTTCTTTTGATCGCTGAGTAGTATTTGTGATATTATAGTTTATAATAAGAAATACGCATTTGGTCTTCATCCTTTCTGATGCAGGGCTCTTAAAAACCCTGGAATCTTCTAAGTGGTGAGAGCGATAAAGGTGTCTTTTTTTCTGTTAATGAGGTGACTTTTGAATGGGGGCTGGTTCCCAGAGAAGTCAACCCTGTGATTAGTGGATTGCAGTTCTCAGTTCTACTCTGACCTGTGGGGAAGGGCCAGGGGCCAGGGGTTGGATCAATTGGCAATGGCCAATTTAATCAATCGTGTCTGTGTAATGAATCCCAAAGGGCAAGGTTCAGAGAGTTTCTGAGCTGGTGAACACAGGGAGATTCAGACAGAGTGGTGCTTCTGGCCAGCTTCTGTTCCTTCCCACATACCTGCCCCTGAGCATCTCCGCCTGGCTGTGCCTGACTTACATCCTTTAATAAACTGGTCATCTCGTGAGTAAAATGTTTCTCTGAATTCTGTGAGCCACTCTAGCAAACTCACCAAACCCAAGGAGGGGTCATCGGAACCTTCAATCTACAGCCACTTCATCAGATCCCCTGTGACAACCTGGGCTTGTGATTGGCATCTGAACCGAGGGGAGTGTTCTGGAACTAAGCCCTCAACCTGTGGGATCTGATGCTGTCTCTGGGGAGTGTCGGCATTGAGTGGAATGGTAAGACACCCAGTTGGTGTCCCGGAATTGCTTGATGGTGTAGGAAAAACACCCTCGTAAATAGGACTTGGTACCAGGATTTTCGTATTCAGTTGTATGGGTTGTTTGTCTATTCAGGTACTGATGGATATTGGCGTCGTTTCCAGTTTTGAGCTATTACGCAGAAGGCTACTGTGAACCTTTTCCTGTACATCTTTGTGGACATGGCAGTTTTCGTCTCTTTTGAGTAGATGCAGCTCTTTCTTCTTTATGGCATTATTGTTTGGGGCCACTTGGTTATAGAGGTGGAATTGCTCTCTAACCCATTTAGTTATGTGTCGTAAAAGCTAAAGCTGATACGCTATGGATGAATGTATAAAATTACACTTTCCTCTTCTATTATTTAAATGATTTTATGTTTGTTTATTTTTAAGTGTTTATTATTATTTTCAGATGACCAAAGAAGCTATTCACTGAGAAGGGCAACTAGTCTATGTAATCCGACTGCCTTATAATCTGACAACCGATTTTAAAGTGAGTTTTGAATAAAAAGCATCTAAGGAGGTAGTTAGGGCACACAGTAGTCTAACCCCACAGCTGGCCAATCTGTGAGTAATATCAGACCTCATCTGAAGTAATAATATACGCAAACTGTTGTGTCTCAAGTCAGGCATTGCTTGGAGCATATTGTAACTATTAAAACATTTACTTCAGACAACAACCAGGGGTAGGTATTTTTATTTCAGATAAGGAAAATGAGGCATTCGGATGTGAAGTAATTTGCCCGACATCACAAAGCCAGTAAGCAGCAGGCTTCGGGGGACAGTGGGGAACTCTATCCAAGCTGTCTTTTCCGGAGGTCACACACTCATTCTTCAGTGACTTTACTAAACTTTGCTGATTGAAGGAAGGAATCATGACTTATCTCTCTGTATCTCCAGTGCCTACTAGATTGACTAGACATTCAATAAATATAGTATGTTTTAATAACCCAAAAGTTTTCTAATATAAAGCTCTTGTAAAAAAATTGATCTTTTTTTTTGTATTTCATTAACATTTTCAAATAACAGTACTCATCATACATATTATTTAAATTTGTGGGTTTTTTTTAAGTTTATCTATTTATTTGTGGGTAGGGGGATCAGAGAGAGAGGAAGAGAGAGAATCCCAAGCAGGCTCCCCATTGTCAGTGAAGAGCCCGATGCTGGGCTCGAACCCATGAACCATGAGATCATGACACCGAGCCGAAATCAAGAGTTGGACGCTTAAGTGACTGAGCCACCCGTGCGCCCCGCAGATCATATTTTTTTAGCTCGTTTTTTTTGACCAACACATGAGTCAGCAGATCTCTCCCAGAAGTAAGTAGACTGTAGGCTATGTGGAATCTCTCCATCCATGATGATTTACATCCCAGGAAAACAGCCTTCAAGGTGTCCGATCGACCCCAGCTATTTGTACAGAGCAGACAGGTTTGCTCTGAGATCTGAAAACCTAACTCCTTTCGTTCGGTTGAATCCCGCATATACTCAGCTTTTACCTCTCCTTTTGGGATTAAAAAAGAAAAAAAGTTAGAGAAAACAAGGAACCAACGTTTAAAAGAACAGAAGGCTCCTCACATTGAGGAACCGCTATCCCCAGGAAATTTCTATTTGTGGGCCGGGGTTTGCTCTGCCAGGGATAGATGACGCAGTAGTGGAACCAAGTGACTCTAACCTACTGGCAGTGCTCAGGAGGCATAATGGAGGCGAGATTCCCGGGTCCCCTCTCGCGGGCTCACGGAAGCCTTTGATGCCCCTGGGGCTGCTGTTGTCTGGTTTCTACAGGTGGTCCAGAAGGATTTCCAATGGACCCCATCTCTGAGTGGTTTACACTCACTTGAGTCAAGTTGCTTTCACCTCCTCACTCTGATCTTACCCCCAGGAAAAGAAAAGCCTTACAATCACTGCCACGCGGGTCTAGCTCTCTGAGGGGAACGGTATGCAAGGGGAGACAGGATTCTGGTCCATGGGTGAAGCTTAGGCCATGATGAAGCAGTAACTCAAGGACAAATAACCCATCGATCCTCATCCTGTTAAATGATTTGCTGCCTACTTTCAACCCCCCCCCCCTTTATTTACATTATCTCAGGCTGAGCAAGATATTGGATTCGAATTACAACTCAGAATGAGAGAGATACTGAGATCAAGGAAGGGATGTATCTGTTCATTGAAAACTACCATTGCTGCCTGCCCACCACGACTCTGCCCGGAAATGGAACCAAATGGAAGGCTGAAAGTCTCTGCTGCCTGGAATGCACACCCATCACCATGTTCCTTTGAAATGGGTTATGGGGACAGTTGACCCGCATTCATTCTTCACTAACGTAGGGAAGGAAAAGCTATTCTCTATAAAACAAATTCAGTTAAAATAATAAAGATTAGCGGTCCCTGGGTGGCTTAGTCAGCTAACAATCTGACTGTCTGTTTTGACTCAGGTCATGATCTCATGGTTCGTGAGTTTGAGCCCCGCATTGGGCTCTGTGCTGACCGTGTGAAGCCTGCTTGGGGTTCTCTCCCTGTCTCTCTTTCCCTTCCCTGGCCTCCCTCTCTCTCTCTCTCAAAAAATGAATAAACTAATAAAAAAATAAAGATTAAAAAGTTTCAAAATGATAGAGCACCATATAAATGTAGGAAATTTAATATAAATCTACCACATATTGCATATATCAAGCAGAAATTAAAGAAGAATTGCTTTTTTCTTTCCTAGTTCCTAATCTCGACTTCCATTCTGAATTATGTGACAAGTTAAACATCATGTTTGGTCTTAAAAAGCATGAATAAAAGGGAGTTTGAAATAGCAATCAAATCATTTAAAAGTATGGAGATTGAGGGGTTATTTGTCCTTGAGTTAATTAGTCACCGTTGCCTAAAGTTTCATCTATAAATGGAAATGTCAGCTCTCTTTGTGTTTCAATTACATTTTTTCTTGATTTCCAGGCCCCCTGGGTGGCTCAGTCAGCTGAGCATCTGACTTCGGCTCAGGCTGTGATCTCACAGTTCCTGAGTTCGAGCCCCGCGTCAGGCTCTGTGTTGACAGCTCAGAGCCTGGAGCCTGCTTCGGATTCTGTGTCAACTTCTCCTCTCTGCTCCTCCCCTGCTCGCACTCTGCCTCTCTCTCTCTCTTTCAAAAAAATAAATAAACAGTAAAAAAAATGTTTTTTAATTTCTTCTTGATTTCCATAGGTTGTAATTTTTTTCAGTGTTTTGTATTACTAAAAAGTCTATTACACTGACAATATTGATTTTAATATTTCTCCCTTAGACTTATAACTGTGTATGTGATGGGTAATGCTCACAGTTGCAAAACCCAAGAATTTATTGATAAATACATGGTACTCTTCAAAGACTAATTAATATTTCAGTAAAGTAACATTTATAGCCTTGTATTACAATATTAACGCTAAAATGCTGAGTTATAGAACTGGTTATTTTTTTCAAGATTTTCTATACGAACACACAGAAACGGGCAATATAAATACTGGACGCCACAAAATTCAACTTTGATCTAAATTAGACAGTGTGTTGGGGCACCTGGATGGCTCAGTCACATAAACATCTGACTTCAGCTCGGGTCATGATCTCGCAGGTTGTGGGTTCGAGACCCGCGTCGGGCTCTGTGCTGACAGCTCGGATCCTGGAGCTGCTTCAGATTCTCTGCCCCCCTCCCTCCATCTCTCTCTGTCCCTCCCCCACTCGCACTCGATCTCTCCCTGTCTCTCAAAACTAAACATTAAAAATAAATAAATTATCAGTGTGTCGCCACACAGCTGAACTTTTAAAAAAGTAAGTGATTTTAGAGGTGCCTCCGTGGCACGGTTGGTTAAGTGTCTGCTCTTGATTTTGGCTCAGGCCATGATCTCACTGTTCATGAGTTCAAACCCCACGTTGGGCTCTGGGCTGACAGTGTGGAGGCTGCTGGGAATTCTCTCTCTCCCTCTCTCTCTGCCCCTTCTCCACTCATGCTCACGCTCTCTCTCTCTCTCTCAAAGAAATAAACTTTAAAAAAAAGTAAGTGATGTTATATGGAGAAAACAGGTTAGCCTGGGAAAAAAACCACTTTAAAAGGGATATCTAGGAGTCACGAGAGGGGAGAAAAATCGCACAGTCAGGAAACCACATGTGGGCGTGATGGACTCAAGCTGCATCTTCAAGAAACCTAAAATTTGGATGGAAGAGAAAGAGAAAGCAAATTCTAGGGGAGTGGAATGGTTTGCACCAAATATGGAAACAAGAGACCGTAGCCTGTGCCTGGCACCTTTGGACAGCCTTTTTGGCCAGAGAACGGATTTCCCTCGGGAGCATAGAGACAAATAAAGTTGAAAAGTTATGTTATATGCTCTTGTTTTTAATTACAGTAAGATTCTTCTGGCATCATACAAAACGGCCTGTTTCTCTGCACGGTTGCAAGGCCGTTTTGGAAGCTAACGTGAAAACGCTTTGTCCTGGAACCACTCAGTGTCTCCTTTTCGCTTATTTCTTCCTGGGTAACAGAGCACAGGCTGCAGGGGAAAGAACAGCCATAGAAACACGACTGGGCTAGGGTGTGGGAAAATGGGAAAATGTCTCTCAAGTTTACGAATCGATGCCAGAAGAGAGAAGATATTTTTATGATACTTTAGTCTAAATGACATTTGCTCTGGGTATCTGTTGGTAACCAGACGCTTTCTGTCTATGCCGGCTATTGAAACTTCCTTTATGACACTTATCCCAATGTGCTGGGTAAATGTCCTTTCCCCAGTCTGTGTTTCTTCCTAGTTGTCTATCGAATGAAAACCACAAAATGTAAGTGATGTGAAAAGGAGAAAAGGGAGTTTTTGCTCCACATCCGAAAAGAAGAACAAAGACACGAACGGTAGGAAAGACCCTGCTTATCAAAGACTCCAAATGCTCCTTCACGTCCTCCCAGCCTTCCTGGAAGGTGGGTTTTCACCCTGTCACCAGTTCAGAAATGGGTTGTGCCTGGTGATGCCATCATTTTGGGGCCAAGGGATTAAAAATCCAGTGTTTTCCTCCTGTTTCTCTTCTCTTCCAACAGTGCCTGTAAGAGGTCTTGGGACAAGGAGACGATGAGTCTTAAGAGAGAAGTAACCCACACATCTGTGAACGTTGCCGAACCCACGAGGGAGTGTGTAAGGGTGAGAAATAATCACTGTTGTGTTTAACCAATGAGATTTTGTGGCTTGAGTGTTGCAGCGTTAATTATTCTGAAGGACATGCATAGGTTCCTAACCGGTTTAATGCTGGTTTCTCATGCTTCATTCTGAAGAATATTTCGAGTCTTGTTTAGGGCCAAAATAAAGGTTTGCTGAAATGTAACGTTGCTGGAGAAATTAATGTTTAATTGTTAAGTACCACCTCACCATCACTTGCACAAAGAGAATGATTATAATCAAAGGGAACCTAAATTTAAAGGTCAAGGCCGAAAATAAACCCATCGGAGGAGACATTTACATGAAGATCATGCAGCCAAGATCATACGGGTAAATTGAGATCTTGAACTTCTAACGCTCTGCACGTGTCACATAAGTAAACAACAAATAAATCAGCCCTTCAATAATTCACTAGGCAGCAATTCCCGTTGATTTGTTCTACGCGTGTTCAAAATATTTTTTGATGTAAATGTAGCCATCATCCACAGTGGACATCACTACTTTTTTTTTTTCCACAAAAGCCCTTGAATACGGCTATCGCATTGGAATTGGATTCTCTCGTTTTCGATTTCTTTTTTAATTTACATCCAAGTTCGTTAGCATTCAGCGCAATCATGATTTCAGGAGTAGATTCCGGTGACCCGTCCTCTCTGCGTAACACCCAGTTCGCATCCCAACAAGTGTCTTCCTCTGAATGGGATTCTTTAGATAGTTCTGGCGAGTACATACAGAGAAGACATTGGTTTTTGTTTGTTTGTTTGTTTGGGTTATTTATTTATTTATTTATTTTTAGGGAGACAGAGAGAGTGCAAGGAGGGGAGGGTCAGGGGAGAGGGAGAGAGAGAATCTCAAGCAGGCTTCACGCCCAGCACAGAGCCCAGCGCAGGGCTGGATCTCACGAACCGCGATATCATGACCTGAGCTGAAATCAAGAGTCAGATGCTTCACCGACTGAGCCACCCAGGCGCCCGGAGGAGGAATTGTTTTATAAACCTGGTGTGTTTTTCCAAAGTAGCTGCATTACTTCCGAGTAAAAGGTTTGCTTTTGAGAAAAACTGGGTCATCAGCGCCGTGCGAAGAAAACTATTCATGCCAGAGTTTACTAATCAAAACAAAACAAGCAACCAGGTCCCCCTCTCCACCCTGCCACTGGCAAGAAACCCAACCAGACCAAAAAAAAAAAAGTGTTCTCTGGAGTACATTAAGAAATTCTCTAAAAATCATACGAGGAAATTACTATCGCTTCTCCACCATTATGCTAATTGATATAGCTGTAATCGTTAAACATGATTCCCATGTGACTTTACCGTAAATCACAAGTAGAACAAGGCTGTAAGATCCAAGGGGCTGTGCAGAAAACGTTAACACAGCAGGCCTAGCAGGACCCTCCAGAGGTCTGCTCCTGCTTGGCCCTCGGATGCTGTCGGGGGATGTGGATCTCAGGAAAGCTCCCCCCACCATTCCTCAATGAGGGTGGTTCACTGGACCGAAACTTTTTATACAAATAATACCTCTTATGTTGAAACTGTTTTCCTTCTGAGAGTAGGGGATTTTGGCCCTTGCCAGCAGAGGGCGTCTACGTGATGGGCCCCCAGGAACCACCCCGGGGGTGAATCTCCAAGGAGCTTCCTGTGTAGACATTACCTGTGTTGTCTCCTCTCGTGGCTGAGGTTCAGAGCATTCCGTAGGGAGGACTCTCGGAGACTTGCACCGGTTTTCTCTCGGATTTTGTCCCATGTGCCTTTTCCCTTTCTTGATTCTTCTTTGTGTCTTTTCACTGTAATAAATCATAACCATGAATATGAGGATATGTGGAGCCCTATGACTCCTCCGAGGGACCCCCCCAACACAGTGACAGAAATTGCTCAACTCGTGCATCTGTCTGTGTGCTTATTTCTGTTAGTTCTTGTGTACTTACTCAGCTGGAAATAGATGGAAGTTCTGTGAATAAAGAATGAAACGTTCACAGAAAAATGAGACATAATTCATATGGCTTCTGAAAAATAAGGTATGTACAAAACAATAAATAGAAGTCACAGTTAGGGTTCAAGCTACACATTTGTCTTTAAAATAAACATAAAGGTCTTATTTCATATATCAACTTGTGGTTTTATAATTCTACAAGCAATTACTCTGCTGGAAAAAATGTTTTATAAATATCAAAAGAACAAGGATTGGTTTATAATTCATTTTCAAAATATCCTCATGTGCGTGGGCAATTTCCAAGCTTTTATTTTGCCCACTTCATCTCATAGCTTACGGGTTCCATAGTCAACTTACTAATTGTATTACAAATTTCTTTAAATCGAAGGAACTGCTATTTTGACTTCAAATGCTTGGTGTCCTTTTTGGCTTTATTTAACTATAATCTACAAATTTGAACTTTGACTTTTGAGTGATTGAAAGACATAAAAGAATTAACAAAAATGTGTTACTCATCATCCGTTTCTATCACCACATTTTCAGGAGAAAGTTACGAGATGCTGACTGATATGATTGCTCTAAACCTATTCCACGCTGTCATGTTTTTACGGCTGGTTGGTTATTTTTAATTGTACGTTATGGAGATTTTATTTGCATTTCAGCTGGCAAGTTCCTTAAGTGAAGAACTTTGAGGTATTTTTTATGAATATCACTCGGAATTAAATTAGAAGTACTCAAATAATATTTTAGGTTGTTATTCTAGTAGTAACTTCATATCACATGTTCCAAGGGACATCAGAGCTGTCGACCATGAGAAATTAGACAGAAGGGACTATCGTAGGACAGTCCATCCTGAGAGCAAGAGTACAACCTTGCAGAGTAGGACACTCTCTCGTAAGGGCGATAATGTGGGCGGACAGGGGGTGGGTTGGTAGAAGGAAAATTGATGGTTGTAGTTATTAGACTCAATTCGCAAGACTCCTGAAAATTTCCTGTACCTTCTTTTTGGTTCTCACGTTGCTTTGCTTTCTGCATTTTCTGGTTCATCCATGAGTGATCCATCCATGGTCGAGACTCTGGACCATTTCTTGAATTTAGCAACTACTATCCTACTCTATCTCGGCAGGGCCTCGGGCCCAAGCAGAACCAACGTGCTGGAGCTTTGAAACATCACCGAGGCCCCAGAGCGCGTAAAGTTGGATTTCTCCGGACTTACCCACCGCCCAGCGAGCCTCAGGGACTACAGTCAGCAGTTCTAGTGCACTGGAGATTTGAGTTAAGGACGACAGTCGGCCCCATCTCCAGGCACTCTGATTTAATTCCAAGGCCTGGCTGAAGATGGGCATTTGTAAAGCCTCTCCAGGTTCTGGGGATGTATAACCAAGAGGAGCCTTGATACACAGGGTGATCACAAAGCTTGCTGCTCTGATCAGCTTTCTCTAGCAACTGTTCGAAAAATGTGTGCGTGGTAAAGCAGCTTAAGGCTTAGGAGGAGAAGTGACAGAAAGGCAGATCTCCGAGCACACAGTAGCCAGTGGGGAACTGGGAGATGAAATGATCTGTGCAGCAGTGAGGGGCACAGGCGTGCTGGGCAGGTGCATGGCTTTCGACGAACTTTGGCCTCACTGGCTGTGGGATCCTCAGACTTTAGGTCCCACATCTACCCATCAAGCGAGGGTAATACTACTTTCCTCTCAGGTTTGTTGTAAGAGTTAAAAGAGATCAATAAGCGTGAGTATTAGTCTGTAAAATAATCAGTGTTTACGCCAAAAATCATTTAGGAATGAGTATAGATGTAACGTAACGCTCTAACTCAGTATCTGCGTTCAGAGGACTAGAGGCTGCGTCCTCGGCCAGTTGCAGAGCTGTGAGATTTTAAGCATGTACCTCAGCCTACCTAAATTTCATTCTTTCTGCCAACGGGTATCACAGATGTCCTATGAATCAGACCTGAGATATACATGCTGAGTGTTTATTACCGAACCCCTCACCTGCTACCGGCTGGGTGAGGAAGCTGTCATTGTTATTTGTATGTGCCCATGACATCGCCTATAATATAGCTTCTGACGGTGTTATGATTATCGACAGCTTAAAGCCCAACGCCCTAAAATCCAAGATTATTTTCGCGATGTTGAGGAATAAAAACTTTAAGAATCAAAGTAACTATTTTTCCGTGCTGTTTCTTTATTTAAGATTTAGTGCTCGTCAAATTGGAAAGAGTAATGCCATTCCTCTATCTGAATACAGTGTGGCGAAATCCACAGAACGTTAGCATGATGCTGAATGCTTATAACTGTGAGCTCCTTTAGTCTGGGAAGGAAACCTGAGCTAAGTCGGAGCTCCGTGTCCTGTGGGGGAAAATTGTGGATATGCCTGCAGACGTTGTATTTCGTTTCCTATCGTACAAAAATTTAATGTAATTTTACCTAAAACCATAAACCTCAGGTAACCTGATACAAATTCTCTTTTAAAACTTGTGGTAAGAAAATGAATAATAAATAAGATGCTTGCTAATGATATTAATACACAAAACATAGTTCAACAATACGAAAAGGGATGTTGACATGTGTAAATGACCCATATGAATGAATGGCACGCACAATTCTCGATTTGTGGAAAAATGCTACTTATTCTCTTCGGATATGATAACCCCCCCCCCCCATATTTTCTCAGAAAAATGATTATCCTTGGAAATATAGTTTTTGTATCATATTCTTTTCATTTTTGTCCAGCTCAGTCCATCTCACAAAGTTTCAAAATATGTCATTTTATTTCAGAGTAAACAAATATATGCTTACCTATTCACCTTGTAATTATTACAGAAATTACCATTTTTTGCATAAATTTAAAAAAGCAATGACCATATACTAACACATCCTATCCGTTAAGAAAGGAAAAATCACTGAACAGCTAGAATTTCTTCTTTAATGAAATTAATATTGCACTACGATTATTTTGATTATTAATCAATTATCAATGATTGTCCGCATCTTAAAATTCAGTAAAGGCTAGTGGAAGGGTGAGGAACATGGTATAGTACCCCTAAGAATTGGATTTAAATCTTGCTTCTCTCAAAGATAAATGTCGGGGTGCCTGGGTGGCTCAGTCGGTTAAGTGGCCGCCTTCAGCTCAAGTCACGATCTCGCGGTCCGTGAGTTCGAGCCCCGCGTCAGGTTCTGTGCTGATGGCTCAGACCTGGAGCCTGCTTCCGATTCTGTGTCTCCCTCTCTCTCTGCCCCTCCCCCGTTCATGCTCTGTCTCTCTCTGTCTCAAAAATAAATAAAACGTTAAAAAAAATTTAAAAAAAAAGATAAATGTCAACACCGTTTATTTATTTTTAAACCAAATTTTTTAAGTGTCTCTTTATTTTTGAGATAGAGACAGACAGAGTGTAGTTGGGGAGGAGCAGAGAGGGAGGGAGACACAGAATCTGAAGCAGGTTCCAGACTCCGAGCTGTCAGCACAGAGCCCGACGCGGGGCTCGAACTCCCCAACTTCGAGATCATGACCTGAGCCAAAGTCGGTCACTCGACCGACTGAGCCACCCAGGTGCCCTTATATCAACACCTTTTAAAAGCAGTTGCTTTTGTGAACATCAGTGTACATATTTGTAAAGTGTGAGAACTGACCTTGTTCTGTGAAGTGTCTTCCAATAAATAAATCGTTTAATGCAGTTCAGAAAACAGTGAGTAAATATCAGCCATTTATTATGACAAGGCCAGTAGTTTAAGCTTCCTCTTCATACTCAATTGGTCAAGCAATTAGCAATATTTAAGCAATCATTCACCTGTACCAAGCAATTTTATATAGAAAAGGGACCTGTCTTTTAATAAGAAAAATAATTTATGATTAAAGCAACCACTCATAAGAAATCTGCTTAGTAAATTTAAGTTTTCTAAATTTTTATTTTTCCTTATGTGCTCACAATTTCAATAAAGTGTATAGTGTCTCTCATGTATTTGACTTCCTAAACACATATTATTTTTCGTTTCTCATATGTCATTATGTAATATCTAATTTGCACTGTATAATGGTCTATGAAAGATTCCCAGACTAACACTCATCGTATGCCTCGGGATAAATTGTTTTGGAAATGATTCCCAGTTCCTATTTTCTGGATGCTAACTGAACACAGTGTTGACAATCCTCAGCATCTTTTTCATTCATCAGTACTCAGCAGTTGAAAGCAGTGATACCCCTGGACGTATTGGTCAAAATCCCTTTCCAGAAAGACCTAAAATTCATCAGTCACATGGGAATTTAACACAATAATGGATATTATTTTCCTATGTTACTACTTGCTTATATTTCCTAATGCAAAAATAAGATTACTATAGGTAGTAAACTAACAACGAATAAGAAGAGTGACTAATTGACCTATTTTAGATTGTTTTTATAAGAAAAATATTTTAAAACGTTATCTCTGGCTCTAGAAGACCAGCATTCCCACCAATAACAACTAGAAGAACTGTGAAGATGACCTTAAGAATCTGTTTAAAGGCATCTGAGCCTGACCAAGGCAGCGCTGATGTTAAGGTTAATGTCATAGAGGGAAAGGGTCCCAACTTAGGCAATACTTTTGCCTTTGGGGTATTTGCTGATGTTAAGTAACAGTTGACACTGAGTAGAGCTTTTAATAATCTCAAGAAGCAGTGTTGGGAGCACAGAAAGATGGAATTCAGGAATCCCCAAGGAGCATGTACCTCAATAAGCATATACCACACTTTGAGTTTGGATCCAGTAATGACTACAATGTAAGAATAAAAGCAAACATGGTAAGCCAGTTCTCATAAAAACTCAAAGCTACTTTTAATTAGCCGAATTCTTACTTGGTACATGATGATCTGCCCTTATTCTGACTGTTTGCTGTAGATGTATAATTCCTTCTCTGAGCGAAAATAACCACACCTAGATTCTTAAATGATCTTTATAATTTTTCAGACACAACCATTATTCATTGGGAAATAGCAATGCACAAGAAATTCAAGAGTTGGCTAAAATCAAAAATAAAGATAACGGTATAAAAAACCCATAGGACATCACAATATTGCAATTACCAATAACTTAATCATGAGTAATCTAGAATGTCAGGAGAGAATAAAACACTATGAAAAATGATCAAGAGAAATTCTACAAGTGAAAAAACATAAAAACATAAGTTAAGTCAATCAGTAGTTTTAATACTAGTTTAGACACCCTCGGAGAGAGGAATAGTAAACAAGAGATAAGTCAGAAGAAAACACGCACATTGAGGAATAGAGATAAAAGCCTGAAATATACAGAAAGAAACGGAAGGTAAAAATTGAGTATAACAAAAAAGATCTCAAACAACTGTGTTTGGAATTTGAAGAAAGAGGAGAGAGAAAAAATGAGATCAAAGCAATATTTGGAGACGTAATGAATGAAATTTTTCCTCCCAAATATTAAAAACTCCACTTGAGGCTCTATAACCCCAAGCACTGTAAATATAAAGAAAACAAAGAATCCTAAAAGCATCTACAGAAAGACTGCCTTCAAAGAACAGGCGACTTTTCAACAGATAGAGGAAACTGAAGGAAATGGATAGATCAAAGTACCTCAAAGACAAAAATATTGTCAATTCAAAATTCTATACGTGGCAAAACTGTCCTCAAAAAAGGAAGTGAAAATGAGGATTAATGAACAGCAGACTTGCCTTAAAAGAAAAAAAGAGTTCTTCAGAAAGAAGAAAAATGATCCCAGATGGAGGTATGGATATGAAACAAAGAATACAGGGACACTTGGGTGGCTCAGTCAGTCAAGCATCTGTCTCTTGATTTCATTTCAGGTCATGATCTCAGGGTCGTGGGATCTAGCCCCATGTTGGGCTCAGTGCTATAAAGATAGAAGGTGAAAATAAACATATTGCAAAAGATGTAAGTTGCAAATATGAACCAAAGGAAAGCTGAGAACACTATACAAACAACAAATTCAGTATTCTTTAATTTCTTTAACATATATTTAGTTTTGAGAGACAGAGAGAAACCGAGCACAAGTGCGGGAGGGGCAGAGAGAGAGGGAGACACAGAATCCGAAGCAGGCTCCAGGCTCTGAGCTGTCAACACAGAGCCTGACACGGAGCTCGAACCCACCAACCAGGAGATCATGAGCTGAGCTGAAGTCAGATGCTTTTACAGACTGAACCACCCAGGTGTCTACAAATTCAGTATTCTTTAAGAAGAGAGATATTATTGAGATCGAGACAGTTCAAAATATGAAAGGATCAGTACATCAGAACCAGGTAAGAAGTCTAAATGTGTTTGCATCTAGTAATATAGCCACCTGAAATTAAAGGTATCAGAGCTAGTGACTCATCAACTTTAAAATTTTTTTTAACGTTTTTTTAATTTATTTTTGAGACAGAGAGAGACAGAGCATGAACGGGGGAGGGGTAGAGAGAGAAGGGGACACAGAATCGGAAGCAGGCTCCAGGCTCTGAGCCATCAGCCCAGAGCCCGACGCGGGACTCAAGCTCACGGACTGCGAGATCGTGACCTGAGCCGAAGTCGGACACCCAACCGACTGAGCCACCCAGGCACCACTAAAATGGAATGTTGTGTAATTGTACTAAACTACAATTTAACCTTTTGACTACATCTAATCTAATACTACAGGAAAAGAATCATTCATCCATTTCAGTTACTGTCAACTAATGAAACAATTTGAAAAAAATTAAAATCGATGAAGTTCATATCATTTCTCCTTCCATTCTATAGTTGCGACTCTGCACAGAAATTTTCATTATGCCGTCATTTTAATAACATAGCGATGCTTTCTGTGGGATGTAGACTCTCTGCCACTATTGTTTCAAGTATATAAAAATAACTAATATTAAAGATAATAAAATTAAAAGCAATTTCTGTATTGTGTCTACATTTTCAATTATAGGGAGGTTTTGAGAGATTTTTAAAAGTTACTTAGTGGGGTGGCTGTGTTCATTAAACCTTGTCAAGGATGATTTACTTTCATGCTAGAAAGATTTCAGTCAGGAAGTTATGAACTGTTATGCAAATTGTAAATCAGTAACGTTTACAGAAGACGATAGTAAGAGAATATGGACACGCCCTCCTGGTGTCTCTTGTTCCTCATTGCACAGATTTTAGTGCCACATTGTGCTCCAGGCAGGGGTCTTGGGCTGTCAAGACCTTGCCCCTGTGGCCCATCCGGACTTGCCTGACTTCAGACCTTGACCTCCTCTCTTCCGTCACGGGATTTACGCAGTCTCGTGCTTCTGAATCTGGATAGCTACTTTTGTAGCTGGCACATAAACTATGACTTTTTAGAGGCCTATAGGTTTGAAACATACTTTTCAAGTTATAATTTCAAGTATTAAATATTCTACCCGCTGAAAATAGTGCTTCATAAAGAAAATAATGATAAAAATGCTGTTAATTTTAAGATGTTAACAGATTTTTCACGCCCAGAATGCTCATAACGAATTTTTAATAGATATTCAGTGATTTCAGTGAGTGGTGGTGTCACTTCATTGTCTGTTACTTTGCTTATGAATAAAATGCTGTTTTCCATTGATATATTGATATATTATCAATTTCTTTTGCTAGGCATTGAAAGAAACAAACATGAGAGAGAAACATGAATCAGCACTTGACTTGGCCCAATCAAATAAAAGGCTCTCCTCCCAAAGATATGCTTTGATTATTGTTCAGTGACATAAACTGAACTTTCCAGAAGTTTTTGCAGAACACGGTAGAAATGCATTTC
Source organism: Panthera tigris (assembly GCF_018350195.1). Lineage (NCBI taxonomy): Eukaryota > Metazoa > Chordata > Mammalia > Carnivora > Felidae > Panthera > Panthera tigris. Next base: position 88,236,383 of record NC_056671.1, on the reverse strand, counting down.
TACGCTGCCAAAATAAGGGCGGCAATTCTTTCTTTGCTTATTTGTTTATTACATAGAATAGGTGGTAACACACCTTGTATGATTTTAGCGACCTTATTAAGCAATAATATTTTACCTTCTTTCTTTTTCTTGGATATTCCTATAGACTAATGCCTCATTCCTTTGTTTGAAGAGTTCACATTCTCTGTAAAAAGTAGTCTGCATGTGAGTGTTGAGTGTGGTGTGATTCATACAAAGAGAAAAAAGAGAGATGCCGTATATTTTCTATACACACTGAAATTAATTTGAGACGAGTTAACATATACAAGCACGGCTTCTCAAAGTTCTGCACGGGCACCTCTAGTATACCTGGGGACCCTAGGCTGTAAGAACTCATGGTAAAAAGAAAAGCCCATAGAAATTATTTGTACACCTTTCTTTAATCATAAAATTAGTGAGAATCTGCTATTGCTTTGATACTTTTTATTTTCCACTACATACAAACATATTTTTTGTTGTTTCCTATAGACTTAAGAGAAGAACTCAATATTATTTGTTTAGTCTTTGAAAGAACACAGACCATTAATGTGATGCTCATTGGCTTGTAAATATCTAATTGTAGTGTTTTTTTGCAGTCAATTTTACATTTATACTTATTTATTAATGTTTTTTAGGGGGGGCTGAAATTCTTTTGGGGGCAACTCTGAGCAAATTAAAACTGCTACACTTTAATATGAAATATATAGCCATATGGCGGACAACCATGCGAAATGACTCATGGTCAATTATAACAAGGATGTGACACATGGTCCTACTTACAAAAAGATTACAGGATTATTTTCCAAGTTGTGGTATTTGAAACTGAAATTGAAGAAGAGCGGAAAAGAAGTGAGATGTAGATTTTAATCAGTCATTAAAGAGTTATATTTGGGATGATTCGGGTGCTATATATAGTACAGAACCCAACTTAGAATCAGTCTGCAGGTCTCTTCGTCATGCGTTTAATGAGTTTCTCTGGCTTCTGTTGATGGCAATGCTCATGTAGCTACAGAATGATGACAAAATGGCAGCTGTCATTGGAAATGGTCTTTTGAGTATTTATCATCTCTTACGCAGTTGGAACGTGAGAGCTCTTTCAGTCCAGATTACCTGCTACTGGCCACAATTCTTTTTGGGGCCCTACTGAATAAAAACAGAGCAGAAAGCTAACATATGCTTTCTTCTTCTTCTTCTTCTTCTTCTTCTTCTTCTTCTTCTTCTTTTCCAGGAACAACATCACCTTGTACAAGTCTATATATTCAAAGCCATGGATCCGTCATTTTTTCTAAGAATGCCATAAAACTATCAAGTTATGTTATAATGATGACTCTGTTCAACTCATCACGACACCGAAAGAAGGAGCATATTGATGAAAATGCTAAGAACATACCAACCGAGACCAAGATCAAGTGCAATGAATGGAGCGCATGTCATTTAAATACATGGCAGATATTTATACGGAGGGCCTCCTACCTGTAGGTAGAGGGGGTACACGTGTGATCAAGACAGCTCCTGTAAAAGAGAACAATTTTCAATCATAGAATAGAATAGAAATTCCAGGCTTCGGAAGACATAAATAAAAGAATGTTCCCTAAAGAAGGTTAACTTTAAGACAGATTATTAGTGAAGAGTAATAATTAGCCGAGGGAAGAGGGTAACAGTGGGACGGGAACCAACTGAGGCTCTGGTACAAGTTTTATAATAGCGTTAGTCATAATGATAATAGCTAAAACTTACGTACCACCTACAATATACACTGGGTGTTTTTAAAGTACTTTTCTTAAGTTATCTTACCTAGTGCTCATGACAACTTTATGAAGGAAGGTACTATTACTGCATCCATATTGTGGATAAGAAGCTAAAGCCCAGAGATGTTAATTAACCTCCACAAATCACACAGCTAATATTTGGTGGAGCCAGGAGTCTTACCGAGTCTTTTTATGGCCATTGTCTTAAAGCAGAAACCTTTCCGGAGTGTCAAAAAACCTTTAATCATGACACCTGTTGGGGCGCCTGGGTGGGTCAGTGGGTTAAGCGTCCGACTTCAGCTCATGTCACGATCTCGCAGTCCGTGAGTTCGAGCCCCACGTCAGGCTCTGCGCTGACAGCTCGGAGCCTGGAGCCTGCTTGGGCTTTCTCTCTCTGTCTCTCTGGCCCTCCCCCGCTTGTGCTCTGTCTCCCGAAAATAAATAATAAAAAATGCTAAAGGGTTTAAAAAAAGACACATATATATCCCTCCTTTGCCATGAGAAGGCACATTTCCAATAAAGTCTTGCTTTTTATGCTACTTTCAAACGTTTCATATATTTATATTGTTTTTATTATCTGTATACCAATAATAATTATGATACAACAGTTCAGAAGAAAAAATTAATAATTTAGGGTCACAAGAAGATTTTAAATTGTGTGTACATATACATATGCATATGTATATATACATACATAAGTGGAAAGATACTATAGATGTTGAGTGAAATATTTTTAGAAATCAAAGCATACTATATTAGGATGGGATACTGTGGGGAAGGTGAAATACATTCAGAAGTTCAGAGAGGAAAATGCAATGATGTAAAATTCACAGCTGTTAATGAGGGTATTTTATTCTTTTTTAATGGACTCTGGTGGGCATTGAATGACATTGGTGTTTATAATCTATAGCATATATTTAAGTGAGATAAAGTAGCTGTGGTTCTTAATGGCATCTTTTACAATATTACAAAATACATCCTTTGTAACTATTTAAACTCGTGATGAAAACCTAAGATGCCGATTTAAAATGAGAGGTGAGGGGCACCTGGGTGGCTCAGTCGGTCCAGCACCCGACTTCGGCTCAGGTCATGACCTTGTGGTTCATGGGTTCAAGCCCCATGTCGGGATCTGCGCTGACAGCTCAGAGCCTGGAGCTGCTTTGGAATCTGTGACTCCCTCTTACTCTGCCCCTCCCCTGCTTATGCTCTGTCTCTCTCTGTCTCTCAAAAATAAATAAACATTTAAAGAAAAAAAGAGAGAGGTGATACTCAAGAACTTAGTAAAAAAAAAAAAAAAAAAAAGATGTGCTCTCTCTCCCAAACGTGGAAATTGTGTTCTTCCTGCCTCTTTCCTTCACACTGAAGAAAGACGAGATGCCCTCCGATGTGGCCCCATCCAAGGGAAGGTCACAAATCACCAACCAGCAGGTGTTAGGAAGAACGAATTGCTTGTGAAGTTACGGGTATGAGAAATTAATTGAAAAATGGTTAAATTACGAAATGTTTTGGATGCCTGTATCGTTGCAGGACGCATTCAGGTTCTTAGGAATGATTCACGTGCGCTCATGGGACATTTTAGCAAATACGTTTTCAGAAGAAAAGACCCAGACTAGACCTGTTCTCCCTTTCCTTTTCACTTAAGTTCAGCAGTGGAAGTCACTTAGGAAAAGTGTTTGGAAACGTATCTTCTGAGATTGTTAGGAGCTTCAGAATGTCCGTGGTCTGGCCAGCTGCCATGGCGGTGTTCACGATTCAGATGAAGACGAGTTATGTAGAAGGCGCTAACCCAGGGTGACTTGGGAATGCTAATTATGTCAAACTGGGGGCTCCGGAGAGTTAAGTACACTCTACAAGCCCCTGTCAGGGTGACACATCTGTCAATTTGCTTTATGCCATAATTCTAGAAGTTATTGTTGCTTTCCAACTGTGCAAAACTTTGTCTGTGTTTGTTCCTTTCACCCCGCCTCATGGCGGAGAGAGGGACTAATCCCCAGAGAATGGAAACGCTTCTCCAAGCCACTGTCTTTTTATGTTTTCCCACGTGTACCTTAGGTGAAAACAAAACTAGACAAAAAAAAAAAAAAAGGTAAAAACTTGAAAGTTCAGATTTCAAACTTTCTGAAAGCAAAAGTGAGTCTCCGCCTGGCGTGGGATTGACAAAGGACGCTCTGAGAAGCAGACAGCAGCATCGGGGTCACCCGGAACGTGTTCGCAACACAAATTCTAGGGCCCAGAACGACTGAGTTAAAGTCTCTGGCGGGGCGCCTGGGTGGCTCGGTCGATTAAGTGTGGGACTCTTGGTTTCAGCTGAGGTCACGATCTGATCTTGAGGTTTTGTGAGTTCGAGCCCCACGTGGGGCTCTCCACAGCCAGTGTGGAGCCAGCGTGGGATTCTCTCTTTCTCTCCCTCTCTGCCCCTTCCCCGCTCCTGCTGTCTCTGTCTCTCTCAAAATAAATAAAGAAAGTTAAAAAAAAAATTCCCCGGGGTGGGGCCCAGAAGTGGGTGTTTTCGCCAGCCCTCCACGCGAATCAGACACACACTGAATTTTGGGAACTGCTGGGCTGGAGTAATGCCCCGGCTCGTCTGAGAGATCCAAGCCTGGTTTGAATCCCAGCCCCGGCACTCACTGTACACAGGGCATGTGCTCATTTACTTTTCTCCTCTCAGTCTCAGTCTGATACCCATACATTGCACAGGATATTGACTAAGATGACATTCTTACAGAGAAGAAGGGGCAGAACACCTCTTAGAAGGTACCGTTTGCTTCTCAGTCCCAGAAACCGAAGTGCCATACGATGGGAGGGGGAAAAAATGGAAAATACTTGGAGCCTTAGGACAGCAGACTCTGTTAGCAGAGCCAGATTTGGGCTTACATACGCATCGTGAGAAAGAGAGTTACTCCTGCTGGCTGTTTTTCACAGATCGCCAGCAACCCACCCACCCGTGCTAAAGGAGTGGTAAGTTTCCCAAAATCGAGCCTGGTGAGTTTTCCCAACCTGTCAGGTGCGTCCCCTGAAAACCACACGGAGATGAATGGAGCTTCAATGTGTTGTGAGCATTTAACATTCACTGCTCATCCCATGTGCTTGTCGTAAAGAGCACTGAATCAGTTAAATTAGTGATTATTTTGGAGCGGTGAGTCAGTGTGGGAGTCTAACAGCTATTCTCTGTTAGTGACTGTTAATTTTAAGAGAAAATGTCCCCTTTTTGGAACAAACAGATGATGTTTTCAGAGACAAGACGTTGAGGAGATGGGATGTCTCTTCTGTCCTGAAGGGAGAGTTTCCCAAATCAACCTGGTGTCCTTCAGGAATGTGCGCAGAGAACCCATCAGAGAAGCTTCCTTATGACTCTAGCTAATATTTGACCTGCCTGCTCTCACCCTCCCTTTCCCTCCTTTATTTTTCCTTACAGCATCGATCGATCGATATCTGACCTTTGAAATATGCATTGCCAGATACGTGAGTTCTACAAAGAAAGGATTCTGCGTGTTTGTTCACTGCTGTGTCCTCCGCACTTAGAAACATCCCTAAATATAATGGCTGCTCAATAAACAAATATTTGTTGGGTGAATGAATTATTCTCTTTGCTATTTTCATCACTATATGATCATCAACACACATTTTCAATATAGTTTTTCATCAGAAGCTAAATGTGTCCTTGCCCCTTAAGTTCTATTTTGAACAGCAACGATTCCAATAACTACATTATCAGAAGCCTATCGTCCCTATGCGATGAAGAGTTAAGTATCCCTTCTTAGCTAGAATTTAACACTGCAGGCCATTTTCCTTTCTGTTTTTAAAACATGTTTTTAATGTTTATTTACTTTTGGGAGAGAGAGAGAGAGCGAGTGAGCAGGGGAGAGACAGAGAGAAGAGACACAGATTCTGAAGCAGGCTCCAGGCTCTGAGCTGTCAGCACAGAGTCCGATGCGGGACCGGAATCCACGAACTATGAGATTGTGACCCGAGCCCAAGTCAGACGCTTCAGTGACTGAGACACCCAGGGCCCCATTTTCCTTTCTATCGGAAGCACTACGAAACAGCAACTTAAGACGTAGGCCTCTGTTTCTATGTCATTCTTTTCTTTTCATGTTCGACATTTAAAAAATAGTGAATGAAAGTACGCGATGACACTTGAAAATACAGGAGAAGAAGATTGTTTAGCTTGCTACGGTAAATTTCGATTTGGAATAAGAAAAACAAAAAGTCAGCAATCCACAGAGCTTGCAGGGGAAAAATGATTGAGAGGAAGTGCAGAGAATAGAGTAAGGCATCAATTTGCTTTTGCAACCTCTGTGACAGGACAGTCAGGAATGCCAAGAGCAAAAGAGGAAGAACCCAGAGAGCGACAGAAAAGTGCCCTGGAACTAGAAGCTCCTGCAAGAGGTGGGGGGGGGGGGACAGGGATCTGCGCCCCCCCCCCCAGCCACCTCAGGGTGAACGGAAATCTTGGGCTCCTTCAGAAACGTATTCATGTGGTATTTCTTGAAAAAAGCAACCACAGCCTATCACTGCTCTCAAGCAGCTCAGGAAAGAAGAAACTATCAAGGATTATATTTATGGTTCTGCAGCCTGAGAAAAGTTGAAACGATTTTAAAGGAAAAAAATCTGGGAGAAAATAAAGACACGAACTTTCTGATTTTACGTCAACAAATGACCGAAGGGAGACTAGTTCTCATTTTTTTTCAAGTAGTTCTGTAGAATTTGTCACTGATCTTCTTCCCAGTTTCTACTGTATTTTTTTAAGAATACTGTCAATAGGCCATACGTGCAGGACGATCGGAATGGGGAATCAAAGGGGTGGGGGAGATAACTCTGGGCCATTGCCCACAGATTCCGGTGTCACCAACAATTCTGTGGTGGAATTGGGAGGACAGGTGAGGTCATCAGGTCAGGGGTCAGGAGGAGGGGCCTCCCGAGCTGGAATATCCCACCCATTGCCTGAGCCACTAGATTTATAGGCAAGATTATACATTATGTGTTATGATCTAAAAGGTCTTAATTAGGGAGACCTTTCGCATCACTTCTCATGGACAAAATCTTGGGTTTGATTACAGTGTGAATAGGGTATTACTCTAAATCATGCCCTCCCTTAGAAGGTACAATCTGGGTTTCCACAGTGTGACCTCTAGCTTGCAAGAGCCCTAGGACACACACTCCTGTGCACGGATGGTATTTTATGATGGAAGCTTTTATGCATCCTTTTCATTGACAATTCCTTCAATTGAATTTAAACAGTGTTTAGATTGGCAGATGCCTTGAATGCCGCAAGCTTAATTACCAATACTGTTTATCCTCAGCGTCTTCTGGTTTGAGAATCTTCATTCATCTGAAAAGGAATATTTTGAACGTGTTATTCCATCCTTTCATTCATAAGGAAGTAGCAAGAAAACCCCGCTGATGGTGCTGAATAAAGTAGATTCGTACAAGAAAAAGTCACACAATATCTAAAAACTTGTGAAGGTATTTTGGGCGGATTGGCATGTATGAGCCAGTCGTCCACGGAGCCTCTGGGCAAAATCAATAGAAACCAACACGTAAACACCCATCAATCATAATTTATTTCCATTTGAATTTGTTAAATTTGTATGAAAGTAGCGAAATATATATTAAGCAAAAACTACGGTTATATGCACACTTGGACAACTCACATTGTGGAATTAGTACTCAAGAAATAACCATCTAGACCTTTGTCAGTAAAATGGAAATTCAAAGAAAACTTAGATATTGTAGAAATATTTTCTCAAAGGGAGGAGAAAAGTGAAAACACAAAATATCTTCTAAAATAAAATTTTATTCGGTCTAGATATTTAATGTTGACTTTGATTGTTCTCTATTTCTTTCCTTCAACACCATCTTTTTTAAAAAAAATTTTAATGTTTATTTTTGAGAGAGAGACAGAGTACGAGTGGGGTAGCGGCAGAGAGAGAGGGAGACACAGAATCAGAAACAGGCTCCAGGCTCTGAGCTGTGAGCACAGAGCCTGACATGGGGCTTGAACTCACAGACTGTGAGATCATGACTGGAGTTGAAGTTGGACACTTAACTGACTGAGACCCCCAGGAGCCCCTCCTTCAACAGCATCTTAATGTCAACTCCCAATAACGTTTGAGCTAATAACAAGAAGTATCTCCTAAGGGAATAAACCTAAACTGGCATCCTACAACATTATTGCAAATGATATTTGATTCCAATATTTGGTCTTCAGGATCATATTTATTTGAATATTAAGTTTCAGTATTCATACCATAATATGGTCATTTAAATCTATGGGGAAAAGATGGGTTATTCAATAAATATTGTGATAATAAGGAAGCCAGTTAGAGAGGAATAGCGATGGATCAGAAGTTTACAACTTCTACCAAAATAAATTCCAAAGGGATTAATTATGTGGAAGAAAAACAAAATAAATCATAAAGCACTAAAAGAAAATATAGATTATGCAAAATTTGGCATATGGAAGATCTTTGTAAGCATGAAACAGAAATCAAGAATCACACACGCACACACACACGCACACACACACACACACACACAAAAGACACATAGAGGTGGTTACCTAAAATATTGTGATATTCCGCATGGCAAAACGCTATCACAAATATAAAAGAAAGTAAAGATGATAATTATGAAAATCACTCGTGTCTATCATGGCACCATAAACTTTGTATTCCTAAATATCAATAATAATAATTAAAGATAAATAAACCAATAGGAAAATGAGGAAAGGAACTGTCAGAGGTTTCTTCAAACAGGAATGACTTTTAATCAACACAAAATATTATCAATCTCATTGATCGTAAGGAAAAAGAAGCTGAAAAGCACAATAAGATAATATTTTTTCTAGCAGTTAAAAGAGATCAAAAAGTTTGGTAACTATTGGCGAAATGTGAGGAAAGAGGCATTCTCATATTCCATATTAGTTATTAAGAGATAATTAAGAAAACAACCAACCAAGAAAACCACAAAATGCAGTGGATTTAAAAAGATCGATGTTTATTTCTCTATTTTGGCAATGTCCACCCATCTCAGGGTCTTTGTGCAACTCCCCTCCATGAAGTCATTAAGAGACCTAGGTTTATTCCATAGAATTGCTCAGCCATCCCCGGGGAAGACATTCATCCATCCATCTCTGTATAATGTAGGATGGATTGTCGCTATTTCTGCGTTCTGATAGAATGGGGGAGAGAGAGGCAAGTTGTAGGGTTCACGATTCCCTTCCAGTCCCTACCCAGGACTTCCCCCACTTTGTGTCTGATAGGAGGGAAAAGATAGTCATTAGAGAACCAAATTGATGACAGGTAGTCCCAGGGATTCGCTGAATGTAGTGAAACACTTGTTTCCACGGGAATATGTCTGGACCCCTTGACCACAAGCAGAAGGGAAGATAGTGAGTGTGATGAGTGTTTCTTCTCCTACACTTGGGTTTGACCTGGGAACGATAAGGCAGCATAGTCTTGAGCTGCTTGGGCCCGTGTACTGTCAGGTCCTTATGACCAGTTGCTACATGACCAGAATCAGTTTATCAAATTAGATTCACAGGAATCTGACATTTTGCTGAGGGCAACATTAACTAATGGTTTCAAAGCCTGAATTCACGAGACGCAAAGGAAAGATCTGAAACCATCAACTGAGCTCTCCAAGGTCCTTTCTCACCACCTTGACATCCTTTGGTCTTGAAGAACACGAAAGGTCCCTAAGCAAGTTGTGCAGTTTCTATTACTTATACGGATGAGAGTTATTTTGTTATGAAAACATTTTCTACTCGGTTACGCAACTGCTGTAAACTCATGTGATATTTTCCAAGGAACTATGCTCCCTCGACCCTCAGAATGCAGAGGGTTTATTGCAAGTGATTCTAGACAACCAGGTATATCCTGCTTGCAGTGCTTCACAGATAAGCGGTCATACTAGCAAACACTTGTTATCTTCTTGCTGGAATATCTGATAATAGGATGTTGACAAGCAAATAGTTCACTCACCTTTTTTCTTTCTTGGGGCTTCCCACTGGTAATGGGAGAGAAGAAAGCACAGAAATGCTGCTTAATCTTTTCCATTTCAGATGTCCATATCTAAATATTGTCAATTGTCTCAAAAATACCCCCTACAATATTCTGTTCCCCATGATCCACACATGACATTTAGTTTTCATGTCTCTTTATTTTACCCAACTCTCTAAAAATCTCTTATTTATTTTTTTTTGGCTTTTGTGAGAATAACATCTTTATGAAGTTCACATTGCTTATCCTACAGAATCCCCTACATTCTAAATTTCTCTGCTTTGTCTTTTTTTCCATCAATATAGAACACAATTAAAACATTGTTGACAATAAAACTACACAATACTGCCTATATTATGCTATGCACATTTTTACTTTTTTATTCCCAAATTATTCATTACCAGTTATTATCGATAGGAGGCACGGCTAATGCTACTCATCGACTGATGAGTTAAATTGTTAACACCATGAATTAACTGTGCCTTGAGAATTTAGTCATTAGTACAAAAGAAAAACTCTAAGGGACATGACTTTCACATGCATCTAAATGCTTCATTGGAAGCATGATTACTTAGATATGCAGCTTTTCTCAGAACCGGGGATTCTTGTCTCTGAATCTAAACAGATTCTGGATTGATAAAGCAGTGGAAAAATGACCTACTTAGGGTGAGTATTGACTACAGCTGGTGCCATTCAAAGTTTGATTTGCATCTCCTGTTTTCAAGAAGATAAACAAATGATTGCTTCTTTCTTATCTATATAGTTCTTGGACTCTAAAATCCAGATCAAGATTTGTATAACCTTCTGTAGAATACTTTATTGATTGTGTGAACATGTTGGGTGCCTAGGGGGTGTCATGAGTGGCTATTTTATGACCTTATCATTTTACTAAACTCTCAGATAAATTTCTTGGTGATATTTATATCATAGCCATTCCTCTTGATATAAAAAAAAACATTTATTTGCCTCTTTATTGAAATTTCACTGTACACTTCTAAATTGAATGTGATTCCTATCGATTTCTGTCCTTTTCTGTAGGTGAACTCTTTGCGGTAGAGTGCTGGGTAATTTCTTCTTAAGACTATAACTTTGTACCTAATACCAGTTGGCGTCGAAAGGTTTTCCATATTTGTAAATTTAACAATATTTTCCATTGGAAAACGTCAGCATCTTACACCCATACTTCAGGAGGGTCCTTTACCCTTAATATTATTGAGTCCTTTAACTTCTCAGGAGTGTATCCAACACACTTTTATAATACTTCATATTTTCTCAATATGAGACCAAAACTGCAAAGTACTTGAAGATACCCATATACCTTTCTGTGTCAAATCAGCATTTTCTGATTATTAAAAATGAGTAAAATATATTGTGTACTACAGTGACATTGCTTATAGTCATTCATACAGGTGACAAGACATTAGATGATTATTCATTCCAGCAATAATAATTGTTTTGTAACCAAGAGTGAATTTGCATAGTTAGAATAGGTACTGGGTGTCTTTCTGTTGCAATGCAACAAAAAGAATATTGGGGAGAAATACAATTATTTTAAGTTATAGAAAATGAAATGCTAGAAAATCATATTTCAATAGCTTTAGAGAGAACGATGCTTCTTACTTAAGACCACTATCTTAAAGCATAATTTCTATCATTAAAAAAATTAAACTTTGATCAGCTATAAAAATATTTCTGGAAATAAGTGACATCTTGTTTATTCTACACTAGCATCCATTGAAAAGAACTTATGATGTTGGCAACTTTCAAGAATAAAAGAGCCCACTGGTAGGGTATGGTAACAGGTGAAGCGGACAGGGAAACATTAGAAGAATGTGAGTATAACTCCTATTTTGAGATAATTCACAGGATAAAGAATGACTGTCTCTACTAAGGGTTAAAGAATGGAGTGTTTTTAACCTGCAACCAAAAGAAAAATGTCCACTTGAATCTCACAGTCCTTCACATTATTACAGGTGACTGTCACAGTATAATTTAATAACAAACACTCTCAAGATTATGTCTAGGCACATACACTCTTTAGGGAAAAGGTGAGTAAAATTGTATTATTAGATTATTTATTATTAGCATAACTATTTAAGTTTATTCCATTCCATTTTTATTTTCTAAGACTTAATAATCAACACACATTTAGCATCTAAAAGCTAAGCACTAACATAAAACTTGATGAAATAAAGAATATTATGTAGGTCATACCTTTAGTTTGATATTTGATTCAGTCCCAAATGCTCTTGTGTTTGAAATGAGTTGTCACAGGATTAAGCCAATCACAATAGGTTAAACTCATTTTTGCTTAAGTTTTCCAATACTTGAGTTTGAGTGTGGTAATAATTATAAAATGTATGTAATTTTACTAATGTGTTCTATATATTCTATAATTTTATGATCCATTTGTTTAGATATTGGTGATACAGATTTGGGTTAACATTTAATTGATATATTTTCTGTGCTATTTTTTTATTTTAGTGAGAGGGAGAGAGTGTGTGTGCTGGGGAGAGCAGGGGGGAGAGAGAGAGAGAGAGAGAGAGAGAGAGAGAGAGAGAGAGAATCTCAAGTAGGTTCCACACTCAGTTCAGATCCTGACATGGGACTCAATCCCTCAACCCTGGGATCATGACCTGAGCCAAAATCAAGAGTCAGACGCTCAAATGACTGAGCCACCCGGGCGTGCCTATATGCTATTTATCACATGTATTCACTATAAATTAGGTAAAATATTTTTTCTAGCTCAAAATAATGTTTATTATAAAATAAATCTTATATCCGGAAACTTCTGTCTTCCTGGTATCCAAATAAAACTGAGGGGACCCATGAACACAAGTCCCACCGACTATCAGAGCCTGATGGCCCAGGGACCTGTCCCTTGGATGGAAGCACAGAAATTGTGGTACAGATTTAGGCAGGGTGGACACATCCTTTCTCAGACTGAGTAGGATTTTTATTTGAGAATAGACTCCTACTCATTCCACCACTTTGCTTATTAAATGGGACATTCTGTTGTTCTTTTCAAAAACCAGGCACCATCAATTTCTGAACTGAATGGACTTTGCTACAGTCTTTGGAAATTTCTCCTGATCATATTGATTGCCCTACTCTGATAGTCTCTTCCCAGCTTTCCTACAGCCTCTTGTCAAATCCAAATTCAGTCTGTTTCCCTGCTTCTTCTCTGCAGTAGTTTTCTAAAATTTTTTTATATATTTTTAAATGTTTTTATTTATTTTTGAGACAGAGAGAGACAGAGCATAAGCAGGGGAGGGGCAGAGAGAGAGAGAGGGAGACACAGAATCCGAAGCAGGTTCCAGGCTCTGAGCGGTCAGCACAGAGCCTGACGCTGGGCTCGAACTCACAGACTGTGAGATCATGACCTGAGCCGAAGACGGACACTTAACCGATTGAGACACCCAGGCGCCCCTGCAGATTTCTAAGTTTTAAGGTCTCTAGGTCTTCAACTTGAAATATAATAACTGTATAGATTGAGTAATAGCAGATAGTAGACTTTACTAGACCAACAAGCATTCCATAGATTGCTGCTTGATATGTGTGGGCGACAGCCAGATGGGTTCTGCCCTTGACTGTTTATTATAATATTTTATCATTTACTTGCTAGGATATAAAACGCCGGTTAAAGAAATATATCAATAGTGCAGAGCGAGGAGGCTGTCATGAAGAATGGCTGCAGAAGAATTTACAAGGGACTTTGAAAAACTATAATAAAAGACCAAAACAAGAAATGCAAAACGGAAGAGGGGAAAAAAGTCCAATCTTGTGTACAGGTGTGTGCGTACGTGTGTGTTTAAGGAAGAAGCATTGCACGATTGAGGACAGTGGATTCTGAAGTTAAAGAGAACTGGGATCACATCAGTGAAATAATCACTATTTCTCTCACGAGTTTGGCCAACTATTTATTTCCTAAGACGCAGTTTCCTGTTTCCTAAATGGAAATGCGAAGGTTAAACAAGATGATATGCATAAAGTGCTTAGCGTAGAGCATAACACGAAGTGGTCACTGCAGAGATGTCGGTGGCTCTTATCACCGTCACCATTATCATTGTATGCAAGAGAATGAAATTAAAATCAATTCATTAAACAAAGGCTGGGTTAATAGTCAATCGCAAGCATAATACGAGCTGCCGAGAGAGGTAAGTCAGTCGTACGCTAATTATCAGACAAGATATAGCTAACCTCAAGGCTGGTAAACAACCTCTGTTAGCTCATGGCTGGTGCTTCTCGAACCTGGATGTGCACATGAATCGCCTGGGAATCGGAGCACATCAGACGCTTGCATAGACCTGGGTGAAGAAGTCTGAGACTCTACATGCCAACTTCTTAGCGGGTGTTGACGCTGCTGGCTGGGGACATTAGCAAGAACTGGTCTGGAGCGTATGTTTCACGCTAATTGCCAACTTTGAGGAAAAATGATACTCTTTCGAGGATATTCTTTCAAGGAAAGTGATGAAGAAAATGAAAGATTAGGAACGGGTTCGTATTACAGAAGTAATCGAAGGCACTGGCTGTAACAGCCTAGAAGTTAATTTCCCTTAAATTACGTGAAAAGCATTACAAATAACTTATTAAATCTTCTTTAAAAAGTGCTTTTTCCTGGGGCGCCTGAGCGGCTCAGTCGGTTAAGCATCCGACTTTGGCTCAGGTCACGATCTCACAGTTTGTGGGTTCGAGGCCCACGTCTGGCTCTGAGCTGACAACTCAGAGCCTGGAGCCTGCTTCGGACGCTGTGTCTCCTTCTCTCTCTCCCCTCTCCCACTCACACTCTGTCTCTCTCCCTCAAAAATAAATACACATTAAAAAAAATGTTTTCAGTGTTTTTCCCCCATCTCCCACATTTTTGAGGAATAGGAAACTTGCAGGGACTTTAAAATACGAATTTATGCTACTTAGCAAATGTCACACATAAAAGTGCCAAAATTGATTAATTATATGATATGGTCCATTTTGCTAATGTCATCTAGTAAGCTGAAGGTCTAAAGTGAATTTTATAGCACTATCAGCAATAGTCAAAGTATGGAAAGAGCCCAAATGTCCATCAACTGACAAATGGATAAAGAAGATGTGGTGTATACACACACACACACACACACACACACACACACACTGCAATATTACTCGGTGTTCAAAAAGAATGAAATCTTGCCATTTGTAACGATGTGGATGGAACTAGAGTGTAATATGCTAAGCAAAATAAGTCAGAGAAAGACAAATATATGATTTCATTCATATGTGGAAGTTAAGAAACAAAACATGAATATACAGGAAGGGAAGCAAAAACAAGATAAAAACAAAGACAGAGACAAACCATAAGAGATTCTTAAATACAGAGAACAAACTGAGGGCTGCTGGTGGGGTGTCGGGTGGGAGGATGGGCTAAGTGGGGGATGGGCATTAAGGAGGGCTCTAGTTGGGATGAGAGCTGGGTGTTATACATAATTGATGAATCACTAAATTCTATTCCTGAAACCATTATACTATATGTTAACCCACTTGGATTTAAATTTAAAAATATGGACTTTGGGAAAGAGAGAAAGAATGAAAGAAAAAAGAATGAAAAAAGAAAGAAAGAAAGAAAGAAAGAAAGAAAGAAAGAAAGAAAGAAAAAAAGAAAGAAGGAAGGAAGGAAGGGAGGGAGGAAGGAAGAGAGAAGTAAAGAAAAAAAGAAAAAATTACTGAAAAAATAAAGGTCTAAAGTTAATTTTAGATATTCATTAAACAGTCTATGATATATACATCATTGGTTTTCCCTGGAAATTCCATAAAATAGTCTGCATTTGAAAATTCACACAAGTGTATACACAAGTATATATATAAATATCTACTTATGATATAATAAATAAAGCATAAGCAAATAAAAACTGATTTATGAAACTAGCTACTGTAAGAGATAAACTGAATATTCTAGAAAAGCAAAGATACAACATAAATTAAATTTTGTATCCGTGAACTAAACTGAAAAAAATCCATTAAGATTCTAAGAGTCAGATATACAGTCAAGTTCTTTTTTTTAAGTTTATTTATTTATTTTGAGACACACACAGAGAGAGAGACAGAGCACAGGAGCAGGGGAAGGGCAGCAGTGAAGGAGAGAGAGGATCCCAAGCAGCCTCAGCTACCAGCGAAGAGCCTGATGTGGGGCTTGAACCCACGAACCATGAGATCATGACCTGAGCCAAATTCAAGAGTCGAACGCTTAACCAACTGAGCTACCCAGGTGGCCACATTCTGTATCATAGTTATTTCATTTCTCAGAATAATTTGTCGTGCTTTATTCCCAAAATAATAGCTGTTTTCATTATTTTAATTAATAGTGGTTCTAAATCTACAAAATAAATAACTATAACTAGAAGTAGTGGATTATAAACAAATGACCATCTGATAACCCCTCGTTCTTTTAAATTGTTCTGAATGAAACACCAAATTTCAAAATTGTTGGCTTATTATGATGCTGCCTCGTTTTCATATTGGTTTTCTGTTTCCCTGCCAGAATCACTATTAAATAGATTGCACTAATAATAGTATTTGCTTCGTCGAAGTTACCGAATTATGTAACTAATTTAAAAAATGGGGATCCAAGTGCGCGTGCGTGCGTGTGTCTGTGTTGAGTTTGATTTTCTTAAAATGTTTCGATATTGCCAGCATTATTCAGATTTCGACGTGGGCGACTGGCAGGGACAATAAGAATCTTTGCCCATAGTCAGCATTCTCTCTTTCCAAAAACTGTGGCAAAAAACAAAACCCAAAAAACAAAAAAACACAGGAAGAATATGAAGGGGGAAGCATCTGAAGAGCCTAAAATGTGTGGGCATCATTCTGTGCATTGAGAGGTTAGAAATAAAAGAGAACAATTATGTTAAATTTTAAATTTTCCATCAGATATCAAATTAAGCAGTGATGCTTTAATTATCTACGGAAACAATTCTAAAAATAGTGCTCAGAGCCCATGAACTGTGACATATACTGGGCATCCTTGTCTTCGTAGTATTGTCACATGCTAGATTGCACCCTCGATGTTGTCACTGGCGGAGATAAGGTGGTAGCCTGTAAAAAGGGTGCAAATTAGGAAAGCAAGAACTTTAAACGTCCTCTTTAAAGTGGAATCTTTCAGGGGCACCTGGGTGGCTCAGTCATTTACGCTTCTGACTCCTGCTTTCAGCTCAGGTCACGATCTCACTGTTTGTCAGAATGAGCCCCGCATGGGGCTCTGTGCTGACAGCGCAGAGCCTGCTTGGGATTCTCTCTTTTCTTCTCTCTCTGCCCCTCCCCTGATCCTGCTCATGCTCTCTCTCTCTCTCTCTCTCTCTTTCTCTCAAAATAAACAAAATAAATATTTTTAAAAACTATAATGGAATCTTCCAATTCTGGATCATACTGAGGCTCTTGCAGAATACGGCATTTAAGAGGCAATAACTGCACACGAAATACGACCTTACTAACTTCCTGCTGACCGGAGTAGGTTGGTCTTCTGCCTCGTTGTGTGTGCTTTGCTTTGTAATTTGATACAAGGCAGTGGACAGATCCGTACTGTTCCCTTCCCTTCATGGCTCATCACGCTGGAGTCAGGTGAATCACTGAGGGTTGTCCCAGCTTTCTTTAGTGGCGTGAAACCTGACATGATAGCTAGGTCAACGAAAAGCATGTGACTGCACAGGGGGAGCAGTGGTCAGAGAACTTCGCTGTGAACCCAGGGTCATCACGGAATATATCCCAGGCCTCAGTGAAGGTAGGGATGCACACTTTAAACACCCGTTAGCCTCCTCGAATCCACACGTGGTGGCGTTAATGCAGGGAGGTCCATGCTGCGGAGCGCTGACACTCACTTTAGAAGAAATACCTAAGAAAGGGAGTGACGGAGCTCTCCAGGATCAGCCAACGACGAAAATAGAAAGTCTCCTGACGTCCAGGTTTCAGAACATCTTTCGAAGTACGAAGACGACTTAGGTAAGCCACATTTCCTATAATGCCCTCTCAGGAAAATCTGGCGGGGCTGGATATGTGAGGTGGGAGTTCAGAACAATGGAAACGATGCTAATTCTGTCCACTTCCCATATTGTAAAGGAACAGCAAAATAGCAGCGACTGACTGGTTGAAAGGTCCCGTACATTCTTTGAAGAGAATGAGAACAACACCTTTAATATCAAGATAACCCACCCTTAAATATACTGCTGTATACAGAGCGAGGATGTCACTAAAAATATGGGAAAAGAATCCATAGATACAACTGCCTTTCTTATTTTACTGCAGTTTGAAATTGTCACACTTTGAAACGGCATTCATTCCGGTCTAAGAAATTAATTTGTATTTGGTGTTTGCTCACTTAGCTTGTAGGTATAGACCTGAAACACAGAAGATGTACCCAGGGCCCGTAAGTGCCTGAGTGCTGGGTCACTGGTCCTGAGAAAGGTC
Organism: Panthera tigris; assembly: GCF_018350195.1. Classification (NCBI taxonomy): domain Eukaryota; kingdom Metazoa; phylum Chordata; class Mammalia; order Carnivora; family Felidae; genus Panthera; species Panthera tigris. The sequence continues at coordinate 88,218,184 of NC_056671.1, read as the reverse complement.
ACAGTGACTTTGCCCGGACAAATAGATGTTATGCTTCTGTCTCGGTACTTAGAATTTACCTCTTTGATCATCCAAAGTGGATACACTCTGATGAGACATTCTTTCCCGTTGACACGATCTTAGGAAATCTGTTCTAAATTTAGATGGAATTCTAGCGTCAGATTGAATGATGAAAACATAATTTCTCCTCTTGTATCACATTTGAAAGACCGATTCATTGAAATACAGCTTCCGCCCCAGGTTTTTACAAGTGGAGACAAAGCTTCCATCTAGGTTTTTCAAAAGTAAAATGATTTTGCTTCCGATACACGCGAGTTTTATAGCGTGCAACATGAATACGTCATTTTTGGATGACTGTTCCCTCTCTGACCATTACAGCTGTGGCTTCCTTTTCTGCAGTCAGAAGTGCTATGTAGGAAAAGTGTTCTAGTTTTTAAAAATTAGTTGTTATTTTGTAGGCTAAACAACTGAATTTTCTTCTGTATTTCACAGACCTTCCAAAACCATTTCTTAGATTTTATAGCAAAATATGTATAGTAAGAAGAAAACGTATTAAAAGGGAAATGGATCTTGAGAAACTTAACAGAAGACCATGTGGGAGGGGAAGGGGGAAAAAACGTTACAGAGAGGGAGGGAGGCAAACCATAAGAGACTCTTAAATCCTGAGAACAAACTGAGGGTTGATGAGGGGTGGGGGGAGAGGGGAAAGTGGGTGACGGGGATTGAGGAGGGCACTCGTTGGGATGAGCGCTGGGTATCGTACGGAAACCAATCTGACCAAAAATTATATGACAAAAGGGAAATGTGAAAGACATAATAAGGGAAATGATAAAAATAAACCTATTGAAGAGATTCTAAACAGTTTTCGAAATTATTTGAAGAATCTTACTCCTTACTATTTTAAATTTACACAGTTTAATACTTCCCATTCTGTTTTGTTTTATTTAAATATCTACGTAACATCATCATGTTTGCAGTCCATTTTGTGAATGCACACACATTTTAAGCTTGATTATAGGGATTTATCAAGAATCAGAATGGTCTAAATGCAATGTGGCATCCTGGACTGAGTCCTGGAAGGAAAAATAAAATGCGCTAATGGGGGGGAGGTCCTGAAATGCAAATTCAGCCTGGACTAGAGTTGGCAATAGTGAGACTTGTTGGTTTCCTGTTGTGACGAGTGTAACTGCTACTGTCAACATCAGGAGACACTGGACTAGGGGCTGATAACGACTCTCTGTATTACTTCTGCAGCTTTTCTGTAAATCTAAAATTATTCCCGAGTACATTTTTTTATTTTATTTATTTAAAAAAACTTAATGTTTATTTTTGAGAGACAGAGACAGAACACAAGCAGGGGAGGGGCAGAGAGAGGGGAAGGCACAGAATCCGAAGCAGGCTCCAGGCTCCGAGCTGTCAGCACAGAGCCGGACACGGGGCTCGAACTCACGGAACGGACCGCGAGATCGTGACCTGAGCCGAAGTCGGACTCCCAACCGACTGAGCCACCCAGGTGCCATGTAAATTTTGTATTTTAAAGTTATAACCCCTCAACCACATATTTCTATCCTCTATAATGGAAACTGCAGTTATTGTGTTAATAACCTGCCCTTTTTTATAATTTGTAGGAGACCGAATATTAATTACAATTAAAATCTGCTTATAATATTTCCTTGAAAAATAGTGGTAAAAATTAGGGTTTATTTTCTCATCCTGGTAAACTGTGCCATCCTGGTGGCGGTAATGAAGATGAGTTTATTAATAATGATGAGTCATGTTCATGCTTTCATTTGTTTAGAGGATTGCATTTTCTATTTAATGCCTTTTAGAATACGTTTTTGGATCCTTATGACAGTGATCCATTAAAGGCCAATAAGTGAAAAAATGTTATTCTCTAAGAAAATAGACAACCCCATACTTCAAATACAAGCATCAGGATCATTGATTTGGATGCTTCGCGGCTACATGAAGTTATCGCAAAGATTGTTCCCTTAGATCACACGTTGCTACCACAGAATGGTTTATGGGCTACATCCACCCACCAGACAAATAAAAAATTAGCAACATTTGTCACAGATAATGCACTCTATTCACCAGATGCTAAAGAGATAAATCCACTCAGCAGATTTTGAATTCATAATGGCCATCTTCTATTCAACGCACTGTCTGGCAGGAAATAGACACAGATTTAAAAGTTCAGTGACTTTACAGCCAAAACACAAGGGACACATCTGCTTTTACTGACAATATTTCCCGAATCTGAAGGATAATTGCCAGATATTACTTCAGATCAGGACTAGGTAGTAATCAGATATGGACTGAAAGTTTGAGGAACTAGGGCATTTTGTTAAAAAAAAAAAAAAAAAACCAAACTTGTATAAGAATGTTAATAACAAATTAATTCATGACGACCCTGAACTGGAAATGCCCCAAATGTACATCAACATGTCAATGAGTAAACAAATTATTGTGTATTCATACAATAGAACTAGGCCGTTATTATGAACATTCAAGCTGCCATGAAAAGCAGAGAATAGTGAGATCTCTAACAAAACAGAGAAATAGGTTTGGGATGGGGGAGAAAGATGTTCAGTTCAACTTGAAATCTGTCAGACAGACTCCAAAGCAGAGGAAATACAAAGAATAGAATCCCTGCCTTTATTGTTTAATGGAAACCAGGCTTATCAAGAAGCTGATTCTCTAGGTTTATTGGGCATATTAACTTAAGATAATAATATATTTTTAAATGACTTTCTCATGACAGGGAACTCTTAGTAAGTGCATAGTAGTGAATAGCAATCCATTAGCATTTATAATTGTTTTAATTGAGACAGCAATTTATTCTGAATCTCAGAAGTAATTATTTGTTGGACTGCTTCTTAATTTTATTAACATACTGTTTGGTCCATAGGAAAAGAATGCATAAGACAAAATGCTATTTATTTTGGATTACTTATGCAGAATATATTGAGTAGATTGGATTGTAACTGTTACGTACAAAGGCATACTCGAACATAAAAAATCATAACATCTAAATGTGCATAAAAAATGTGCACTCGAACATAAAAATCATAACATCTACATTTGTGTACTTGAGTCTAAAATAAAAATGGCATAGAAAGGGGAAAGTATGGGTAGAAAGATATCTGACCTCACTTAACATTAACAATTTAATGATGCTGAATTTTATCCTGACCAGGACTTTAAAATATCTGTAATTCTCTATTGCAAGCCTCCTCCCCTGGAGTAAGAGCCTTTCATCTGTGAACACGTATCTTTGACTGAATTCTGAATGTTTTCACTGACACACTCGCTCTTTCTCAATGCTCAACCTTATGTCGAATAAGTAATTTAATTAGAATCCTGCCCTGTAGGCTACTAAAAGTCTTATTAATAGATAGAATAAACATATTTAGAACTGAACATCTCTTAAGGGAAGCAGCTATTACATATACTTGATACACTTAAAAATATTAAAAATAACTACGTTAATTTCAAAGACGTTGGTTCCTGTCAAAGCTCACATTGTGACTTTCATGAATGCATCTCACTGTCCCACCTGCTAGATGATATTAGTGTCATAAACTCAAGGAGGCTATTGAATGTAATTGTTAGTATGTAGATAGTAGCATTTCTGACAAATGCTCAGAGTTGTAAAGTGTCTATTATGTTTAGACACAAAGAATATAGAATAGATTTGCTTTATATTCTGATAATGTTTGTTACTGTTTTTAAGACTATACTGTTTCCATAGTTACAGCAAGAAGCTCAAAACCCCTTTTTTCTCTGTAAAGTGCTAAAGAATAACTTTACAATACGCTCATAGAATGCGACATTCACTGAACACGCTATCATATAAATACAGGTTTTATTTTACGGTCAGGCCACACTATATCACACGTGAAATTATGAGCAGGAATTTTTGGCACTGAAAATGAATAATGCTTAATATTCATTCGGGGTTCTCATCAAAACAAGTGAAAGGAAGGGGAGAGACATCATGGCACTCAAAGTCACCCATTTGTTTATCCAAATCAGTGCTTGAAAATTAGAATGAAGTTGCAGTGTCCTACATCAATGGAGACCCATTGTGACTTCGAAACAGTAAACATTTGACAGAAGCTTCTGGAATGGAGGTCCTCTCTCCTCCCATTTCCACCTCACAAGTCTCTGGGTCGAGATGAACCATCCGCTCTCCCTCCATCACCTAATTCTGTTCATCATGCTCACGTCACTTATGTCTTCAGCCCTTTCTTTGCGCACTGAGAGGGCAAAGGTGACAGAGAAGGATTGACCTCTCCCCAGCCCAATGGGCAAGTGAGCAAGACAGGAGCTCGGGCAGTGAACAAAGCTGCACGTGCACAGAAAAGTGTGAGCTTTACAAAAGCATGATTCTAGAACCTTGCCGGCCATCTGTTTATTTTGATGAATGCCTCCATTAGAGAGGCACGTATAGAAATTAGCAAGCCAAGAAGCACCTTTCCCCAAACACCAGTGGCTGAGAATTATTGTTCTTGGACTTTTTGATTTCCAGGTTGCACGTGCAGTTTCAGAACAAGATGGACGCATTGGCAGCGGTTACGACTTTGACGAGTAACGGAATCAGCCAACTCTTCCTAAACCACCTGCTACCCGTGCCTGCCTGAAGTCATCTCCCTACTTCAGCATCTGATGGCTTAAATACACTGGTCATCTGTGGCACTGTGATGTCCTATGAACGGGGTCAGTATGATTTTTCATTAATGAAAAAAGAAATATGGTCTCCAGTTACCCCTTTCATTTTCCTGAGGTTAGGAGACTTTGTTCTCAATTTAAAACCGAATTCTGTTATCAATATTCCTTGGAAATTCTACTTAATTAAAATGCTCGAGTCATAAAATTTGCCAAATAAAAACTTAGTTAGGTTTTTCAATTAACTGCGTTTAATTAGAACTATATAATATGGAGTGGATTTGCTTGTGTACCTTTTTGTAATCAAAGAAGTTGGGGTTTGGTCAAAATAAAGAGAACATTAAAAAAGTAATGGATATCAGTAGAATAAAATGTGCTTCATTCCAAATTAAGTTCTCCTCTGGCTGACACAACAAAGGGAAAAAGCCTCACCTTCTTGGGTAGTTTGTCAAGAACGCGTTTCCAGGACTCCGGTATGCGGCCACCTAAAGCCGACACAGAGTGGCTGTGGCTCAAGCCACGAGGTGGTTTTGTGTCTGTGTCCAGTGCAAACCCGTGTGACCAGGCGTTTTCATGGCACAGACTTGGAAAACAAAAAGGCAGCATGTAAATCATGTGATGTATCAATTTTCTTTTCTTCAGTTCAAAAAGACAAAATAATTTCTGCCAGCGTTCAGTAACACAGCAACAAGATTCTACCCCAGTCTTTAAAAAGAAAGACAATAAAATGTGCCTTTGGGAAAACTCTGTGATCAAGGTCTGTCATCTGCATTTCTCTTTAAGGTCCTGGTAATTATTTTCAAGGATGTGGACAACAGTGATGTCAGAAGATCATCCCCGGTTGAAAGCATGATTCTTTCCATGCAAATCACATTCGTGACAAAACATATGGGAATAGAATGTCCTGAAGTCAGCTGGGGCATTCCACGTTTGTGGTCATAGATTAATATTTATAAATTTGCATTAGGAAACGTTTCGTGCTCATAACATCCTGATTTGGGGGGTAAAAAGCTTCTTTTGATGTTGTTCAAACTATAGCGAGAAGAATAGAGGCATATATTTTCGATCTGGAGACTTCAAGTGAGTGCTTGATCTGAACCACAGGCAATCTGGCGAATCCTGGCATTTTACAGGACAAGAGAACGCGGCTCAGCAAAGCTCATGGCTTGACCTGGGTCAAAGGGAGGGCAAGACACGTAGACACCCACAGGCTGAAGGAATGTTCACTACTTTGCCTTAACTGGGCAAGATGTTTATTTGCTTCCTGTTGGATTTATTTCCATTATTTTTTCAGTTGGATTAATACATTATAAGCTTCTCTATTCAGGTGATACCAGCTGCTATAGCCCAAACCAGAGCAGAAGGGTAACTGTCGCCCACGTAAAGTCCAACTGGTGACTGTCATAAGTCGCCTTTTCTGGAAGCAGAGGCGAGATGCCCTGTGGAACAAGGGCTATTTATTAGGGGTTGATAACTGTGGGTACCAGAGAGGAAATGGTAAGCAAGGCGGCTTAGAGGGGAAAGGCACAGTACCGTGTAGATCCCATAAAGCCTCAGCCAAGCCCATAGGACGTTCTGGAGCATAACCCGCCGGCCAGAGTTGGCCCGAAGGTTTAATTGGTTGCAGTACACCCGGGGGAAGCAGCTAGTGAGGTACTGAGACAAATCCTGAAGGAGCTGACATCCGGATATTATCTGCTGATGGCGTCCTATCTCCCGATGGAACAGAAAATCATAGATTTGACAGATGGCGTGTAACGGAGGCCCTAGCGATTGGGGTCATGGCTGTAATAGTGTTCCGTGATTCTCCAGCACCTGCTCTTTGTCTCTAGGGACCAGGATGGTCAGTAGTAGTTAAACGGCAATATATTGGAGCTCTGAATCATCGAGCTCAGGATGGCAAAGGGTTTCTCTACAGGATCACATAGTAAATATTTTAGGCTTTCTTTTTAAAGTCTATTTATTCATTTTGAGAGAGAGTGAGAGTGCAAGTGTGAGTGGGGGAGGGCCAGAGAGAGAGGGAGAGAGAGAATCTTAAACAGGCTCAGCGCTGTCAGCGTAGAGCCCCACAGGGGGCTTGATCTCATGAACTGTGAGATCATGACCCCAGCTGAAATCAAGAGTCCGGTGCTTAAATGACTGAGCCACCCAGGCACAACTGTTTGGGGATTTTTCAGCCAACTCTGATTTCTGTGACATATTCTTCTTGTCATTGGGTCCCAGGATCCTCTGAAATCATAAAAATTATTTTTAGCATATAAGCCATATGATAATAGGTTGTAGTTTGGATTTGGCCCCCAGGCTGTAGTTTGCTTGCCTCTGATTGATATTCTTTTTTTTTTTTTTTATTTTACTTTAAAGAGAGAGAGAGAGTGTGTGTGAGCAGGGAGAGGGACAGAGAGAGCAGGAGAATCATAAGCAAGCTCCACAGTCAGCATGGAGCCCAAGCGCTCGATCTCATGACTCTGAGATCATGACCTGAGATGAATTCAAGAGTCATAAGCTCAACTGATTGAGTCACCCAAGTGCCCCTATTTTTAAAAAAATTTTTTTTTTTTTAACATTTATTTATTTTTGAGACAGAGAGAGACAGAGCATGAACGGGGGAGGGGCAGAGAGAGAGGGAGACACAGAATCGGAAGCAGGCTCCAGGCTCTGAGCCATCAGCCCAGAGCCTGATGCGGGGCTCGAACTCACGGACCGCGAGATCGTGACCTGGGCGGAAGTCCGACGCTCAATGGACTGAGCCACCCAGGCGCCCCGCCCCTATTTTTTTAAAGGTGGCTCTGATTTCTGTCACCCTCCACTCCCCCCGGTGCGGCACAGTTTTGAGTCACTACCTTGGCTGAGGGCGAAGGGACAGTATCACAGGCTTCTTCTTGGCCCTCCCATGATGAGTGACATTTGTTACCTGGCTCTCATGTGTCCCATTCTAACAGGGGTCATGACTATACCTGGGGTCTTCAGATAATAACCTCAACCTGGAACCTGTGTCCAACGTCCTCACAATGGTTTGAAGTACTCTTTTCTCAGTGTTATGGGTTGAACTGTGTCCTCCCAGTAATTATAAGTTGAAATACTAGCCCCCAGTATTTCAGATGTGACCTTAATTGGAAACAGGTCATTGCCAACGCAGTCATTAAGATGAGGCTATCCTGGAAAGGGTGGGCTTTAATCTGACTGGTGTCCATATAAAACAAGATTTAGACCCAGACAAAAACCCAGAACTAGTCATGTGAACATGAAGGAAGCATTTGGGGTGCTGTTTCTAGAAGCTGAAGAACACTAAAACTTGCCATCAAGCTCCCAGAAGCTGAGGGAGGGGCCTGGAGCAGATTCTCCCTCACGACTCAGAAGGAGCCAATCCGGGGTCGTCTGGGCAGCTAGTTGGTTAAGCATCAGACTCTGATTTTGGCTCAGGTCATGGTCTTGTGGGTGGTGGGTGGGTTCGAGCCCTCTGTCAGGCTTTACACTGATAGCTCAGAGCCTGCGTAGGATTCTCTCTCTCTCCCTCTCTCTCTGCCCCTCCTCTGCTCACATGTGCACTCTCACTCTCAAATAATTAAAACAAAACAAAACAAACAAACAAAAAGGAGTCAACCATGCCTATACCTTCATCTGAGACTTCTAGCCTCCAGAGCTGTGAGAGAATAAATTTATCTTGTTTAAGCTGCCTCCTTATAGCAGCCTTTAGAAACTAATACACCTGGAACTCATTCACCCATGGAGATGACTGGAGGGCCCCTGGCTGAAGGACAGAAGAATCATTGCCAAGTGGCATGTTGAGTCCTTCCTTCTGGAGACATGGCCCCCCTTCAGTCAGTGCGTTCGTTCAGAAACCTGGCTCAGGTCCAGAAATGGAGCAACAGATTTGGGCATTTGGGGGGACTTTCAGCACCCTGGGCATATCTCCTTGATGTCCTCTGATAGTACAAACTCAGCAGTGCCCTGCTGACTTCCCACCCAAGGTGTTCTTAGCATTGCTTCGTTCTATTAATTAGCTCCATAACTTTCAGTGGATTAGCCTTCTTTGCCGTTCTCGTTCCATCATGATGATGGTGATGCACTATCCACTTGTCTTCTTTTGTTGTAGGGTCCTGTCCTGTTATCTCCGTTGCTATCAGTGTGTATAATTCTGCAGTGCCCTCTCTTGCCACGTGCCCTGGCGTAAGGAGGAGGGCTACAAGTAAACATTTGCAGATGCTGGCGCCCTTGTCACCAGCTCATTCCTCGTGATGGGACTGAGCTGATAGTTAATGGCAGGCTCTTTGGACTATGTTGTGGATAGGGCGCCCCTGCAGGTCATACACAGTACACTCACGCTGTCGTGCCCGTATACCTCAGCCTTTCCATTCGTTGGCCAGCATCTGCTACGTGATTCTGGTATTTCGACTTCACTTAGGGCCGGAGATGCACAGTACAAAGAAGGGTGGACATTCATCCAGGCTGAAAAGGGGAGAATTAACTGAAAGTCTTTATATACAATTGTAGACTCATTCCCTGCACTCATGCACAGATTTTTGCATGTCTGGCGTCTGTCTTCCTTCCGAGTTCCCAAGGAGATCCAAGCTTTCATCCCTGGAGAAATTAAGTTTCCTTAATAGAAGAGTAATCCGTAGTCTAGAATTTGGTTATCTCTCAGCGTAATTATATCTAGCTTGCTTCCAATCATTCGTAAGCAAATCTGACAATGGACAAGTCTTATAAATGTATCCGAATTTCCCACTATCTTTTAATCACATTACTCTTTAAAAATATAAAACAAAATATGCACAAACAGATACTTGAGAAAGGCTCCACATTGAAGTACACACTGAGGTTTCTACCAAGATGAATAAAAATAAAATCAACTAAATATACCAAGGTGAAATCTCATAAAATTTAAGATAATCAGGAATAATGAGAATATTCTGAATGCTTTCGGAAATAAAAATGCTGTTAAATTACACAAGAAAGAGTTTCAGAATTTTTTCCCTTTTACTTCTCATTTTCAGTACCGGACTCGAAATGCTTTCAAAATGTGAAAGAAAAAATGTTTTCAATCTAAAATGTTATACCTCACAAAACTATCAATTAAATGAAAGCCAAATAAGAGACTTTCCAGTCATGGAGGAACTGAACAATTTCTTCCCCTTGCAAGCTTTTCTCAGGAAATTATATGACAAAACATTTCAGCCAAACAAAATATTATTATTATCATTTTTTAATGTACTTTGTTGTCAAGTTGGCTAACATACATTATATATACAGTATGCTCTTGGTTTTGGGGGTAGGTACCCATGATTCATTGCAACACCCAGCGCTTAATGCAACAGGTGCCTCCTCAATGCCCATCACCCTTCCCCTCTCCCCGCCACCCCCATCCACACTCAGTTTGTTCTGTGTATTTGAGAGTCTCTTATGGTTTGCCTCCCTCTCTGTTTGAAACTATTTTTTCCCCTTCCCTTCCCCCGTGGTCTTCTGTTAAATTTCTCAATTCCGCATGTGAGTGAAAACATACGACATCTGTCTTTCTCTGACTGACTTATTTCACACAGTACAATGCACTCCAGTTCCATCCATGTGTTGCAAATGGCAAGATTTCATTCTTCCTCATTGCCAAGTAGTATTCCATTGTATGTATAAACCGCATCTTCTTTCTCCATTCATCAGTTGACGGACATTGGGGCTCGTTGCCTAATTTGTCAGCCAAACAAAATATTAAACTAAAAAGTGTTGGATCTGCTGTATCAGTTAGGTCACTTTTCACCTTCTAAAAAAGTATTATTTATTTATTTATTTAAATTAGTTTTAAATACATAATTAATATATAATTAATAATAATTATATTATTATTTAATTATTTATATTATTTATTTTGAAGGAAACAGAGAGAGGGAGAGAGAGAGAGAGAAGCACAGGATGGGGAGAGAGACGATCCCAAGCAGCTCACGCTGTCAATGCAGAGCCCGGTGCAGGGCTCAAACCCACAAACCGTGAGATCATAACCTGAGCTGAAACCAAGAGTTGGACGCTCAGTCAACTGAGCCACCCAGGCACCCCAAGGTCACTTTTCATTTTAAATATCTGAACACCAATAATAAACTATCACAAGCAAATAACAATAGCAACAGCAGCAGCAATAACAATAACAATAATAATAATGAAATGGGTCTTCTTTACTCATTTGTATAACAATTTAGGGTCCAGGGTGGTGTTGGTCTCAAACAATGCTTTCCAGAAGTGGTTGCCTCCATCTTTTAGGCCACTCCTCTACCTGTTGTCTCAATTCTCTCTTCCTTTGACTGCAAGAGAATGTGACAGATCCAGACACATCCCCTAGTCTGATGTTCAGAGGAGAAAAGAGAGCTTCCCCCCTGCCCCCCGCCAACACAATAATAATAATATAAAGCCTCATCACCCTTCTTGGCCCAAAGTGGTTACTCCAGCAAAACTGCATTAAGAAGAATTAGTTAAACAGTTTAACCTGTTCAGAATCCACCTCTTGTTCCGAAAGTCATTTTCAGTGAAATCACATTTTCTGAGAGCGGGATAAGGCGATTCCCCCAAAAGATTTTATGGATGCTGACAGAGTGACAGATACCGAATACCCACTACACTGAAGAGACAAGAAATAGTGCGTTGAAGAACAAATGAGTGAGGGCTGGAAGAGGGAGCATTTAGATTAGAGATTACCAAGCATCAGTCGGGAGCTGGCAGAGAGAACATTTAGGTTAGAGATTACCAGGGAACAAAATGTAATTCCACTAGAACACTCGCTAGGTTAAACGTTTTAAAAACAATTTTGTTAGGAAGAGGACATTACAGTAAGAAAAAGTCGAAAACTCTAGTGAAAAACAAAATTTCTAAGGGAGAGGAATATAATCATGGCTCACCTTTTGACTTTGGAGTGAACAGCATTTACACGATCATTGGATCGTCTACACAGTGGATATTCATTTTTATTTCAGTAAATATACTACAAAGCTCACCCAAGGATGAAGCAGGGTGAAGATTATAGATAAATCTTTAGCTGCCATAACAAGAAGTAAATAGATTGCATCTCCCTTTGAGAACTTAAGATACAATAGACTATGTAACTTCACAGATATGGGTGTTACCACCCGAATGAAAAGGTAAAGGATGAAAGCTCAGTTGCCAGGGAGGGAAAGAGGGAAAAAGGAAAAGAGGAAGGAGTTGTTTTTCAGTAAAAGTCTTTCAAGATTATGTTTTTTTTTTGTCCCTATCCATATGTTATTTGGGAAAAATTAGCTTTGTGAAGAGAAGTTCAAGGCGTCTCTATTTGTCCAATGCCAACTCCAGAATCACAGACTCTTCTAAGTTAAGAATTATTCACTGTTATTTCAAGTCTTCAATAACCTGTACATTTGTGTGTTTCCTTAGATTTACTTTTCTGAACAAAATACAGCCAAGAACCAATTTGGAAACACAACAGCCTTTTTCTTTCTTGCATTCCACTAACACCAACTTCTTACCACGGGTTGGTATTGTCACTGGCCCAAAGTTGGTACGGCCCAAGTTTGGATGTCATAGATCAACAGCTGAGCATAGGAAATAAGGTGGCTAACTGGGGGGTGTGAGCATCATATCCATGCGGTCCCTGGTGGCTTCTTCTCTCGGCTACAAAATGACGTACCCCGTCTTGCCATTCACTTTCCCCCCAGATACTAGGAATTGTCTTTAGGTAACAGTGACAGAAAAAGAAAACAAAAAAAGGTCACACTTAGTTTATCTGCTCGTTTTCCTACAATTTGAATAGCTTTACATGAACAAAACCAGCAACCTTGAATGAGAAAATAGGGATGTGTTACATCGCAGAAAGAAGCACAAGGCTTGTGGGGGAAGATAAAAGACGGGAGAGAGAGAGGGAGTGTCTTGCGTCCTGCTGACGCCCCACCTGTTTCTGGCGAGCACCCATCTGTGAGTACCTCTGTGAGTGCCGCAGCCTGTCTTAGTCCTTCCTGGTGGGATCCTTCTCCCCCTCCACCTGCTCTGCTTCTCCAGGCACCTGTTTCCTCTCCCACCAAGTCTCTACCACCCCCGACCTGTGCCAATGACTTTATTCAGGGATATTTTTGCTATTTGATAATTCTTGAAACTGACCTAGGGAAAGGGTTATGGGTGAAGAATGACATGACTTCCGGAATTTCTAGCTGCAAACCATGCATTCGGCACTTTGTTTTTCTGCTACCCGGTCCTTTTTTCTATAAATGTCACGGGGTGCTTCTAAAAGTACCAATATATTTGAACCGATTTTTCATCACACCTATTGGATTTTAGTACAAACAAATTGAGACACGATTTTAAAAGCCGTAGAATCAGAATCAAAATTTTAGTGTGTGTTAGAGAAAATCATTGTGCGTTTTAACTGAAAAGTAAAATGACTTAAACAATATCGGTATAGATTACTCCCTTACTAGAAATTCTGGAGGTAATTTCAACAGCCCAGAGATACCATCAAAGAGGTTCTTTCTATACCACCATCTGTAGTATATTGACATTAGCCTTAAGCTTGTCCCCTCCTGGTCAAAGTGGCCACGTGGCCATGTCTTTACACGTCCCAGGAGTCATCCTTGTAAAAGATTTATATGAGAAAGCTCACACTTGCTGTGAGTTTGCCTCTAGGCTGATATAATAAGTTAAAAAATAATAGGTTATCATATCTTATTGTTCAATATTGGGTCCTATAAAACAGTATTTATCAAGAGCCAACTAAGATACAGAGATGACGTTTTAGCTCTTAAAATAAACAAGTAATATGGGGCGCCTGGGTGGCTCACTAGGTTAAGCATCCGACTTCGGCTCAGGTCACCATTATCTTGTGGTTTATGAGTTCGAGCCCCGCACCTGGCTCTCTGCTATATTAGCTGAGAGCCCGCTTCAGATCCTCTGCCCCTCCCGCACTCTCTCTCTCTCTCTCTTTCTCTCTCTAAATAATAAACACAAAGTAAATAAAATAAAATAAGATAAAGTAATAAAATAAAATAAGCAAATAAATATAGAATTTCTTTCTCATATAAAGAATATTTTGATTCATTCAAATCTCCAAACTTAGGTCTCACTCTCAAAATATTTCTAAACGGCAACCCTAGTAATTTCTTATCGTGTCAATACTCTGTTCATTAACTTAGCCATTATTTCATTTACACACTAATATTTACTTATTCAATTACACAAGTTGTAACATAGGGCAGAGGCCGCAGGATCTAATGTTTAAATGTATGGATTCTGCAGCAAAACCGCCCATGCTTGAATCCACTCCTTGGTATATAATTCAATCTCGCTGTGCCTTAGTTTTGCTATCTGGAAAAAATGAATAAAATGCACATACCTCATGGGGTTATCCTTTTTATATGAATTACCATATGCAAATTGCTTAGGAGACTGCATGGCTCCCAATAATTTCTCAAGAATAATTATTATTTAGTTAAATGCAAATAAAAAAAGTACTGAAGGAAAAGACACCCTGGTTTCATAATTGCAATATTTAATTGTTTCTGTATGATTGAAAGGCACAGGCATCAAAAGCAAAAATAGACAAGGGCAATTACATCAAACAACAAAGCTTCTGCATCGTGCAGGAAACCGTCGGCAGAGTGAAAAGGCAGACGCGTGACCTAGAAAATATTTGCAAACTGCATACCGGATAAGGGGTTAAGATGTACAATACGTACGAAATTCCTACACGTAACAGCAAAGAAATAAACAACGACCACAGCAGAACCCACGGCCAAACAAATAATCTGATCCAAATGGGCAAAAAACTTGAGTTGACAGTTCTCCAAAGAAAACGTGCACGTGGCCGACAGATCTATGGAAAGACGCTCAACGTCACTCATCAGGGAGACGTAAATTCAAACCACAATGAGCTATCACCTCACACCTGGTAGGCTGGTCACCATCAAAGAAGCAAACAAACAAAAACTAGAAAATAAGAAGTGTGGTAAGGATGGGGGTATAACCTGGAACTTTTGAACAGTGTTGGTGGGAATAGAAAACTGAACAGCCCCTGTGAAAGACAGGATAGAGTTTCGTCACAAAATTAAGAAGTGATCCAGCCGTTTAACTTCTGGATATTTATCCGAAAGCACGGAGATCAAGATTTTGAAGAAATACTTGCACTCCCACGTTCACTGCAACGTTATCTGCAATAACTAAGTATTGAAAGCAACGTGGGTGTCCATCAGTAGATAAGCGGATGAAAAAAAAACGGGATTTATACGCACAATGGAATATTAGGCAGCCTTAAAAACGAGATGCATCCTGCTCATATGTGCTAACATAGGTGATTTTGAGGACATTATGCTGAATGAAATAAACCAGAGACGGACAAATACTGCATAATTTCATCGACATGAGGCTCCTAGAACAGTCACTGCTATAGAAGCAGAAAGGATAACTGGAGACGTCAGGGGCTGGGGGAATGCAAACGGGGAGTGACTGCTGGCCAGGTGTGGAGTATCAGTCGTGCAAGATGAAAAAGTTCTCGATGTGTGTCCTGCAGCAATGTGCGTAAAAATAACAATATTGCACCGTTCACTTAAGCTTTTGTTGGAAGGTAGGCTTCATGTAATGTGTTTTTACCGCAATTAAAAAAAAAAAAGTCAGTTCAATCCATTCAACCCAGAAAAGCTGAGTTTGCTTTGGGTGCGTATACCACGCAATCTAACAATCAGCTGAAGATCTGACTCTCTATTTTCTGCTTCCACTCGGGGCCGGACAGCATCCCGAAAGCCTGGGCTCCGTGCTGCCGTTCCTTGCTGTCCAACGTGACCGGAATGAGATTTCATCAGACAAAATTGCTTTAAAGCATATTGTATCAATCTGGACTCCTTTCTTGTGCAAATGACAATAAATCAATGTAAACTGACTTTTGCCAAACTGGACTTATTGACTCGTAAAACTGAAAAGCCCAGGAGTAGTACTTTAGACACAATTTAATCCAGAAGCTCAAATTATTTGGAATAATTTGTTTCTGTTCTGCACCCCCCCCCCTTTTTTTTTTTTTCTTGCTCTTGGCTTTTTTCCTGAGCTTCCTTCTCATTCTCAGGCTCATGTCCTCCTTTCTGGCAGCGGTCCCACCCTGAAAGCCTGCATGCTTCTTTCCTAGCACATCTGTATTATCTTATATACTACAGGCAGATAGTAGGTTGGTACATGATTATCATTCTTGAGTAGCGCAGTAGGTTCACTAAGACTCAACAGACAACATAACCATATTCATAAAGACCTAAGCTAAGCATTCATTTGGCTCCTAGTCCATTTGGACTAATGGATTCGATCTGAATATTTAACAGAAATAGTGTCATTATATCTCACTGTCTTGATCGCATGTTCACCCCTGACCAGTCACTCTGGCCACCGAATTTACTGCATTGGTTGGCTGACCTTACATCATCCTGTAGCCCTGGAGGCAGGAGTGGAATGAGAGATTTTTATGTGTTATATGGTCTGAGCAAAATGCAGACTTGTTAGATTTTAATAATCCCTTTGAAAACTGTGTTCCGTCTTCCATTTCTAGTCCCCGGATGCTGCTTAGAGTGATGGGCCTGTATTTTGCACTTAGTATTCTAGAAGAGCAGACTTTCTTCTCAAGCACCTCTAGCCATATGTATGTCGTTACAAATCCTGAGTTGTGTGCCTAAAATAAAAGAATATGAGTCAAAGGTATATACCAAGAATAAATCATAAAAAATCCTTATTGCTAAGGGTAACAAGAACAATGTGTTCCACCTTTAAATTAATATATAGATGGTCTAAGGAAAGGCAAATCCTTCATTTCAGAAAGATGGATACTATGGTACTTGAAAGTAAATTCTAGATAGATAAAAATAAGGTATTAAATTCCAACATGAACATTTAATATTTATTTTCTGTCTGTCATCTGTGTATCTAATCTATTTTCATTTTTTGAATGCCTTTTTCCTATTTTGGGGGAGAGCAAAATTATAACTCTTTTATTCTTTTTGAAGGTAAAAAAAAGTGATACACTATTTGTATCACTGGGTAATTCAGCTGGCCTACGTTTTGTAAAATATACCCTTTGGCTGTAGGAAGTGTTACTTTAGCACAGCACGTCCACTCTTCATGAATCAATCTGACCTTCTTCTCTCACTGCCTTGCAAATCTACTCTCTGTGTATTCAACACAGAATCTTCTTGAAAAAGAAAATAGGAACTCGAAGAGAAGAGACTTTATTTAAGAGCTACACTCTTCCCTTGAGGACTTTGTCTTTTGAAAAAAAATAATTTGGGAGAAACTCCAAAATACAAACAAAGAGATTAATTGTTGCGACCACAAATTTGCACAAATAATATATTTGACATAAATCTGACTATCCCCCTGAATTCTCTCAAATCATCCTTAATATGTGTTGTAGACTTCGATAGCGGTCACATCTATTACAGATAACTTTCCTTTTTTTAGTGTTGAGAAAAAATTTTGTATTGAGTGTAAGATTTCAGGAGGAAGCTCCTTGGTAGCTACATGCATATCACAAGGGATGCTTCATACAAATTTGGAAATAAATTTCTTTTGCAGAGCAAAGGGAGAGAACTGGGTATAAATCTAGCAGGCTATGCACTCAGTGAACAAAAAATATGACTAGCTTTCTTTGATTATTTCTGAACTCAGTTTAACCCTCAAACTCTAATATTTGCTCAAATGTAGGAAAGCAGTTATTTTCCATCCTGAAGATAACACGATCACTTATAATTGAAACTTCACTTCCCCCCTTCCCCTCGTTGATTCTAGACCAATGATGAGGTTCAAGGATCAGCACGTCCTAATTGGGGAAGTCCTGTCATTGTTTTGAGAGGAACAGAATTATTACCAAGACCTGGGAATTAATGCGCAGGTGCCAGGCTGGGGACAAATTATAAATATCAATAAGGCAATTTTGATATGAAGGAACTTTCCCGTGACTCAGAATTGAATGATTTGACAAGGACACCTGAAGCAAGTACGAATAATAAACTACTGGAATGTTCCCTTGAAGCCTCGAAGAAAAGAATGGCTTGCGATGAGTCACCTGGGAATGCTGCTTTCAAGGGTGGGTAGCACCCTCAAGATCCATTCACAGATTCCGCTAATCGCGTTTGTCTCAGAACAGGGACAAGACTTCCCCAGTGAAGCCACGCTGAGACCTTAACCTAGTAACTGACCTACAATTGGTGAAGGGAGACGAGGTCAGACCTTGAGAAAGCAAATATCAACCTCGTGGCATTTGCCAGGAGGTAAGGAATGACCGCCCATCAGTGGAGTATTTGTTACTATATGGTCAGTGAATGATTCAAATCCAGAATCCCATTCTAAGAATCTGCCTCCTCGGAACACTTTGGATGCCAAGAGCACTGTTTTCTTTGCCTTTCCCTGGGAGAAAACAAACAGACGAAAAAAAAAATCTCTGGGTTAAGACTCTATATATAAGTGGCTATCTTATTTATTTTTAAATTTTTTTTTAACATTTATTTATTTTTGAGAGAGAGAGGGAGCGTGAGCAGTGGAGGGACAGAGAGAGGGAGACAGAGGATCCAAAGCAGGCTCTTTGCTGTGAGCACAAAACCCAATGCGGGGGTTGAACTCACAAACCGTGGGCTCATGACCTGAGCTGAAATCAAGAGTCAGCCTCTTAACTGACTGAGCCACCCAGGCCCCCTTGTACATAAGTGGTTATTTTAGAGGTTCTTCTAGGAATTATTGTCAGGGTGTTGGGCACTTAGGCTAGGAAAGGAAAGAAGCCACGTAAGTGTGTGTTATCCAACAAGCCGCTGCTGAGGGCAGCTCGTCCTTAATCCTGCTGGTTAATCTGGAAGCCAAGGTCAAACACTTTGGGATTGCACTACAGGATGGGTGAAGGAGACCAGCTCCTAACAGTCATTGTTTGAAGGTTGCTTTCACCTTTCCCTGCTGACGGGTACTCAAGAGTGAGCTTCCCAGAGGCAGCTCGTAGAAAAGCCATTTGCAGGTGCTGGCTGTGCGAGAGGTAGCCTGGGAGAATGCTTCCTCAAACGTTTGCCTTTGAGGTTTTACTCTGACTTTGTCCATTTCATCTTGGTTTTCAAATTGGTTTGTATGTGGCTGTTCATAATATTCTCTGGCTTCTTTTCCATTTTTATTTTTCTCCTTCTCGTTATTTGCTTTGTTTATATGCCTCTTATTTCCTTTCTTGCTCTTGACCAATCTTATCAGAGACTTATCTGTTGAATATGGTTTTCCAAAGAACTAGAATTTGGATTTAATAATCATCCTGACTCTTTTGGTCTATTTCACTGATTTCTAGCATTTTCTTTGTTATTTCTGTCTTTTCTTCCTTTGAGTGTACAGTGTTTTGTATCTAGGCTTTTTTTTGTTTTTGTTTTGGTATTAGAAACCCCATTTTCTTCTAAACCTTGCTGTATAGCAACCCACAGATTTAGAGATTTGTCTCTACCCTGGTCATGAAGTTCTAGATTTTGATCTTTCCCTCATAATTTCATCTTTAATCTTAGAGCCAGGCATTAAATGGAAATAATTTTTATTGTCGTTGGTATTATTGTTTTGGTTTCCAGACATGTGACATGAAACTATACTTTGGATATTAGTTTCTATGTTATTGTATTCTGATAGTAGGTCTGTATGCTTATTCGTTCAATTTACCAGTTTTGTTTTTTTGCATAGGATGTATTTATTTTTAATAAACGTGTAATAGGAGTTTAAAATGTGTTTATTTTTAAGGGCACCCGGGTGGCTCAGTCGGTGAAGCATCTGACTCTTGATTATGGCTCAGGTCATGTTCTCACAGGTTGACAGGTTGCTGAGATTGAGTCCCACATCGGGCTCTGTGTCGACAGTGTGGAGAGCCTGCTTGGGATTCTCTCTCCCTCTCTCTCTGCCCTGCACCCTGCTTGTGCTCTCTCTCTCTCAAAATAATTCAAAAAACTTTTAATAAGTAAATAAATAAATAGTATTTATTTTTGTTGAATTAAAACTTCTGCTCATATCAAATACATTGACCTTATATTCATATGTTCTCAATCTTTGCTAACTTTAGATATATTTAATCAGTTTCTACGAGGATTGTGGTAAGGATTTTCCAGTGCAATTATTATTTAATATAATTGTCTCACCGTTTTTTCATTTATCCTTTTTTAAGAAAATGTTAATCTGAGGCTATATTTTAGCTGCACTATGTTCAGGAACATTGTATCAGTTTGCCATACTCTTTTTCCTGCGAATACATGATAACATTTTTTCTTTCCAGATGTTTATTTTGCTTTGATTCTATCTGCTGAAAATTAAAATTGTCATCCAGTATACATATTTGACTGGGATGCCTTTTGCTAATCATTTATTCTATGTCTATAAACTATGTGAAATATTTCCCTTACAGATACGTTGCTGATGGATTTTATTTTAGTTGATAAAATTTGATATCGAATCAGAAACACTCCTTTCACTGATATGTTTAACCCTATAGGTTTATAGTAACTTAAATTATAATCTAAATAATTATTGTAAATCTATTATAATTATAGTGTTCTTTTGCTTTCTTGCTTTATTTATTTAGTTATTTATCTGTTTTCACTTACATCTTCCATTGGATGGGTTGAATACTTCTTCACCGACGTGAACATTTTTGGGTTGAATACTTCTTAACTGACATGAACCTTTTATATTTTTTACTCATATAGTGATTACCTCTAATTTATTTATTTAGAGTTAGGGTCATGTTCCCTACCAATGGCTTGTGATATTCAATATCTCTATTTTTTATCCAAACCAGACAGGAAACTCAGAATACACTTAAACTCTCTGTTCTTCCCATCTTCCCCCATACACAATATATGTCAATCGCTCATTTAGAGAACAATAAATTTTCCTAAGACTTTCCTCACCTTTACTTCCATACTGCAATATATCCTCCTGAAGTCATTATTCTTCTTGCTATAACACATCCTTTATGTGTTCTTCAAAACTGAGAATGCTAAAAATATCTTTCTTTTCCCTCTTGAATTAAAGCAACAGTTTAAATGCAGAGAGCTTCCTTTAAACCTGACCGCACAGCTCTATTGACTTTCTGTACCCAGTGTTACTTTTCAAAAGAACGCTATGAATATAACCCCACTTCTCTGAAGTGATCTATATTTGTTTCTGTTGAGCTGTGTTTTTGTTTTCTTTTTCTTTCTTGTATAATCTTTGAGAATCTTCTCTTATATTTGGTTTTATTAAATGTTATTATTGGAATTCAAGTTGTTTATTTTTTTCTCCAGAAAAACGCTGTTCAGTACTTAGATGCATTCTTGGTTTGAGGTCTGACAGCACTCTTTAATTATGTTATTATTAACTTCAAACACTTCTCATATTTTGTCATTTTTTAACCCTTCTTTCACTCTGAGATGTATGCATAACCTTACATATCTCTCCTCCATACCTATTAACATTTTCTTGATGCCTTCCAGGAAAGTACTTCAACTTTGATCATATCAATATATTCATTATTTTTTTTTTAACATTTCAACAGTGATCACTGTTATACCCAGTATTTCCAAAGTCTTCTCCTTCTGTGTCAGTTATCTACTGCCATAAAACAAAGCAGTTCAGAGCCTAGTGGCTTAAAATAATAATCAATTTATTAACACATGGTTTCATGGTTAGCAGTTTATACTGGGCTCAGCTGAGTGGTTTTTCAGCTGGTCTTATCTGAAGTCATTCATTCAACTGGTGGATCAACCAGTGTCGGATCGTCTAAGATGATCTCGCGCAGATGTCCTCGAGACGGCTCTGGCAGTTGGCTGGGGGTTTGGTGTTCTAGCAGCCTTCACTGGGAAGGCTCATCCATGTTCCGGGTGGTATCATTCTTCACGAGGCTGTCAGTGTTCTCCAATGGTGATAAACGACTTCTCATCGACAGAAAGTTGAGCCCGAATTTGTAAGCACTTGCTTAGTCTCTGCTCACAACATGGTCGCCAACGTCTCATTAGCTAAAATAAGTCACCAGATTGGATTGGTGGAGAAATGAACTCCAACATCTTTATGGGGGGAGGATCACCATCATATTTTAAAGGACTGTGCGGAGAGGGAGGAAGGAATTATGGTAGCCATGTATGAGAATGCTCTACTGCACCTTTGTAACTTCTTAAAGTTTTCAATAACCTTCCCTTACGGTGAGCACCTTTTCTTACACTGGTATAAGTATTATATCTTGTCTTTCTTTCAGAGTGCTTACACAAAGTCATTTGTTATTTTCTTGGGAGTAGCAGCTGTCTTGATATGATACTTATTAAAGAAAAAGCAAACACCCAAGTCCTAGTTGGTTCTTCTCCACCTGAGTTTAGGGGATGGGAGTTTGGAGTATGTCTCAGGACAGGAAAGCTCTAACGTTTTCACCTTGATTTCCCGATCTCTTGCTCAGTGCTTTATATGTAAATCGATCTAATTATGAAGCAACTCTGTATGTTACCCTTCCTGACTCATAGGTGAGGGAAATAGGCTAAGAGAGTTTAAATAATTTGGATGCATCTACTAATCGACAGATCTGGCATTGTAGAAAGAAGTTCCTGACTCCAATCTTCTTAACTGGCACATGTCACATTTAAACACTAAAAATCTTCTTCAGGCATTGCCATTTCTTCTAACAGAAGAAACTTCTGATATTATTTAGCGTGGTCGTCTGTCAGGTGTATCCACCTGCTTTCTCTTTTTGGTCCATGTGTGTGTCTGTATGAATGAATATTACTCATTTGTTCCAGTAGGACTTGAAAACAGCTCCATCAATGATCTCTGCCATCGCCACTTTTTACCTTCTGTGTGCCAAGGCTTTTGATTTCCCTATTGGTGTTTTCTATAATGCACCTGCTGTTTATATTAATTGCTCTTTGAATTCTTTTTTTTTTTTTTTTTTCTTCAAGAGTAACCTTCACGGACACAGGCTCAGCAGTGGTGGCTCTCGGGGCATGCCTACTCCGGCTGGAGTGAGTAAGTGGGACAATGGTAGAAAACACGAGGGCCTTCCTTTGAGCTCAGGTGAGACAATTCAAATTGAACAGCGAGGTTAGTTTTTGCTTTTGTTTTTCCCTGTGAGCAAGAAGATCTGGGATTCCAACAGCTACCACCTTACAGATAAAGCAACGCTGTGGAAACCACTGCACTTCCTTTGGCCTCATTTTCTGCATTTTCATTTCATTTTATTTAAAATAAATAATAAAATTATTTTGAGAGAGAGAGAGTGCAAGTGGGGGAGAGGGGTAGAGAGAGAACCCCACACAGGCTCCCTGCTCAGTGTGGAGTCCTACTTGGGGTTCCATCCCAAAACGCTGGTTGAAATCATGAGTCCATCACTCAGCTGATTGAGTCACCCAGGCACCCCCATTTTTATTTATTTTTCTTTTTTAAATTTTGTTTAATGTTTATTTATTTTTGAGACAGAGGGAGACAGAGCGCGAGTAGGGAGGGGCAGAGAGAGAGGGAGACACAGAATCTGAAGCAGGCTCCAGGCTCTGAGCTGTCAGCACAGAGCCCGACACGGGGCTCGAACCCACAAACCATGAGATCATGACCTGAGCCAAGTCAGTTGCTTAACTGACTGAGCCACCCAGGCGCCCCCAAATTAAAATAATTTTAACTGAGTCCTCTTTGATGCTAACTCAGTTATTACTCAATTATTACTCAGATATTACTCAGTTCTCATACTCTGACCTTGTGGGAATGTCTGGTTCCTGTAATGCCAAACATGTCACCCACCTTATGGTATCTAAGTGAAACCTAAAATCAAACATCTGTTTAATAAAATATTCAAATTTGTATCCTATGCATATAGGACAATCCTTACTGGTCAGTGCTTTCCCTTCCCTGTCTGTTCCTTTGCCAAAGGCTGGCACTGGGCAAACCACGGAGTTAAGACCACTCTCAGCGCCCCTCGGAATGTTTCTACTTTATATCATTTCCAACCAGCTCTCCTTTCCTTCGCCTCCGTGAGAAGGTATCCTTCTAGAAGAACTGTGGCTATGGCGAAGGCATGCATTGCGCACAGCCAGTCATAACTACAAGAAAGCCTTGATTTCCACGAGAGATATATTGAAAAATTAGCTATGTGTGTCGATTAGAAAACTATTTTTGAAGATTTTTATTTCAAATGATACATTTACTAAAAAGCATCGACTGCATTTCCCCTTGGTGTTTTTAAACGATCATAGCCATCACTGCTTGGCAAAAATGCGGTTGCAGTATCACTCCTTTCTTAAAATTTTTTTTTGCAACTCAGTCTGCCCTAAAACTGGGGGAAAGAGCTATTTCACATTTTTGTTCTTGAAAATGTGTGGGATGTTTCCTTATACATGTTGAGTATAAAAGCGGCTGGACAGTCAAGGAAAGAAGGTTACAGGACTTTACTATTATATATATCTTAAAAAACCCAGTATTTTTCATTCAGCATTTATTTCCACGCACAGAAGCTTGTTTCACTCTTCAGAATTATTTCATGAGTCAGACATAAGTCCTGTCCTAGCCTAACATTCAGGGTTATTTTCAACAAGCAAATGTTGGTTTCAACAAGCAAATGTTGATTCTAAAAATCACCTAATAACACTCACTAAATCATCATCATAATATGACATGCCCTAAATAAACAAAGGAAATAAACGAAGGTGATGCTATTGAGTGATATAATTAAGAATACAAAAATGGTATGGCCACATAAGCAATCGTCCCCTATGCTTCTCATTTAGTAACTTTAAGTGAAACTTTGTATTCCTTAATGGAGGTTTTTTTCATAAAATATAGACATTTTCTCCAGCTTCATTTACATCATAGGGCTAAATTCCTTTTTCCACTACAGGTGGTTTTCTCCCCAGACTAACAGTGAGCGTACTCTGTGCATAACTCAGGACGATGGCGATGTATCTTTCTATCTCAGGATGCATCTTTATAAAAGTTCTTTTGGTTTGTGCCGATCTACAGAACCCTAGCTACTAATTAGGCTGCTGATTGTTTACAAAATCTTGATGTTATTTTTATAAGCCACTGTCAACTAACATTAATCAGGAGGAAAAGAGAGTTTTTCTAAATTTTAGCATAGACTGGTGGATCGTGGAGTTATTTCTATTCGCCTCACATTTCCCCCAACAGAGATAATAACACATTGTTCCCGGAGCACGACTATCATTTAAAATGAAACAACGTAGACAATGACCACGCGTCTGTAAGTACTGATGAAAATTGGTTGAATAATGAAGTGCTCTGATAATTCTCACCCACAAGAGGCTAATATTCGTGAGATACCTGACAATACAATGTATTCATGCTTCTAAGAAGACCAACTTTTATTTCTCGCGTCATGTTCATAAGATATCCTGTCTGGTCTAAATATAAGGTTTTAATGATTTTAACTCTCTTCTTTATTATGAAGATTTTCTACTCATGACATATTTACAGGCTGTTGAAGGGAAATACGGCTTCCCATGTTGGTTGAAACAAGTTTCACGTTGGAGAATGGCAGATAACTTTTAAAGATATTTCAATATTTGGCAGCAAATTATTTATTAATACAAGTTTTGATAAACTAATGCTATGATGTGTAGATTGTTGATTTAATAAAATGGAAAAAAACAGCTTTACGTAACTACGTAAATAAATTTAAATAACTTCTTTAAAATAAAATTACGTAATGCAGAGTGGGTCAGAAGCGCTATTTTATTCCAGTTATTTTTGTAACCTCACCTGTTACAGCCAGAGAAAACCAACCTTAAGGATGCTAACGCTGCAGAGGAATTAATGGAAGAGTCCTGGAGCATCTGCAGTTTTATAATTTGCTATACAGAACCACGAGCATGCGGACAGAATCAGAGAAAGTGCCCTCCTCCAATTCTTTTAAGGGTTCTGGGGATCTTTCCTAACCATTCATTGTGATCAGGTGCAAGGGCAAGGAAGCCAATGTCACCTTAACTGGGTTCAAAAAGTATGAATTCTACCTTATGTTCTATACGTGGCCTCTATTTGGATGCTAACTTAGAAGGACTGTGGCAAGCACCTTCTTCCGGGCCAGCCCGTTTAACTTTACGAAATCGATCAGTTTATAACCACTCCCTTTCAAAATGCTCATGTCTTGAAATCTGACCATATGTGTGCACATGACCTTCCTTGGAGAAGCTGAACTTTCCCCATCTGTTGGTGTTTCTCAGAAAGAAAAGCCTGGTGGGTCTCCATTAGGGAAGGAACATTACTTGGCAAGTGGTGGGTCTCAAAAGTGAGAAGGCGATTTGCCAAGAGAGCAGAATGTGGTGGGTAGTTAAAAGTCTTTCTGTGTGTCTCTGTAGGAAAATGAAGAGAACTTTCAAGGAAAAGTTGCAGCCACAGCCCGGGAGGATCAGGGCCACGGTGCAAAGGCCACATCATCATCTGTTTCAGTCTCTGGGTGAGTGAACAGAGGACCTGGTCCAGGACATGCCCTCAGCACTGAGGCCACAGAAAAGGGACCTCACAGCCCCAGACACTTCCCCAGAGAGGACTGAAGCTCATAAATCAAAGAGGCAAAGAGGCCCTTATTTCTGAGAACTTGACTTCAAACACAGACATATTGGCCACTAGGTTGTGCAGAGGAATGAGACAATGTATAAAAAGTCTGGATCTCCAGCACCCCCCCTCGATTTTTCTTTTTTTGTTTTTTTCTTCTTCTGGGATTTCCTTCCTGAATTTCCTGCAAGAACCACTTGTCTAGCAAAATTTCGGTGGCCACTTCCTTGGCCCAGTAACAAAATCTGGGTCCTGGGAAACCGGTCCCGGGCACAGAGGATGAAACATGTTAGACATACTTGAGTGGATGGATTTTAGCAAAGACCAAGGTTCTGTTCTCTTATCTTCAACAGGCAACTGAGAATACAGTAGTTTCCCTGTAGGTATTTTTTTTTTTTAACGTTGTTACTGTTTTATGGAATTGTTTTATCACTCTCCTAAAGAAAGCATATCTTCTGGATGCGAAACAGAATTGCCATCCCCTCTGAAAAGTGTCAACATTCCCCTCTCAACGTGCAGCGTTGACCATTTTTCAAGCACCCTCCCCCACCACCGGGCCCCTGAACCTTTGTCATTTTATTCACAAACCTACTAGTCGCTCGAACCGGCTGCTGGTCGCCCGCTGGTCGCTTGTGCTGCTTTGCAGTTGGGACGTTTCTTCCTCAACTCCACTCCCATCCACTCCCCAACCCCCGCGCTGCCACAATATCACTCCTGGGCCCCGTGACTCCCGCGGGGCCTTCTTCCTGCTTGGCCTCTAGACCCTTTACAGGTACGCACGTGGCCGCATCCACCCCGGGTTGGTGGGCGGCGCTCCTCCTGGCTCCCCGTCCCTCTGCTCACTCCTTGCCCTTTGCTCCAGCTCCCAGCCCGCCCAGTGGAGTTGGGTCTCCGCGCAGTCTCTGTCTGTCTGTCTGACACTCCAGGTCTCCGTTCCCGCCTGCCCCAGCTGCCCACCGTTCACTGAATGGATGGAAACGCACTGACGCACACGCACACACACCTTTTACCCACTTTTACCCTCGTCGGGGACTTGCAGCCGCCTGCAATCCAGAGACCCGAAGCTCGGTGCAAGGTGTCTCGGAGGTGGCGTCTGGGCTCGGGGAGCCCCCTCCCCCCGGACTCGGGGGTCGCCTCACCGTCCCCCCCCACCCCACCCCCCCGGCACCTCCCCTCGCGGCCGCGGCGCCGGAGGCAGGCGGGCCGGGCGCGGGCACCGCCGCCGGCACGCACGCCCCCACGTGGGCGGCCCCGGGCCGCAGCAGCAGCAGCAGCAGCAGCAGCAGGTGCCGCGAGGTGGAGGCCGGGCCGGGAGCCCCGCGGCGGCCGCAGCCCGGCGCCCTCGCTCTCCCGCCCCTCTCGTCTCTCCTCGGCCTCCCAGCCCTCGCGGCTCCGCGCCTCTCCCCCTTAGTCCTTCCTACCCCGTCTACCCACCGCCGCCGTCCCCAGCCGGAGCCCCCAGGACGCACGCGGAGGGGAGCGGGGGCCGGGGCGCCGCGGCCCGGGGGCCGGGACGGCGGCCGGGGCTGGGGGTGGGGGTGGCGGCCGGCCCCGGGGTAGCCGCGAGGTCCGGCCGGCGGCCGTGGTGGCGCGGACAGTCCGCAGCGGCCGGGGAGGGCGGGACGCGGCCGGCGGGGACGGGGAGGTGCCGCGGCGGCCGCGGAGGGACTCCCCCCGCCTCCCGCGCGCCCCGGCCCTCCGCGGGGCCGCCCGCCGTTTGCTGTTCCTTCTCGTGCGTTTATTCGCATTTTCCAAGCTGGGGCTTTCCCGGAGCTGTTTCCCCAGCAACTCTGTCCCCCCCCCCACCCCCCGCCCCCCGAGTTTAACGCGCCGCGCGCGCGCGCATCTGTGCCCGTAGCGGTAGGGTAGGAGGTGTTCTGCGTCTGCCTGGGGGGTTTTAAATATCTTGGGGAAGAGGAAGGTGTCTTCGCGGAAGCCGTTCGGTGCGGGCGACCTCCGCATCAGGCCGGGCGATTAACCGCGAAACTTTTAGGGCTGCCTTTGCCTCCGGCGCGCCCCTGCCCGCTCTCCCCGCCTGTGAGCGAGCGCAGCGCGTGGCAAAAGCCTTCCCCCCCCGACCCCTGATCAGAGGGGGAACCCGCTTGCTCTGGGCAGATGCAGTGTAAGGGGTGGCAGACACCCCAGCTGCGATTTCCAACCCCTGAAAAGTGGTAACCGGACCCCAAAGGGAATTTTCCCGCGGTGGCCCCTCCCCCTGGCTCGCCTTGGATGGGGCCTCGGGATCCAGCTCGGGATTTGCCTGCTCCCTCCGGGGCCCCTCGGCCGGGGCTGGCGGAGTGACGGCTCCCAGCCCGGTCCTCCCCCCTCCCCCCTCCCCCCCCCCCCCCTCCCAGGATCCGAGCGGGTGTGATGTCCTTGCAGCCGCCGCCGCCGCCGCCCCATTCCGCCGCGCACCAGCCCCGGGGGCGCCGGCCGCGCGGTGCTGCCCAGTCCTGCCCCGGCGCCGGGCTTCCCAGAGGGTCGCGCAGCCCACGGCTATGACTCAGGCGCCCACTTGGTAACTCTGCCATCTTCCTGCTCCTTTCCCCCTCCCTCCCTTCCCCGCCCCCTCGGCCACCCCCCCCCCCCCCCGCTCCCCTCCGCCACCCTCACGCCCTCCTCCCAGACGCCCACCCACCCGCTCAGCTCTCCGCAAGATCGCAGAGGTGGCGCGGAGCCCGGCGAGCCGATGACGGACCCCTTCCTCCTGTCTTCAATGCCTCAGCGGAAGATCCCCAAGGGCTGGAGAGAGGAGGGCTGCCGCTGGACATCCTCCCGGAGAGGTTGCTCCGACCTGCTGCTCGGGGTGTATGAAACCGGGGACTGAGCGAGCCCCAGCCGCCGCCGCCGCCGCCCGCCCCGTCGCTGCCGTCGGACTGGACTGGCCCCCGCCTCGCCGCGCCCGCCGCCCGGCCCCGGCCCCGGCCACGGCCCCGGTCCCGGCCCGGGCGCCCCGGGGCTCGCCCCGCGCCCGCCGCCGCCCGCGCGCCGACTGCCCGCGCGTCCTCCTGACAGCTGCGGCGGCGGCGATGATGCAAAGGAGGAGGGTGCTGCCGCCGGCGGTGCTGATGGTGGCGACCGGCGCCCGGGTGTGATGCGAGCGTCATGGTGGGGATGCTGGCTTCGCGGCGGTGAGACAGCGAGCGAGCGCGAGCGCGAGCCAGGGGCGGAGGACGCCGGAATTCGGATCTGGCTGCTGTGTGGGCTCGGATCTCTCTCCCCTCCCCTCTCCCCCCCCCCCCCCCCACTCCGTTCGGTTCTCGGTTGGCACACTGAAAATCCCCCGACTCCGTCCTCTCCCGACCACTGGAAGTCTTCCCGTCTCTAAATGGAATTAGTGGAGATCGGAGCCTCTGGTGTAAGGAACAGACATGATCTATGGACGCAGTTTGTTTCACAGTGAGTACCTTTCCCGCCGCCGCGCGGGGCCACTCGCCGTCCCTCCTCCCGCCCTCCTCCTCCCTCGTGGCCGAACGCGCAGGGAGAAGCCTCGCCGCCGCACTCCAGCCGGACCCCGCAGTCCCCGCCAGTCCGGGCACCTGTAAACTTTCTGGCTTGCGGCACGGCCGGCCGGGGCGTGGGGGCGGCGCGCGGCCGGTGGTCGCTGGGTGTCAGACTCTGCGGAGGAAAAGCAGCCTTTGGGTCTGCGGGGACGTCCCGGGGGCGGAGGCGAGCACGTGCGGGCGCGGCCGGGAGCGGGCCCGGGTGCGGGCGCGGGTGGAAGGGGGCGGCGCGCGGGGCTGCCAGCCGGGGGGGATGCAGGGAATCGCCCTCTTCCCGGGGCTTCTGGAGCTCCGCGGGCCCACGTTTCCACTCCAGGAGGTAGTGCGGGGTGCGCCTGAACGCGGCGCTTGCGGGGAGGGCGAGTGCCAGCCTCAACTCCCGTGGCCCCCAAGACCTCTCGGGGTGCCTTCTCGGGGTAGCGCGTGCAGTGGAGGGGAAAATGGCCTCGGAAGGCATGGAGCAAACGGCGATAGAAGAAAAACGTGCGGTGGCAATTTGTTATTAACAAGCAAGGATTCCGGTGCGGATCCTGTGCCACGCAGTTAAAAGCCCGGCTTTGTGGACGCGTTGGGCATGGTACTTGCTCCAACGTGTGATTCCACCACAACAGGAAAAGCAAAGTAGAGACACAGGGCGCGTACAGCCTGATATTGGTGGCTGTGCACCTGCGTGTCTGCGTGTGCATAGAATCATGGCAAGTTAAAATAAGAGGATCTATGTATATATATATATATATATTTTTTTTCTGTTTAAACAGACAACAACTAATGTTTCACTCTAAAAGATGACCAGGCAGAAGCACAAAGTAATAACATTGATGTACTTTCTCAAATACTAATAAAAAGGCCTACTGCTTTTCCTGGAATAATCTTAAAACGTAAATTTATAAGCCCCTGCCGGCGTGCTTCGGTTTAGGAAATCGCTGTGAATGATACTCTCCCTTCCCCCAATTCATCTTTAAGTGGAGATGCGATTATACACCTAATGGGACTTAGAGATTTTAGGCAACTGGGCAGAAAATAAATGACAACGATGAAGTGCAAGAGGAAAAAGCAGACCTTGTGAGGACCAGATTGTTTGATGACTTTTCTAGCTTCCGGTTTTACAAAAATATTGAGCCAGTCAAGATGTGCCAGTAAAACAGAAGTTCAGGTTTCAAATGGTCCTTTGCAGATTGACTCTTGTTGCAGTAAATAAAACCGAAAAAGAGGCTCAATAAAATGCTTCTAGAAGTCACCTTTCTCAAAGTAAGAATCTATTTCTGGGTAATACCAAATATGAAGTCAACGTGAAGGTTAGAAGGAATTAATTTCTTCGCTTAGAAAATGCTGAGGACAGGGGTTGCTGGATGGGACAGTACCTTTTCATAAGAAACGTGTTTATCCTGCTGCCCAGTGCCTCCAATTCACATTCATCGGTTTTCCCCTGTGCCCCTCCCCCACCTGCCATAAGATTCGCCTGAGTATTTATTTTCTAAAATACAACAACACTGGCAGTGCGTTCTGGTCCCTCTTGGTCCTCCTTGTTTGCCTTTTCAGACTTTCCCCTGGCTTACGCTCTTCCTTCAGAGATGCTAGCAAAGCCATTCTTGAAGGGCAGTTTGGACACAATGCGGGTCCCGAAATCCTACTGTAATGTGGCATTAGTAGATGACAGCATCCCCTCCGAAGTCTTGAGGAGCACATTTGCAGCTCAGGTCCCATCCAGTCTTAACTTGCATCAGTTCTGGGCACTAATTGTCCTGACTTGTACATTTGTAACCAGTTGGGGCATGTTCTGAGTTAGCTTGGAACAGTGAGCAGTAATAAACTTAATATGCTTTGATATTATTTGAGCTTTCTGGGGTTATCGAATATGATCATCTCAGTGTATACTAATATGATCTCTTTCTCGTTTTTCTTTTCTGTTTCAGTTGTAGCAAGTTTAATCATCTTCCATTTGTCTGGGGCGACCAAGAAAGGAACAGGTGTGTTTTTGGGGGTAAACGCAGTGGAGGACCTCTAATTACTTATGTTTCGCTATTTTTCTCATATTCTTAATATTCCAGAATATCTGAACATTTTATAGTGTGTCTAATTGATTGATTTTGACTAAGACAACATTTCAAAATTAATTTACTAATGGATACTATAAGAATGTCCTCTCTATTTTTAGTCTTATAGAAAATTGGATGATGCCTCTTGTTTTCATTTTTTACAGAGAAGCAAACCACCTCAGAAACTCAGAAGTCAGTGCAGTGTGGGACTTGGACAAAACATGCAGAGGGAGGTATTTTTACCTCTCCCAACTACCCCAGCAAGTACCCCCCTGACCGAGAGTGCATCTACATCATAGAAGGTAAGGGGCAAAGAATCAGGGCTGGGGAGAGCTCTGAGCCAGACCTGGCCATCTCTATGCTTTGGGCGGACAGAATGCCCCAAGACATCACAAAGATTGGTTTTCGAGACCATGCACATAAATATCTCTTCAAGAATCAAGAAACTGTAAAATGTGGAATCAAGCTAATTATTGAAATTATTAGTAATGGGTTAAGATAAGTAGAGTCTGGCGAATAAAAGCAAATCAATAACAGTTAATTTTGCAGTTGGTTTAATTGATCCAGAATTCTAAATTAGTGGCATGGAGGCACAGGTTGGCATAATATTGCCTAACGTACAATGGTTGTGAAACTAGTATTTCATTGGCTAACAGTTAGTAGAATAACCTGTACAGTTGTTAGTGTTTCGTTAATAAAATACAAAAATACATATTTATGTCAAAAATAAATCTATAATCATGGTCCCAAACAATCTGAATGATAGTTGCCTTAATTTGTGCTAACAAGTGACATTATCATACTTTAATGCCAAAGTCAGGATTCCGAATTATGATGCTTCTTCTCATCATTCTCTTTCCTGACTCAAAAGATAAATAGTGCTGAAAAAGAGATTCATTTCTCTTCGAACATTTCCAATTTCCATTACCCTTGTAGACACCACTCGATTAAGTACAGCTTTCTAAAATAAATGATCATTTCATCTCGTGATGAAGATTTCAACATCACAAGTGTGAATACCTAATAGCCCCAAACCTGCAACCCTTCCCGCCCACACAGGCACAGACAGATTGGTCTACCTTAATGAAAAAGACAGTATATGTTCAATATCTGCTTCTAAATGAGGGGCATGTTCATTTGGTAGATGTTTCAGAGAAGAGGCTTTCTGTTTAACCGCTTTCAAGAACTTCTATCTAGAGGGGCACCTGGGTGGCTCAGTCGGTTAAGCGGCCGACTTCGGCTCAGGTCATGAGTTCGAGCCCCGTGTCGGGCTCTGTGCTGACAGCTCAGAGCCTGGAGCCTGTTTCAGATTCTGTGTCTCCCTCTCTCTGACCCTCCTCCGTTCATGCTCTGTCTCTCTCTGTCTCAAAAATAAATAAACGTTAAAAAAATTTAAAAAAAGAACTTCTATCTAGAAATGATTCTTTTATCTTTTTGTAACTTTTAAGCTAAGGATATTGCCCTTCTCCTTTTTGTGCGTGAGGTTGAACTTTTAGCAAAGATACACTGCACTCCACGAAGAAGGAAAGAGACTCAGCTCTGATCATAAAGGCTAAAACTGAGAAATCTGGGCTCTGGCAGTTTTTTTCCTCAGATGATTGATAGAAAAGGAAACTGAAATATGGAAATTCTGGGTTAGACTTAGTTGTTCCCTTTATCAAGTTAGTATTACCTATCTATTATGTGTATATGTGCATGTATGCATAGATATGTATATAAAATTTTCAAAGACCTTATCATAGGGTAAAACATTTAATCCTAGGGAGTAAGTATTTCTTTTTTTTTTTTTTTTTTTTTTGGTCCTCATTTTATAGACAAGGAAACAGGCACAGAGGGGTTAAATGTCTTGGTTAAATTCACCTAATTCGTGTTTTGAAGAATCAGTATTTTAAAACTTCGAATTGTTAAAAAGAAAAAATCAATGACTTCTCTCATTTAAAGGATTAATTCAGAGGGAAAGTTTTGCGTATTAATTGTGCTTTCATGCCTATTAAAAAACATTGCTCGCATTTCAATCTCATGCGCATAGTCACATTCATTCTTAGTTACGTCAAGGACAAAACTTACAGTTGGGAAGTGGATAGAAGCTCCCGTGGCTATTGGTTATATTTCTACACCCTTTTTGAAGTACTCTATCCTAGCCATGGTTTTCCGTCCATGCATTTATTTAACAGATATTTTTTGAACAACTACTAAGAAGTAGCCACTCTTCTAGGCACAGTGTAGAGAGCCTTTAACAAAACAACCACGGTTCTTGCCTGTGGAACTTATAATATGGTCTGGGGACCATGCCCCTTCCAGTCAAAAATCTGAAGGCACCCCCCGCAAACTAGCAGTGTTCGTTCGGAATAGGAGAAAGAAGACAAAGCTACAAGGGGGAGCAGGTGTTTTCACTCAGTTTTGTAAAACTTCCAGGAGAGAATTCTCTGTACAGAATGGCAGGTGCAGATGTGCTTAGATGTGGTATGATTGGGACCCACAGGGAGAATCGCGTGGGCTTCTGCGTAGGGTGAGGGGAGCGGCAGTGAAGAGGGGCTCAGGAGGCAGAGGGTCTCAGAGAAGGAGAACTTGGCACTCCATTGGCTCCGCCCATGGACGTCTGAACGTTACATTCTAGACAGTGGGATGTCACTGAAATAAATTACGTGGAGAACGAACCCACCCTTTGGGGGAAGTAACTGAAGGAAAAGAAGCAAGCAGGAACTATTGTGAAAGCCCACGTAAACCACAGGAAAAGCCTGACCCGCACAAGTGACGTTGGCTGTGGCACCAAAGGAAGAGATGAGAGGTATTTAGGAAACTGAGTTGTGAGCGGCTGGAGGTAGGGATGGGAGATAGGAAATCCCAGGACGATTCCAAAGTGTTTGGCTTGGAGACATATAGAGGGAGGTAAAGGATACGGGTGGAGAAGGAGTGTTTAAAGGAAAATTAATGGGCTCCATTTTGGTGTTTATGGAGATGCCTCATAAAGACATTGGGTATGTGAGTTTTCAGCTCACTGGAGAGCTCTTTGCCGAAAATAGATACTTAGAGGTCATAAATATAGACTGTGGTTGAGGCTCTTAGTATGAATGAAATGATCCAGAGAGAGCATTTGGAGCACTGGTTTTTTTTTTTCTTTTTAAAATCTTTCAGAAAATACCGATGCCCGGGTCTGCCCCCAAGAACTCTGGCTCAGTTGGTCTTTGCTGGAGCCGCAGGTAGCATTACGTTGCGATAGCTCTCCATTGGGATGCCAGTGGCCCCAGAGCACTGGTCTAGAAAGAGCAGAAAGAAGATAAGGGAATAGTCTTCTGAAAAACAGCGTGTAAGGGATGGGAGAGTAAAGGAAAGGATGACAGGGAGGCGGTGAAGGACAAGCCAGGGAGATGGACCGGAGACGAGGCGAAAGAGGCCTCAGTACCTAGTGCAGGTGACATTTCAGGAAGAAGGGAGAAGCCGAGGTGCCAGTTGTGACGGCCAACAAACCTGTAAAAGCGAACACATCTATTGCATGAGGCCCCTGAGACGCTGTTAGGGAGACACTTTAGGAGGTGTGCACTCGGTGCCCTAGCAGGCGTGGGGGCCGGCTCCCAGCGGACGGAGGTGTGGGTGTGGGTGGTGTTGATGGACCCAAGGTGGAAAGGCAGTTACTTTCTTCGTCTCTCCGTCTTCTTGCAGCGGGGGCAGACTGTCATACTTAATTCTGAAAGGAAGAGCCTGTTCTGTAGGAAAAGGTGCCTTGAAAGTACAAGAGAGGGCTAAAGGATTGGCTAAGTTTCTGGAGGTAAGGTGAGGTTCTGGTAAACACAGGTGGCGTCCCAGTCACAGAGAGGAAGACTCCTCGCATGGATCTCAGGTTGTCCTAGAATTCCCTCCAGTCAGAGGCCATATTCTGTACCTATGTTCAGGTGAAAGCGCCCAGAGTTTTCAACGCGCCCAATGACACGGTAAGACTTCTCGAAAAGGAACTTCCGATTTACATACCAGATGACTTGCAGAAGATGTTACAGAGAAAGGCAGCCGTGAATTGAGAGATTTGAAGGGAAAGAACATGTAAGTGTAGGGAGTTGGACTTAGCTTCCAGTGGCTTACGTGCACCATAAGCCGTTGTCTTGAGCTACAACCACGTGCTGTTTGTTTGTTTGTTTATAAGTAGGCTCCATGCCTCGTGTGGAGCCCAATGCAGGGCTTGAACTCAGGACTCTGAGTTCAAGACATGAGCTGATATCAAGAGTCGGACGCTTAACTGACTGAACCACTCAAGAGCCCCTATGACATCCTTCTTTTTAAAACATTATTTCACTGCCTTCTAAAATTCAGTTAGTGGGATTTCGTATATGAGCGCGTGTGGTTGACGTCTGCACGATGGACCAAAGGAAAGTGAACTGTCCGCGTGTAGTCCTGCCTAGGGAAAGCCATAACGCTGGTATGTGTCCTGATGGAACATTGAGAGGTTTGTTCATCCACGTTGGAGGGAACTTAAGTGACGATGAAAATGAAGGAAATGTAAGTGAATTCGTGTTCGATGACCATGCATTTCTTAATAGCGAAAAATAGATGGATATTTGTTGATCAACAGATTTTTATTAAGTAAGTTAGCACAGGGCTGCTCTCTTTGCTTTAAGGTTCCCTAGCCGTACATTATTCACATCAGAAGGAAATATCCTATATTCTGAAATCGTTTATTTCCTTCGGAAACTTATATTGCCTTGCCAAAGAGGAAATGAACCAGCAGGCACATTCTATAAGATGGTAATAGGTATAAATGTTATACTGAATGCTAATACATATATGGGTCCAGTGTCTTAAGCCTTTGCCTTTTTGTTATTGAACTAATAACCTTGAAGGGAAAAAAACATAGTTTTCCAAGTGATGTCTTAGGATATTTTCCAATTCATAGATTTAAAAAAACATCACTGGAACTTCATCAAATCTGTCATTAGGTAGTAACTACATTTGTTGCCCTTTGTGAATATATGTTACTGGTAGATAAAATCATCCCTGGTTTTGCCGGTAAGAGCAGTAAATGTCTCTTTTCAATGTCCAAAGACTCATAAACATTTTTAGAGATTAAAAATAATCCCCAAAAGAGTCTTATAACACGCATTGACCTTTAACCAAATGAGCTTCAGTTTTATCCTCGGGGATCATCAGGGTTATATTTTATTCTGTAAGTCTCTAATTTCCAAGTCATCGTGTATCTCAGTTCTCTATTCATTTTTGACATCCATGCACACAAGGCTTTAATTTTAAAGCCATCAAGGGTGATATTCAATACATATTTAAGAACTGGTGTGGTGGGGACAGCAGTCGTTCGGAATGATTACCGACCACATGGGGATCAGGCCTTCCTTGTGCCAGGTCTTAACTTTGAAGTTTCTGGAGGGTGTTGGTCCCCGAAGAGGGCCACATGGCAGGGAAACACTCAAAGGACTCGAGGCAACAGCTGTTTACTAACTAGGATAAATATGTGCGGATATTTCGACAACTGTTATGGCCATTCTGGGGTATCCTGGCTGAATATCAATCTGGAGTGCCAGGATTTTGAGCTGTTTTGGACATGACAAGGGAGGAATGGAAGGGTGCTAGCAAATGCATTCGTGTAGAGGTTTATAGAGCCACTGGCCCTCTGAGGCTCTTCCTAAGAGAGCTGTCAAAACGGTTATGGAGATAAGCTCGTTTACTCTTCTGCCCCAAAGAGGTATTTTTTTCTTTTTTCTTTTCTTTTTCTTTTTCTTTTTTTTTTTTTTTGAGAAATCCTCAATGATAAGTACTGTGCTGAGTGCTGAAATACGAAGGTGAATAGATTTTTGTCTTTCGTGAGTATATTTAGAGAGATGGTTCTTTAAAGCAAGAGTTTCCTACACAAACAGGAGTTGGCGAAATTGGAGACCGATACTCCAGAAAGTGGCAAAATACATGAAAGTCTGAAAGACCATGAGGCCTTCGAAAACACCCTGTGCCTCAAGCGGCCTCAGCTTGGGCTGTGTCTGGAGGGGAAGATCCTGGAGGAGTGAAGTGTAGGACCCGTAAAGGTCCTGCATGTCAAGTGCATTGATCTTTTTCCTGTAGCTGATAGAGAGTTGCTGAATAAGTTTAAACCTGCGGGTGCCGTGGTAAGGTTTGTGCTGTAGAAAAACTACTCTTAATATCTTCGTATGTGCGCTTGGGTGCAATCGATACATCTCACTGGGACTTTTCGAATGTTTGGATAACTCTGTGCTGAACGATTCTTAAGTGGTTTTTGACCTCAAAACTGGATACTTCGGCAAATACGGGAAAAGGGACAGAAAGAGGTCTTTCTGTTTACTAAGCCCGATGGTAGTGGTCTTTCACAAAAGCACGGTGATCATCGGGTCTGTGTTAGATATCTAAATGGTCATTTTGTGTCTGAATAATGTTTTGTGCAACATCATCAATTTTAAGGAGCATCCCTGAGACATTCTTACGGGAACGTTTTCCCTTAGAAGGCTAAGTATGACAGACTTGCTTTGTGCTCCCATGATGTCAGACTCAGAGTTTGATAGAAGATCTACAGATAAAATTGGAAGTCGCGTCACAGAAATCAAACTAAAGACTTAAAAAACGGCCTCCTAGACATACTCTTTCCTTTTTTTCAGCTGCCCCAAGACAGTGCATTGAACTTTACTTTGATGAAAAGTACTCTATTGAGCCGTCTTGGGAGTGCAAATTTGATCATATTGAAGTTCGAGATGGACCTTTCGGATTTTCTCCAATAATTGGACGTTTTTGTGGACAACAAAACCCACCTGTAATAAAATCCAGTGGAAGATTTCTATGGATTAAATTTTTCGCTGATGGAGAGCTGGAATCTATGGGGTTTTCAGCTCGATACAATTTCACACCTGGTAAGTAAGGGTTTGTTTGTTCGTTTGTTTGTTTTTTCATACAATTATTTTTCTCTTCCTTAGTTTTCTGTCCTCATAGTAAAAGAACATTTGTAAGACGGCTTCGTAGGTTTTCAAAGAATTTTCTAGTTCTATTCAACATCACACCTACCGTGCTTTCTCTTTTCATTTTGTAATGAAATGAAATTTCCTGAACGGAAAATAAATTTTCCTTAAAATTTAGCCTCCACTAGAGGTGAAGTGTAGTGACTCAGGGGTCTGTATGATCATCAGGAGCACAGTTAATTAAATGGACTTCCATTATGCTGAAATGTGTAATTTGAGAGGTGACTTGTAATAAAGAAACTAATTACAGTATACATTGAATCCCTATAAATTTGAAAAGACAATTGTAGTGTGAAATGTATCCATCTAAATGATCTTTGGAGAACTTGAATAAAAAATTCTTTTGTTCTGAAAATTATAATTTTTAAGGCAAATGGATCTTAGCATAAAGCAGTCTAATCCCTTTTTAGAAATGCAAATTCCTAACAGTTGTGATGAAAGCCAGAGGCCCTTAGCAGCCAAATATTCATTTGCTGCAGACATTATCCGTCATTATATAATTATTCATCCTGGGTCCATTTTCCTTTTCACCTGCTAATATTAAAAAAAAAAAAAAAAAAAGGTCTATGATGTTGACTGGCTCACTTGATGATGAGTTGTCATTTATTACAATAAAAATTGGTTATCACCTTTTTAAATTGCAGCGTCAGGCTGAAGCGATTTGACATTTGATGAAGTACAGTCCTTTTTTTTTTTAATGGAAAGATGACTCAAACTTACCTGAAGCGCATTATTTCTATATGATTACATATATTTTTAGTTTGTGTGGGTTGCTTTACTGAGGCGGTAACAGGCATAGGTGACATTGGAAGATGCGTAAAATTTGTTGGGGTTTCTATTCTATGTTACACAGGTAACATAAGAGCAGGGTTCTGCTGCTCAGGTGAAGCGCTACAATTTTAAAAATAATTAATATGAGATTAACGATGACTGTCGTTATGATATTATGGTTTATGTCGAATAGGTCATGTATTGACAGCGTTGTACGTATCAACCTCAAGCATTAGGAATGTTTTTATAGTATCAGTAAGAGATATTGTGGTTTTAATTGTGCTTTGTTGATACTGGATCCTTCACAGGAAGCAGGAGTATTTCACCCTGGCGATCAGACTAGCTTGATGTGCTCCAAAAAGTTGCAGACGCTGAGATTACTTTAACTAGTGCTTGAGTTGTGAATGGAAATAGATTTTTTTTTCCTTAACGGATGATTTTGGGCACAGCCGGGACTTAAAGATAGCTCTAGGTTTTTGTACGTTATATTTTCATCCTGGGATTGGAGATCAGGGGGATAGTGTCTAGGACTTAAGACTCAGGTTGTAGAAAGTTGTCGGGTCCACTTTATCAGCGTAAGCGAGGCTATCCACATTTCTAGCTCTGGCGGAGATCACATAAATGGTGGAGCCCAGTCTGCTTTTCCAAGGGTTTTGAAAAGCCACTGTGTTCCCTGTGCAATGTTCTTTGTGCCTTGTTTCTTTAGAGCCCCTTTTACTTTATCTGTATACAAAAGGGGATTTCACTGCCATGAAGGACTGGATCAGAAAGGAACGAAAGGAGATGGTTCCATGAAATTGAGGATGAGTTACGGATGGACTGAGGCTTCTGTTTCCACTCAGATAAAGGAGAGTAAACTAAGTGCAGGGGGAGGCGCACACTTGGCATATGAAGGAACAGTGGGACCATAAAAGGGAGACTTGTAAAACTTCCATGACTGCAGACTCTGACGTTCCGTGGC
Organism: Panthera tigris; assembly: GCF_018350195.1. Lineage (NCBI taxonomy): Eukaryota > Metazoa > Chordata > Mammalia > Carnivora > Felidae > Panthera > Panthera tigris. The sequence goes on along the minus strand of NC_056671.1, from coordinate 88,177,800 downwards.
CCAAGGCCATTGCCTGAGTGGCACAGTAATCTGCTACTCATTCCATAAAGAGCCAGTATTGAGGAAGCCAATTAGTTAATGAAAGAGGAAGGGGGCAGGGATTAGTAATCATTTAGACAGCGTTTAGGGAATAGGGGGTCAGGCAGGCTTCGGTTTAATTTGGGTTAATTTGGACTGGGGACGATGCTTTAAGTGGTGATTTGGCGAAACTAAAGCCATAGAGTTCCTGAAGTCAGCGTCATGACTTAAAAGTCGAAAGCCTTGCCACAGTCACCAAGGCATCCAAATGGACCAGTTGGAGGGGAGAGCCCCGCCCACCAGGTCACTTGCAGAGCTGGACCCCAGCACAGCTGTGAGGAACACTGGTTTGGGGACACCATCGGGCCTCAGCCCTGACTTTCTTATTTCTGGCCTGCTGTAAACTGTGGACATGATCCTTAATGTTCGGTGCCTCAAAATTTCAGTTGATAAAATAGGGACAATACTGACCCCCTGTTTTTTGGATTGTTTGAACACTGGCCGCCTGCCAACCCATGCATCCTTGTGGATTTTTCACTTCAAATACGAGATCTCAACTATCAGTAGCTATTGTTTTTATTAATTTGATCATGTGTTGTTTAAGAACAAAGTAGGGATTGGCATCGTTTATTGGGAGAACAAATATCCCTGAATTTTTCATTTACAACTGCTCCTTCTCTGCTTTGGGGAGTGAATGTGCGAAAGTAGTACCTGTAAGATGTTACTTTTCCTTGTTAGCTTGTTTATGTGGGTCTAGGCCTCCTTGTGGGGGTTATAGTTATGCCTGATGGCAAGTCATCAAAATCGTCAAAGAAGAAATAGCAGTGGGAAGGCCAGGTGGTCTTTATTATTGTTATGAATTTACTACGATCTGGAATCTCAGTCTTAATTTATAGTCTCAGAAACATGAAGTCAACACACTGAGAATGTACTCCCATTTAGGAATTAATCATATCAACCAAGCTAAAAAGGCTGAATATACATATGTCTGTGTACACGTTGATACATGGTACACACACACACACACGTACACATGTGTAAAAATATATGCCTTTTTAATAAGAATGCTTCAAATCACACAGCCCAGTTTTTCTTGTAAGCAAACATACACACATACACAGAAACAGATAGAAATGTTTCTATTTCTTAATATCTGAGATATAGAAATAGAAATAGAAATGTTTCTATTTCTTAATATCTGAGTCTCTGACTTTTCTTCCTATACAGCTTTAAAAAAAACAGCTTTTTAGTTTGGGACTCTTATGTTCCTAGTAGCTCTGCTTCTGGACTGGTGGTGGATGGGAGCTGGCTACCTGGAGGTCATGTGTGGATATGCAGTGTAGGAGGGCAGAGCCAGGGACGATGCCATGGAAACACTCTTAAAGGGGTATTTCCGGGGCACCCGGGTGGCTCAGTCGGTTGAGCATCAGACTCATGATCTTGGCTCAGGTCATGATCCCAGGGTCTTCAGATCGAGCCCCGCGTTGGGCTCAGTGCTGATTGAACAGAGCCTGCTTGGGATTCTCTCCCTCTCTCTCTCTCTCTTTTGCTCTCTCTCTCCCTCTGTCCCTCTCTCTCTTTCACACTCTGTCTTTCCTTTAAAAAAAGGGCAGGGGGGGGTATTTCCTATATCTCGTGACACATTGAACTAGTCCTCACTTTTTATTTCATGGATTATGGCTACTTTTGGACACTGTGTCAGTGCCCAGGCCACAGGGCACTGATGAATCACCTAGGGAGTAGTCGAGCACGCATAGGGTTGTGAGGGTGGGCAACATGACACAGGAGTCGGCTGAGTCTGGTCCTGGGATCTGCAGAAACCAGGGACAAGGGTGAGGCCTGGAGAAGGGCAAAGGGGCCTCACTGATACTCTCCCACTTCTGAGAAGAGGGATGAGTTCAGAATCCCTGAAAATGTTAAAAGCCACATGATGGGAAGTTTGGTAGCCCACAGATAATTTAGTGAGAAAACATAGAAAAGTGCTCATAGTAATAAAATGATATCGTTTTCTCATCTTATAGGACATTTTTTTTAATCTTAAAGATTTAAATCAAATGTCCTGCAGAAAAATGAATAATGATTAGCCTAGGTGGGGGGTGGGGAAGAACGAGGAAGAATTGAACGGGCCCAGATGGAGATACAGTGAAAATTTATTAGCACTATTATTAACACTTTCATTTTTGAAAAGGAGGCTGTATTTTTTGGTACTACTTAGACAAATACAAGTACTCAAGCTAAAAAAAAAAAAAAAGAGACAATACTGTAGTTGGTAATTTTTAAATAAGTTTTCAGAGCAGAGGAATACCCTTTCTGTGTAATCCACATTTTTTTAAACTCAAACTGAGAATGCTTTTCGCGTAGAAAATAATTCTCCCTTACAGTACAGCCAGCTGCCTACATGCTTCAGTGTTCTTTACCCCTGGAAAATATAAACAAAGGAGAAACCTGTAACATCTGCTCTGTGCCCAGCCCAGTAGCATTAGGAGGGACTTTATTCAATCTTAAGGAAGAAAAACATGCAGGATGCTATCTCTTGGGGAAAGTAATCCTTCCAATCTCTATTTAGGAACAACTATCTTTTGTGAGCTTTGAACTTTCCTTTCTAGTGGAGACATTTTCTGCTAATCACAGGCATATAATGTAATGTTTGTGAAATCTTCCTCTTTTGCCGATCTTTTTTTCTGAGCTGGTTTTATGAAACACACCCTCTACATGCCCTATGAGAGAAGTGCAGTAGTCAGGTGCTGCCATGGAAGGGAGTGGTGTTGTTAAATATATTGCAATTATTATGATACTTTGTACTTAAACAGAAGCTTTCATCTGAGAGCTCAGAGTGTTTGAGGAACATTCTGCCCAATTCCTAGCTTCCTCTTAGAGTCCAAGCCGATTGACATCAAAGGCAATGGAAAGGACGCAGTGCAGTGCAGTGATTTAAACTGAGTGTTCTAAGATTTCTACACATGTTAAATGAAATATATTATTAGGTAAAATATTGTCATGGACTCGATGTTATTTTAATTATCCAGTGTGGTGCTTTTCTTCTTATTTGAAATGTGAATGCATGTGTGAGTATTAGCCATATTGACAGCTCCTAAATTTTCTTCTCTACGTAATCAGAGTTCTGATACATGGTTTGGTAAGAAAGAAAAAAAAAAAGTAAGTGCTTACATCTATTTATCTATATCATTTTCTCAACGACTGAATTTTAATTTTGCAGTAAGAGCTGAAAGAATAAAAGGCTGAAGTTGAAAGAAGGGCTTGATTTGATTAATACAAGATTGAATGAGTTTAGATCAGATAGCATTGTGTGGTCTTTCTATTATATTTACACTGTAGACCCGAAATAGTCTAAATTCACAGCAAAGGCTGTCAGACAGAAAAGTTATGAAACAGAGTCACAGTTCCTCTTTTATTTTACTGAGGTACCATTGACATGTAACATTGTGTTAATTTCAGATGTACAACATAATGATTTGATATTTGTATACACTGGGAAATGATGATGATAAGACTAGTTTCCCTGTCACCATATACAGTTATATAATATGCAATACATTATTATTGACTACTGTCCCCATGGTATACATTACATCCCTATGACTCATTTATTTTATGACTGGAAGTTCATACCTCTTGATCCCCTTCTCAAATGTCACCCCCCCCAAATCCCCTCCCCATCCGCCCCCCACCCCCGGCAACCATTAATTTGTCCTTTGCTTCTGTGAGTTGGGTTTTATTTTATTGTGGTTTTTTTTGAATCCACACATAAGTGAAATCATACAGTATTTGTCTTTCTGTGTCTGATTTACTTCACGTAGGATAATGCCCTTAAGGTCCATTCATGTTATCACAAATGGCAAGATCTCATTCTTTTTATGGCTGAGTAGTATTCCACTGTGTGTGTGTGTGTGTGTGTGTGTGTGTGTGTGTGTATTTGAATTCATCTTCTTTATTACATACATAATTTTATAATATTATATATATACACGTATACACACACACACATATATACAATCTTCTTTATCCATTCATTCACTGATGGGCACTTAGGTTGTTTCCATTTCTTGCCTATTATAATCAATGCTGCAAGGAACATAGAGGTGTATATGTTTTCAAATTAGTGTTTTTGTTTTCTTTGAATAAATACCCCGAGGTGCAATAGCTAGATCATATGGTAGTTCTATTTTTAGTTTTTTGAGGAACCTCCATACTGTTTGCCAGAGTGGCTGAACCAATTTACATTCCTGTCAACACCAACTGTTTTTATTTCTTATCTTTTGGATAATAGCAAGTCTTGGAGATGTGAGATGCTATCCCATGGTGGTTTTGATTTGCATTTCCCTGATAATTAGTGACGTTGGACATCTTTTTATGTTGGCCATTTGTATGTCTTCTTTGGAAAAGTGTCTATTCAGATCCTCTGCCCATGTAAAAAAATCAGATTATTTGTTTTTTGTTATTGAGTTGTATGATCTCTTTATATATTTTGTATATTAACACTTTATCAGATACATGATTTGAAAATAGCTTCTCCTAACCCATAGCTTGCTTTTTTATGTTGTTGATGGTTACTTTACTGTGCAGAAGGTTTTAGTTTGATACAATTCCATTTGTTTATTTTTGCCCTTGTTGCCATTGCCTTTGGAGTCAGAGCCAAAAAAAAAAAAAAAAATCACCAAAGATTATGTCAAGGGGTTTACTACCTATGTTTTATTCTAGGAGGTTGTATGATTTCTGGGCATATATTTGAGTCTGTAATCCATTTTGAACTACTTTTTGTGTGTGGTGTAAGAGAAGGGTCCAGTTGCTTTCTTGTGTGTGGCTGTCCCATTTTCCCAGCACCATTTATTGAAGGGACTGTCCTTTCCCCATTGTATATTCTTGCCTCTGTCATAAGTTAATTGACTGTATATGTGTGAGTTTATTTCTGGGCTCTCTGTTCTGTTTCTTGATCTGTGTGTCTGTTTCTATGCCGATGCTATGTTGTTTTGATTACTATAGCTTTGTAATGCAGTTTGAAATTAAGGACTGTGATGCCTTCAGCTTTGTTTTTATTTCTCAAGATTTCTTTGGCTATTTGGGACCTTTGTGGTTCATAGGAATTTTAGGATTATGTGTTCTCTTTCTCTGAAAAACGCCAGTGGGATTTTGATAAGGAGTTCATTGAATGGATAGGTTACTTCGGCTGATATGGATATTTTAACAATATAAGTTATTCCGATCCATAAGCACAGAATATCTTTCCATTTATTTGTGTCTTCAGTTTGTTTCATCAATGTCTTGTAGTTTTCAGTGTATCGGGCTTTCACCTCCTTGGATAAATTAATTCCTAGCTATTTTTTTGAAGCAATTATGAAGGTTTTTTTTTTCTTAATTTATCTTTCTGACAGTGTGTTGTTGGTGTATAAAATGCAACAGATTTTGTTATTAAGTTTGCATGCTGTGACTTTACTATGTTCATTAATTAGTTCTAACGGTTTTTTGGGGGAGTTTTCAGCACTTTCCGTGTATACAATTATGTTGCCTTCCAGTAGTGACAGTTTCGTTTCTTCCTTTCCAATTCGGATGCCTTTTATTTCTTTTTTTGCTCCAGATAAGACTTCCAACACAATGTTGAATAAAAATGGAAAGAGTGGGCCTTCTTGTCCTGTTCCCAATCTTACAGGAAAGGCTTTTGGCTTTTAACCATCGAGTATGATGTTAGCCGTGGGTTTGTCATGTAGAGCTTTTAGTATGTTGATGTACATTCCCTCTTTACTTGCTTTGTTAAGAGATTTTATCATAAGTGGATGTTGCATTTTGTCATGTGCTTCTTCTGCATCTTTTTGAGATGATCATATAATTTTTATGCTTTATTTTGTTAATGTGGTGAATTATATGGATTGGTTTGTGGACATCGAACCATCCTTACAACTCTGGGATAAATCTCGCTTGGGCGTGTTATATACTGATCATTTTTACTTAATTCAGTTTGCTAATATTTTGTTGAGGATTTTGCACTTGTGTCCATCAGGGATAATGACTTTTAATTTTTTCTTTCTTTCTCTTTCTTTGTTTCTTTCTTTCTTTGTTTCCGTTGTTTGTTTGTTTGTTTGTTTCTTTCTTTCTTTCTTTCTTTCTTCTCTCCTTTTTTTTCTTTTGTGGGGTGTCCTTGTCCGGTTTTGATTTTAGGGTAATACTGGCCTCATAAAATCAGTTAGCATTTCCTCCTCTTCAATTTTTTGGAAGATAGATATAAAATCTTCTTTGAATGTTTAGTAGAATTCACCATCTGGTCTTGGATCTTCCTTCATTGAGAGGTTTTTGATTACTGATTCCCTCTCCTTGCTAGTGATTGGTCAATACAGATTTTTTACTTCATGATTCCATCTTGGAAGACTGTATGTTTTTAGGAATTTATCCATTTCTTCTAGGGTGCCCAATTTGTTGGTGTATGACTAGGCACGGTAGTCTTTTATGATCTTTTGTATTTCTTTGGTCACTTGTAATTCCCCTCTTTCATTTCAGATTTTTATTTGAGCCCTCATTCTTTTTTCTTTGTGAGTAGAGTTAAAGGTTGATCCATTTTGTTGGTCTTTTCAAAGAACTAGCTCCCAGAAATGATTGCTCTTTTCTCTGGTCTTTTTCGTCTTTATTTCATTTATTTCCACTCTGTTTCTATTATTTCCTTTCTTCTGCTAACGTGGGGCTTCATTTGATCTTCTTTTTCTAGTTCTTTAGGTGTAACATTAGATTGGTTATTTGAAATTTTTCTTTTTTTAAAATTTTTTAATGTTCTGTTTATTTTTGAGAGAGAGACAGAATGTGAGTGGGTTAGGGGCAGAGAGAGAGGGAGACACAGAAGCTGCAGCGGGACACAGCACAGAGCCATCAGCACGGAGCCATCAGCACAGAGCCCGATGCGGGGCTCGAACTCATGAACCGCGAGATCATGACCTGAGCTGAAGTCGGACTCCCAACTGACTGAGCCCCCCAGGCGCCCCTGAAATTTTTCTTGTTTCTTAAAATAGGCCTGAATTGCTATGAGTTCTTAGAACTGCTCTTACTGCATCCAGTTGAATTTGGTAAGTTGTATTTTCATGTTCATTTGTCGCAAGGTAGTTTTCGATTTCTTTTTTTGACCCATCGTTGTTCCATAGCATGCTGTTTAATCGCCTCGTGTCTGTGATTTTTCCAGTTTTGTTTCTGTGATTGATTTTCGGCTTCATACATTTTGGGTCAGAAAAGATGCTTGATATGTTTTTAACCTTCTTAAATTTATTGAGACTTGCTTTGTTGTTCTTTTCTATTCTTTGCTTCTTTTCTTGTTCTCTTCTGTTGTGGCTCCATGTCTTTCTTTGGTGGGATGCTCAGATTTCATTCTTAGTATCTTTCGTGGCTCTGTAGGTTTTTGCCTTGTGATTACCGTGAAACGTACATATCAGTTCATAGGTACCAGTCTATTTTAAGTTGAGAGCAGGCTGAGTTTGAATGCATCCTGAAGCTCTATGTATATACTCTTTTCTATGCTTTGTGTTTTTGATGTCGCATTTTACATCTTTTTCTTTTCTGTATCCCTTACCTAATGGTTGTAGTTATGGTTATTCTTACTACTTTTGTCTTCTAACCTTCATGCTAACTTTTTAAGTAGTCCATGGTGTTTACTTTTACCAGTAAGGTTTTTAATTTCATGTTTTTTTGCTACTAATTAACGCTATTCATTTTCTGCTTAGAGAAGTCCCTTTAACATTTCTTATAAGGCCAATTTAGTGGTGGTGAACTCTCTTAGTTTTTAAGGAAAACTTGGTATCTCTCTCTCAATTCGGAATGATAGCCTTGCTGGATAGAGTGTTCCTGGTTAGAAGTTCTTTGCTTTCAGTACTTTGAACAGAACATGACAGGCTCTTCTGGCCTACAAAGTTTCTGCTGAAAAATCTGTGGATGGTTTTGCAGACATTCCCTTGTATGTGATAAGTTGTTTTCTCTTGCGGCTTCTAAGATTCTTTCTTATCTTTTACTTTTGAGATGTAACTATGATGTGTTACGGGGTTGATCTCTTTGGGATCATCTTATTTGGAATTCTCTGAGACTCCTGGACCTGGATGTCTGTTTCTTACAGCCCTTTGGGCCTCTTGGATGTAAGCCCCGTTGATTTTTAAAGCCAGATGTTTCGGAGGCTCATCTCTCCAGTGCAGGTCCCAGGGGCTGGGATGCCTGATGTAGGGCTCAGGCTTCGTGTTCCTCAGTGATACATCCTGTGTCTGTGAGATTCCTCCTGCTCGTGCATTGCTGTGCTTGGGGGGTTTTGGGTGAAATCATATCTCTGCTGCTTCTACCTTTTTTAATATGGCCTCTTTATCCTCTATTGTAGAGGACCTGTCCCAGTAGTTTTCAGGTCTTTTTCCGAGAGAATTGTTCTGTATGTGACTGTCGTTTTGATGTGTCCCTGGGAGAGGTGAGTTCAGGGTCTTTGTATGACATCATCTTGAACCACATCTCACATTTTTTTTTGGGGGGGGTGCTTATTTTTTAAGAAATCGAATTTACAACTTGCGAGTCACAGAAGTGACAAAAATTTTAAGTGTGTAATGCGTCCCAGGGTATTCGTGCGGGGGCAGTTTTACCCATCCCTCGCTCCCACCTAGCCTATGACTTGGTTAATCTGATCTGTACAATACAGGGGTTAGGGGAAAGAATGAGGAATGAAGAGAGAGACAAAATGCTGTTTGGGCTCGGTGGGTGTTCAGGAGAGAAGTTGAGAGTGGGAGAGAGGATTTCCAGGATTAGCTGCCATCTGTGCAGAGAATACTGGAAGCAGTAACAAAGGAGAAAGAAGACTTTTACGAAGTTTCCTGTACAGAAAGAACGACTTCTTCCACTTCGTTCCTGGAGAGGCAGAGAAAAACGTTTTAAGTTGTTTATATTTATTTAGGGGTTAGTTGCTGGCTCATGATTTTGAACATGGTACCTCTGGGACTGGACCGTGTGGAGACTCAGGCATAATTTCTGTTGTAGATGTTTCTTTTCTTTAGATCTGCAAGACTCCTTGGAATTCACCTCATTCTGCCTTTTCATTTCATAGATGAAGATACCAAAGGTCTTGATAAAATCTGCTGCCCGGGTTTATGACTCTGTGTAGAGGTTAAGCTACTCCTTGTTTGTCTATTACATAACAATTATGCTGATGCACCTTCTTCAAAGGGTAGAGATTATGACTTTAATTACATCACATACTGCAAGCACTTTTAGTACCGTTATAGTAGGAAGTTTAATTAAGGGGGAATACTGCATCCCTCACATTTTACCAGGAACCAGTGCTTGGATTTAAAAATCCATCTCTGCCGTGCCGTCTAAAATGTCTTTCAATGCACAATGACCAAAGAGACCCTGAACGAGTTGCCTCTGCCCCCTCTACCTGCATTAAAGACACTGCCCTTTCCACCCATCTGAGCCTGAAGTGTGTGATTCATTTCCTGTGCTCAAATATCTGCGATGACTGACATGCTCAGTTGCGTGAAGAATGCTCTCATGACTTGAAATCTGAGGCCCACAAGCTAAATACTCCAGGGAGATCTTCAGTGTCTCTCTCCCAGGGCTCCCACAATTCTTCTTGTTCCTAATGCTTGTCTCGTTGACCTTTTCTTGTAAAGCTAGTTGGTTTCAGGCATCAGCACCATTATTTCTCCGGGGCTGCTGTATACAGTTGTGCACATTAAGGACCCTCAGTTGAAGGAGAAGGAAGGGCAGATCCCACTTACATTCAGATACCTGAGGGCAGAGCTGTGTCCTGAAATCAATTCCACTTATTAATTTGCACAAAGGCCTCATAGGGACTGGCTGAGGCCATGCCTCGATCAAGCGTAGCATTACCTCTGTACCCACATAGTAGTTCCAACGTCAAAGGACCAGCCTCCACCTTTCACTTAAATAGTCCTAGAGACTATTTTCTAGAGATAAATCCTATCATTTAAGCAAGGGGAACATTTAAAACACAAAGCGAAAGGAAGAAATAAAGCATATGTTTTCTCTCCATTTTGCATCGTCACGTGGGGAGAGGCGGGGTGTCTGTAGTCGCTCAGCTTCTTGGTAATCTAGAAAACTCTACCATTTAACTTACCATTGTATATTAAGAAGTATGCATTTCAGATTCCAAACATCTGATGTATTTTGCCTAAGAAAATATTATTACCTAATTTTTTAAACATGTTCTTTCATAACAATTTGTATATAGTTTGAAGCTTATTGTTATTTTATTTTTATGCAAAAAATCAAGGAATTTTCAGGACAGCAACCCAGCATTATTAGTTTCTGGACCAAAAGTGTCTCCTTATTTTAGAATTTGTATGCCATTATAGCTCCTTATGTATAGCTCATGCAACTATTTTTTACATTATTTTTTAAGTCTATTTATTTATTTATTGAGAGAGAGAGAGAGAGAGAGAGAGAGAGAGACCGTGAGCAGGGTAGGGCCAGAGAGAGAGAGGGAGAGAGAATCTCAAGTAGGCTTTGTGCTACCAGCAGAGAGCCCAACGCCAGGCTCAACGTCACGAACCCTTGAGGTCACGACCTGAGCCAAAGTCAAGAGTCCGACATTCAATCGACTGAGCCACCCAGGTGTCCCTCATGCAGCTGTTCTTGAAGTGAATGCACAGAATAACAGTTTGCACCAGGCTGTATTTGCAGTTACATTTATTCAGCAAATGTGCTGTAAAAATGCAGTAAATATAAGATACATATACTTGTATATGTACATATACTTGTACATATGTACATATGTACATATACTTGTATCTGTACATATACTTGTATCTTAAGATACATATACCTGTAGAAATTCAGTATATACAAGGCTCTATCCTCCATACAATGAGTTTATAGTTTATAAGAAAACAAAAATCAGATAGACTGTAGTAGACAATGTCCCTATCTCCTCCTCCCTCCAAAAAGACATGTTTATGACCTAATCCCTGGAATCTGTGAATATATTTGGTTACTTGGCAATGGGAATCAAGATAATAGATTGGATCAAGGATACAAAGATTACTTTAATACAGGGACATTAACTTGGATTATCTGGGAGGGCCTGATATAATCACCAAAGTTTTCAGCGTGAAAGAGGGAGGCTGAAAAGTCAGTGTCAGAACCATGTGATGGAAGAAAGAATCCAATGCCATTTCCGGCCTTAAAGGTGCAGGAAAGGCCCATCAGCCAAGGAGTGTGGGAGCCTCTGGAAACTGGAAAAGGCAAGGAATGGATTTTCCCCTCGAGCCTGCAGAAAGGAAAAAAAGGCTTTGCCGTCACATGGATTTCAACCCAGTGAGACTCATTTTCGATTTTGGACATTCAGAACTGTAACACAATACGTCTGTGTTGTTTAAATCTCTGAGTTCATAGTAGTTTGTTACATCAGCAGTGGACACAGATAGAGATGTCATGCCTGAGAGTAGAATGCTGCTGTACAAACTCATCTGAAAAAAATGTGGACGTGGTTTTGCATCTGGGCAGTGAGCAAAAGCTGGGAGAATTTCGAGGAGAAGCATGACAGAAAAAGCTTCTCTTGCCTTAAACAGACTGTTAAGAGGTGCATGGATAACAACTTGGCCAAGGAGGACTCACAAGGAAATGAAGAGTATTGCACATAAAGCATACACGCCTTAAGGAATACGTATGTCATCATAAGCAAACTGCTGGTTGAAACGCCGATGTTCAAGGTGCCAATCTTGAGGACTCGGAAGGAAATGAGGAAGATGTCCTTGGAAACAGGAGGAATAGAATTTCTTGTCGTGTTGAGTCAGAGAGATTAGCAGAATTGTGTCCTGGGGTCCTATGGAGAGCAGGACTTGGGTATTTAACTGAGGAGATCTCCAAGCAAAGTGTTGAAGGTTCAGCCTGGTTTCTTCCTTCTCGTGCTTTAGGAAAACACAAGAGGGAAGAGACTGTTTCAAGAACGAACTTTTAAACCAAAAGTAATTGAGGCTTAATGACTTGCTAGGTTACGAGCAATTCCAAAATTAAGAGATTCACTGCCTATTGAAATTTAGGGCTTCTTGGGATGGGGTTGGAAAAACATGCCGTAGGGAGAAAAACGAAGGTATGGCTGGGCAACCTTTTGCTAACCCTGTGGAAAGATAAAAACATCAAAATATTCAGTCTCATAAAAGGCTCTTTCAAATGATTAAGTGTGTGACTCATAAATCTCTTCAGTCATCTCAGCAAAGCCAAAAATAGAGATGGGATTATCTAGAAAAGACCTGTGGAGGAGACTCTTGGCTAATAGAGTGAATCTCGTGAATAAACAGGAGGCCCATGAGGTGGTTGAAAATGTTACATCAGCGGAAACGGTGCCATCTTGAACTTCAGGTCTTGAGACGGGATGAAATGAAAGGAAATGGTCAGTTCCCCAGATATCTACAGGTGAGAGACGGGATGATAAAACTCCTCAGCTACACATTTTCTACTTTCCATGAAAAAGGAAGGCTGATTCAGATGGACGGCCCCAAGCCCAGAGCATGGAGCCTTGAGCCCAGAGGTGGAGTTAAGAAACACAGAGGATAATTTCCAGGCCCGTGAAGCCAAGTGGAATTTTCCATATGGATTTCATGGTTGCTTGGGACTGTTGGAATTCCTTTTCCTTTCATTTTCTCCCTTTTTGAAAAGAAATGTCTATAAATGTTACTGTATGTCTCCCTCACCATTGTGTTTTTGGAACGAGTAAGATGTTTCTTCTTGAGTTCAAGGTTCACAGATAGAATGTATACCCAGTGCCTCATCCATACCTGACGGAAATGATGCAGGTGTTGAGCTGCTGGGATTTGGACTTTGAGTTGATGCTATAATGGGCTGAAACTTTTGGGTGTCTTGGGATGGGATGAATGTATTTTGCATGTGGGATGGACTTGAATCTTGGTGGGCCACAAGCTAGACCATGATAAGAAGAATAATGGCCCACAAAGGTGTCTACATCCAGAAATCTGGAACCTGAGAATATGGTGTGTTACATGGCAAAGGGAAATTAAGGTTGTGGATAGAATTAAAGTTGCGAATCAGCTGATCCAAAGATAGGGAAATTATCTCAGATGATCTGGATGGGTCCACTGTAATCGTAAGGGTCCTTCCATACAGAAGAGGGAGGTGGAAGAATTGGTGTTGGAATGATATAATGCTCATGAGGAAGACTCAAGTGGCCATTGTTGGCTCTGAAGGTGGAAGGTGTCCGTGAGCCAAGGAATGTGGGAATCCTCTAGAAGCTGAAAAAGGCAAGGAACGGATTCTCTCCTAGAGCGTGCGGCAAAGGAACACAGCCCTGCCAACACGTTGATGTTAACTCAGTAAGATCCATTTCAGACTTGACATCCAGAGCTATAAGATGAGAAATATGTGTTGAAGACACTAAGTTTGCGATAATTTGTTATGGGAGCAAAATGAAACCAATAATTTAGCATGTCACTAATTTTTTCAAAAGGTGTTTTGGAATTTGGGAAGTGATATCGAAAGTACGCAAAGGGAGGGCGCCCGGCTGGCTCAGTGGGAAGATCATGTGACTCTTGATCCCGGGGTTGTTAAGTTCAAGCCCCATGTTGGGTGCTGAGATCACTTAAAAATAAAATCTTGAAAGAAAGGAAGTAAGTAAGCGATGTAAGAATTCACTGTCGGGATGAAGAACATAGTACTTTTTGATTCTCTCAGTTCAAAATTTTAAAATACATTTTGGTCAAAATGCAGACTACCCAAGCCTTTCCGCTTGACTTTCCTACACACAAATTGACACTCTGTTTTTATGTGGATGTATCCGTGTGTGTGTGTGTGTGTGTGTGTGTGTGTATCATTTGATTTTATGTGAATGCCATCTTTATGCATAAATATGGCTGAAACCCCAACAAAATAATGACTTGCAACCCTTCCCAAAGATGTGCATGGGATGGCGGTATTTTTGTTGGTGGTAATAATAGCTATTTGTAGAACCTGGCACTCTTGAAGCCTCTGCCTCTTCACGGTGTATCTGCCTGATGTCTCTGCTTCAAAAGGGCTACGCTGTCTGTTCCTGCTTGCTCCGCTGGCCGGCTTCCCACCATTTCCACGGCTGTGCTGAGATGCTTGAAATTCTGCTTCAGTACATCCTTATGGCATTTTCCCTTCCCAGCGACTCCCAGACACTTCACTTCAACTAGACTACCACAAAGAATTAAAGAGTGATTATAATCCAGTAGGACTCTCCACCATCAGCAAGGCACGTAACCACCAAAGAACGAAATTTGACTTCTTTAAGCAGGAAGACGTATTAGTCATAAATATGTCACTTCTGTTCTGTTCTCCGTTGATCATAACCCAAATCAGAAGACTGTGTTATTCCCTGGGAACGGCTCTTCTGAAATTTGCACTTCAAAGCCCCAAGGAGGTTCTCTAAGTGATTCAGAGAGAAGAGTGATACAGAAATCGGTGCTACCTTAACACCGCCCCAGATGCTATTACGCCTGCTGATGCAGTCAGAGGGGAAAGTGTAGCAGATTTGGCGGGCAAACAAAGTGGAATTGGTAGAATGGCCAATGGCTGTGCTGATGGAACTAGGGAAGAAGACGGTTGTCATGACAATGATGGGTAAAGTCTGAAGTTGAGGGTTTCCCCGGGCGTTGCGGTGAATCTAACTTTGCAGAGACCTTCTGCCATAGATCGTTGGTTAACTGGTGAGAAAAGCATTCCCGGTTTTGGTTGCATGTGTATTTTGCTTCCTTTTAACGATAATTTGCAAAGTGTATTTCTATCTCCCTTTTACATTGAAAAGAAAACGATCATCTGAAAAGTAATACAGCCATGCTGCTTTTTTGCTGACAACTGTTTTTACCTTTTGTACTGTTTGTTATTTTCCTGGTTTCTTCCTCTGCTTCTGCCTATCAGCCAGTCTTTCTAGCTTTTTTTGTTTTGTTTTGTTTTGTTTTGTTTTCCACTTACCTGCAGTGGCTGTGTACCTCTTTCCTTGACCTCTCCCTGGCGATGTGTCTCCCAGTTCGTTTTACCTAATCCCTTCTCTAGGCTGTCGAGTCTCTGGGCTCTGTACTGTCCTTCTTGACCTGCTGGCCCCATCCGTATTTATTTATTTATTTATTTATTTATTTATTTATTTAATTTATATCCTGGTTTCCTTCCACATTTTCTAGGAAAAAAAAATCCGGATACTGTTTCCATCTGAACCGTTTATGAACCCTTAATAGAGGAGAAATGTAGCAATTATATAAATAAATATGGTAGTTAGTTTTCTGTTCGAAATGTCAGGGTTGGCATTTATGTTCATGGTGCTAAGCTTTTTGCTGCCGAGCTCGAATTAGATACAGTTTTTCATTTAACAGCAACTTACATGTTCTATTCTAGAACATAAAGTAATCCACAATAAAAACCAACGTTCTGCTGTTAAGGTAAAGCTGCTCAAAAAAATGTGATTTGGTATGGGATGCCTGGGTGATTCAGTAGATTAAGTGTCTGTCTCTCAGTTTCACCTCAGGTCATGCTCTCATGGCTTTGTGAATTTGAGCCCCAGGTGGGGGTCTGCGCTGACAGTGTGGAGCCTGCTTGGGAGTCTCTCTCTCTCTCTCTCTCTCTCTCTCTCTCTCTCTCTCTCCCTCTCTCTCTGCCCTTCCCCTGCTCATGCCATGTCTGTCTCTCTCAAAATAAATAAGTAAAAGTTAAATTTTTTAGAAACGTGATTTGGTATGTTTTTCTGATTATCTTTGGATGAAATATTCCTTTATGCCTAAAAGTAGCCATGTTCTAGAGAAGTTCCTCTCTGGTTTCAAACTGTTTTCAATGTAACTTACATTTCTTCATCAGGGAAAAAAATTACTAATAATTGAAGCTGTCATTTTAATAGATATTGAACTAAAAACAATTTATTTGGGGTCTTTCTCTTAAAATATATCGGAAGCTACTCATTTCCTTTCAAAGACTATTAGCAATATGCCAAATCATTGCCATAGTCTATTTGTATATGTCTTTAGTTTTCCATTTCTTCCTAAATCCATTTTTATCAGTTTTTTCATAATTTCATACAGCATATGAACTTACGTGTATGTCTACACACAAAATAGTTTTACGAAACATGGTCATAGTGCTAGAATATTACCTGAGTTCAAATTCTGGCAGTTTGCTTAATCTCTTAGCTGCAGTGGCCTCATGAGATCAGCATTTGACCCATTACCATTACAGATTTTGCTACCCAAGGATACCGTCAAAATACTGACATTACTTCTCACATGGCGTGATACTCCTCAAGATCACATCTAAACCCCTGGTTCATTATTTCATTATTCCTTATTTCACAGATTAATTCAACGGCAATAAAAGATTACTGACCCTGACCCATAATTGGTCCAAACGTGCCCTATCCTAAATACTGAGACATGAGATTAAGATTCAGATTCTGTTTTCATGGAGCTTGCGGTGTACTTGAGAAATAATATTTATACCCAATGTGATGAATGCCATGGATAAGTAGGGGAGCCACTCGATGTGACATGAGCCATAGCTCCATCATGCCCCTGTAGACTTCATTACAGCAACATTCCTTCTCTCTGTTAATATCCAACTTCTTAAAAGGAAGCACTTTGGTGTGCCCCTTTAAATTTCCAGTGCCTTATCAGCGCCTAGCATTCACTGACACTTACTGAAATCTCTATGAACAAAATACCCAGATGTGTTACCGAATGAATGAGTGAATGCGTGGAGGTGAGTAATCCAAGAAGGTAGGGGTAAGACACCAGGTACGGAAAAGTTGGTAAACTGTATAGCAGGTATTCCAGACCCTTCAGAAAGTGGACGTGTGACCTGGAAAGGAGAAGAGTTGAGATAAGATCAGCAGAATCATCTGATTCGGACACTGAAGGCTCCGTAAGCTGTGTCCATGGACACAAACACAACTTCAGGAGAAGTGAGAAATGTACTACTATTTTAAATCGAATCGCAGTGGATGGATGGAGTAGAGAGAGAAAAGAAGACCAGAAAATGAAGATAACACAATGCAGGCACTGCAAGCAGGACATTGCGAGAGCCAAGGAGGGAGTAGTGTGTGGGACGCTACAACGGAAGAGCAAATTTGAAGTCAGTAAGATTTAGAGACACATCGGGTGTGCATGAGTGAGAGCCGAGGACATGACTGAGGTCGCTATCCTCCGTGATTCGGTGATGGGTTGTATCATAACTGATGTTGGAGACTAAAATTATAGGAAACGGTACGTTTGCTTTTCAAGGTATCCAAAGAGAGATACCAGCGTGGTGTCCTTGAGGACGCGATGCACACGCTGTTGGCAATTTAGAGCCGGACCAAGGAAGAGCAGCCAGGGAGGGGGAAGACAGCTGATCAGGGAACTAAGCGCAGAACCCCATCTAATTATGACGTCCGCATATTAAAGTGGAACCTAAGATGAGTTTGAGCCGATACTCTCCTCGAGGTAAATTAGAACACAACACTGAGTATTTGGGAATGTTAGATGCTATTCAGTCCTGACCTCTTTCTTATGGATAGTTTCAGCAGGTTATCAACTGGAACCAGTTTGTCTGTGGGTATAGTTGGACTTGAGGGATAGTTTTTATTTTGGGAGGAAGGAAGGGAAGAGTACTTCTTTGGTCCCATGCTTGGAGCTTTCCCACCGCTAGGGACTTCCTCCTGAATTATGGAGAGAAATACTTCTAGGAGACTGGTTACACAAAGCAGACTTATCTGGGATATGTCTGAAAGGTGCGGAGGTAGAACTGAGCCATGGTGCCTATTAGATGAGCAGGTGTAATGACATTTGGTTTTTCTTCTGGTATGACTTTGCCATACTTCCTTTTAGGAGCGACCTCATTTGTTCATACTTCCTTTTGAAAATATACTATCTCTATTATGAGGATGATTGCAGGTGTTCTGCAAAATTTGAAGAAATACGTTTGGTCCAACTTAACAGAATGGGGGGTATGGTGGCTGAGAAAAGGGAAAAGAAAAGAGTCACTTTTCTCTTTTCATTGAGTTATTTTCTTCTTATTCAGCCAATATTTGCTACTTTATCTGTTGCTTGATTTTCTCTGTTGGGATTTACACCGATTACGATTGCAAGCTATAACAATGTAAAATGGCATTGACTACAATTTAGATGGTTGGGCTGAAATGGGGAACTATTTTGCAAAATATTCTCATATATATATCCTACATATTTACAGGAAAAAAATAGCTTTTTTCTTATGAAAAGTGTTTTTTTTTTTTACTAGGTAAAACACTTTCCTCCCAGATTTCTCTATGACATTATCCAGCATAACAATATATGATAAATGCAGTCATTCAAAATTAATTCCAATGAAATAATGGTATAATTAGGTGGTGATTCTTGCTTTCTACCATCTTATTATAAGATATCCATCTTAATAAAAATAATGAATTATTGAGTTCCTCTTATATGTCAGGCATTGTTCAAAGCACTTTGCTTGCATGATCCCATTTGATTTTTACAGGTATTATATCATTGCCATTCTTCTCTTGGATTTTTGAAAAAAAAGATTAAAAATGTTCAAATATTGTGCTCAAGGTCATCTCCCTAGCAAAGCTGAGACTTGAATACAAGAAGTGTATATATTTAGGTATTAGTCCCTACTGTCAACAAATTATGCATTTGCTTCAGGGCTTAACTTCTCAAAAACATTGATTTTTTTTTCACCCTTTATAATTTTATTGTGGAGTTTTGAGATGTTTTTGGTGATCGTAGAATTTCTCTTTTCATTAGAGTCTAACATCTTTCATACAACAGCAGTATTTTCCTCCTGTATCATAATTAAGCAAGATATTTGCCGTGTATTTTTAAAATTGTAATTATAACATTTTAACATCATTGGCATAATCATCATCATCATCATCATCATCATCCTATTAGTCACAAATATTAGTAATCAAGAATAATAATATCACTGCTTATAATTTATGTTATGAGTTCATTTTAAGCCCCTAAAAATAATATTCATATTGTTCAAGTACATTGTAATGCATATTTGCCATAGAAAATGGCTAATTCACTCCATCTATGTGTTGTCAGCTAGTAAAAATATAGGGAATGACAATTTCGAATGCTGAAATAATAATGGACTTCAGCCATATTTATTCGCCTCTGCAGGTGCTGCTTTATATTTCTTTGTACTTTGCAAGACAGTTGTGCAGCGATTTCAAACTTAGAGAAAAATTACAAGTACAAACTATCTTCCTTCCCCTTCCAATCCTTTGCTCTCTATATTTTATTCATTTTATTAAGTGGGAAAATAGCCTCAATCAGCTTTCCCTTTTTATTAAACTTCAGAGAGAGCTCCATATGTTTTCTGTCTGTTGCACTTTCTTGACCCTGAATGTCAAAAGTGGTATAGCCCCTGTTAGTGGTGGCAGGTGGGAGCGCCCTGTGACACAGTTAGAAGAACACAGCTTTTGTGCCAGCCGGGCTGAGGCTAAGACTTCAGATCTGGGAAATCTGACAACAGTCTTGGGCAGTTGGTGAGCTTGGGTTTACGTTGCAGTTAGGATACCATCCAGCTACTAATTAAAACAAAACCATTAGCCCCCCTGAGCTTGAGATTTCTTGTCTGCCGAGCGCTTGTTATAATGACTGTTTGATCCAGTTTTGCAAGGACTAAGTAAGATAATCTATGTGTAACCCAATTGATAGGATACTTTGCAGCTTCTCTCGCGTCGGGCCTGATCCTAGATTGTTGGAAACCATTCCGTCGCTCCGTACCCAAGCCACAAACATCATGGCAAAGTCACTGATCCGCAGTGCAAAATTTACTAAAGGTTTTTCAAGGAGCTGGGTTGGGTAATTATTTCGGATAGCAAAAAGCAGATTTCCTAAATGTTTTCTTGAAGTATCTACTTCCCCTCCAAATACTCTTTTCCTCTCCCTTAGCTCAGATTGTATCTTTCTGTAAGTCTGATTCAGATTCTCCCTCCCAAGTCCCTCCCCTCCATCCTTTTGATGATCAAAACAACAGCCAGAAGAACTGTCACCAACACAGGAGGCTGTCAACCGTTAAAGAACCAACAACCGTTGTTCCCTAAAGGTAGGCTGATGGTAGGGGTGAGGAAGGGGCACCCTTCTTTGGAAAACGGTTCCTTCCTTGCCCTGGCCTCTAACAGTTAGCAGGCACACTGCGAAAGGTAGTTAATAACCTCATGTTAACTGTACTACAGTCGCCATTCATCTGCTCTGCCTGGTGTCTACCAAGCTTTTAATTACTGTCCCACTGTGACCACATCTTGTGTCCGCCATTCGGCCCTTAAACCCCTAAAGCAAACACTGATCTCACCAGCAAATTTACCTTCCTTGAAACTGACATCAGTCTCGGTCTTATATCTGTATTACTGGTGAAATCCCAGAGTGTAATTTCTAAGAAGCTCCTTGTTTTTTTTTTTTTCCCCCTTCACCTTTGAATTTGCTGTTGGAGCAAACTCAGATTCCTTTTTGGGGTTACATAATGCACGTTTGTGGAAAATTTTTGTAGGCCGCTAGTAGACTTTCTGAGATCTTTCTAAGTCATCCTCGGTAATTATTCCCCTGTTGCTTGTATCATTAGAAGAATGATCCTTGAAATATGAAATGCCGGACCAGCACCTAAAAATGCATTTGTTGGGTTGTGTGCCTTTAATTGGCTCTCTGATATTATGTTCAATGGCTTCCAGATCTAGGGTAATAACTGTACACATAGAAATGGAATGTTACTAGACCGAAGATGCCTACTTTAGAGACATTCTTGCTTCCTGTGAGAATAAAAGGCAAAAGCTGAGCATCGAGAAGGAGAATTGCATTCAGTCCGCTCATAGCTTTTAGTTTTGCCTTTTCCTACCTCCATCTGCCCTGCTTCCCTCCCCTTGTCCATGTGGAGGATTCATCTTAGAATCCGACCTGGTGTCTCTTTCAGGCAGATATTTATTCTGAGCTCCTGTCCTGGCTGGAGAATGGCCCTATAAACTAGTCTCTACGGATGAGGAATTGCACTCACCCAGACAGGGCAACCTGCATTTTAAATGGCAACTTACACCTTATAGGCAGAAGGACAAAGCGGGAAGAGTTTGCAGGCAAAGAAACAACTTCTGGCTCTGAGGGCATGGAAGGTCCATTGCTCATGGACGGCACTCATTAACCGGTGTTCCTTTAGCACCTCCTCTGTGTTAGGCACAGGAAAAAACAGATACAGAGGCTGTCACTGTCCTCCAGGAGTGAGACATAAACAGACACATGCGGTCAGGGCGAATGCAAAGGCTATGGCTGAATTCAAAGCAGAAATAGCTTAATAATAACCTTTCTTGAATATGCTTGGACATTGGAGCCTCAGAAAAAAAATTAACCTTTCCCCCTTCTCTGTTCCTTTAATGTGGATAATATCTCTCTATTTACACTCTCTGTATCCCTTAGGGAGAGTGTGTACTTTTTTGTGTGTGAAAAGAAATGAAAGAAGTAGGCATTTTAAAGGCATCGGAGGTGTTCTGGTAAGATGAGGGAAGGTTATCTCCCCTTGAAGGCGCTTACGTAACACCCAGGTCCGATGGGCCCTGGACTGAGAGCACGCCGTGTGACCTTGGGCAAGTTCTTCATCCATTTTGGTCTCTATTTGCTCATTTATAAAAGGAGTGCATAGAACTTGATGTCATCCCAGCCTGTTGGGGCTCTCACATTCTAAAATTGTAGAATCAGTCCCATGCCATCAAAAATGGTTTTCGCCGCATTGATCGCCTGAGTTTGCAAAACAAATTCGCACCGTGTCCCCTGTTCCTCTGTTTTATAGAGGAGCAGGTTGAACTTTGGAACATGTCTTAGTCCGTTCAGGCTGCTAGAGCAAAATATCACAGACTGGGCAGCTTATAAACAACAGAAGTTTATTGCTCACGCTTCTGGAGCCTGGAAGGCCAAGGTCAAGCCACTGGCGTATTGAGTATCTGGTGAGAACCAACCTCTTGGTTCACAGACAACACCTCCTCATGGTGTCCTCACATGGAGAACGGGAAAGGCAGTTTTCTGGGGTCCCTTTAAAGGGGAAACTGACCCCATTGTCGAGGGCTCTGCCCTCACGACTGAATCCCATTCAAGAGGGCCCACCACCTAATACTATCGTCTTGGGGATTAGGTTTCCAGTAGAGGAATCTGGGGTTGGGACGGGGGCGGGGCACAAACCTTCAGTCCACAGGCGAGCGGTTAAGTGCCTTGTACACGCTAAGGTCCCACGAACTGGAGGGGCTGACAGTGACAGCCACCACTGCTGGCTCTAAATTCTACACGGTTTCTTTTTATTCAAATAAGGAGACAACAGATTCATATCCTTCACTTCCCATCCCCAGCAGAACCCCGTGACACACGGCGTCCATACAAGAGCTCTGCAATAAGGCGATTATTTTATTTACACTCTTTTGACATTATAGTAACAGAAATGTCCATTTGTTAAAGGTCCTGTGTCAGTACTTGGCGGAACAGTAGAAAAAAATAATAGTAACAATAGGCGAATCCGTTTAGGTCCTTCCTGCATTGTTGCCTTTAACCTCCACGACAACCCTAAGAACTACAGCATTATTGCAGACAAAACAGGCTATCATTTTTTCCGGTTGCCCGCAAATTGCAGTCAGAACCTTACAGTTGAGAAAAATAGGTCAGGAAAAACTTTTAAATCCTAAAGACCACTGTTGGATCTCTTCCCACGGAACCTCAGGGACCAAGATTGTGGTTTGTATTTCACCCACAACTTGCCAACAGTCCTTGCTAAGTAGAAACCTGAAGCTCCATAACGTCTCAGAATAGGAGCATTTTTATCCTGGTTGGGGATTCTCTAAGAAAACCAGTCTTAGAAACTGTGGGTTCCCACAGGAAGTGAGGCTAGGACCTTGTCACATGCGGATGAATTGGCCCAGGGTGACTGGAGAGTTCCGGGACCCCTGTGCCCAGGAGTTTGCAGCATATGTAAGCAAAAGGAATGCTGTCTGCTTTCTACCTGAAGAACCTCATAGGCTAGAGTCTGGCTGGAGCAGCTTGTGATGGAAGCAGAGATGTCGGAGGGAAGAGGGTCACCCCTGCACTCCCCCTTCTTGGCGTAGGGAGAACGTATGCTTCCCCGGGCCAGGTGGTCCGTGCCCAGCCAGGTGGCATGTGAGGGAGGCCAAATCTAGTGGAGTTGCAAGAATTGTTTCAAGGAACGATCAAAGAGGATAAGTTGGAGAAGAGTCCAAACTGCTCAGGAAACTGTGACCTCTGCGTGAGAACCGTTCTTTAAATTAAATGCCTCCCTTTCACAGAAATTCATCAACAGTCAAGAGAGGGCTCCAGATTTCAACAGCTAAACATATGAACTTCTCCTTTTCCTTTAACCTGTCCCTCAGCCAGACAGTTGCAGAGGATGGGAGGGGTGAAGGAACTAGGAAGAAAGAAGGACCTGTCTCCCTTCTCCCTCTGCAGGGTTTTCGTAGAGACACGTGTTAGGGACGGAGATGGGGGAGAGATGATGTTTTGGTGATGTGCACAACTATTGGATTTTCAACAGCTGAAATATCAAGAAATCGAGTCTTAATGAGAGTAACAGGAAATTTCTTAGAAATTAAAAGGCTGTAGGAGCCTCCCAAGCTCTCGTTCACTCACAGGGAATGGAAATTCTCCATCAGTCAAAGGCTAGAGTTGGAAATAAAGTAAAGTAAGATTATTCCTTTTTTTTTTTTGAGCCTCATAGATACAAACCTAGCAAATCAGTTAGGTATTTGTATTCCTCTATTAGAAAGAAGAAAATGGCAGCTTAACAAAAGTTGCAAAATGTACCCAGCACCGGTCAGTTTGCAAATTACAGCAGAAAAATTAAAGACCCGTGTGGTCAGACCCTAACTCCTATGCAGTGCTCACTATGTAACCTAAAATGACGAATGAGACTTCCAGATATCTTCACAGTAAGGAAGAACAATACTCTGACTCCATTGTTCCTTTACTGGGTAACGCAATGCTTGTTTATTCTTAATCCAGGTGACTTGGTATGCTTTCATTTGTCTTACTGCGCTTTCCCTGGAGATCCAATTCTGCGTTCAGAACTACTTACTAGGCATCCTTTAAATGTATGCTAGACGTTGTGCTTGATGTCCAAACTTGAGCTCATTGGTTCCACACCCCCGGTGAACACCACACGCTGAACCTTCCCCGAGCCAAGTTCTGTCTGTGATTGCTCAACAGCACTACGGTTCACCCAGAAACTCAAGTCCACGTTGTATGAAACGCGTTTGATTTTCTCTTTCCTACTCACTAAGTCCTCATCTCTCACTGAAATGAAGTCGTGGCAGGTGAGGGAGTCGGAACAAGTCTACGCCTACCTTTGAACAACGTGATAACCATTTTAGTTTAAGTCCTGAGAAAATGAGTAAGTGTTGAAAGTTTAGCAATATGGGAGTGGCATAATTTGATCTGTAATTTAAAAAGATTATTCTGGCTCTCAGGTCTACTCGGTAAACTTTTGTTGGTTTATATTGACATATACGTCGTGTAAGTTTAAGGTACACGTTGCATTGCTTGATACACTTCTACCTTGATCACCGATTACCCCCCTGGTCTTATCTGATGCCTCCATCACCTCACATGGTTATCATTTCTTTTCTGTGGTGAGAACATTGAGGAATCATTTCTAAATACTGCCTCCTGGGTAATTGCTTCCTCTTTTCCGCTTCCCTCTTCCCGTCTCAAGGCAGAGAGGAATCCTTACATTACATTCCAGTCTGTGTGTGTGTCTGTGTGTGTGTGTGTGTGTGTGTGTGTGCACGCACACACACACACACGTACGCGCACAAGCACCTATATCTTTCTCTTGCTCTCTCACATCGCATTGTAATTACCTATTTACATAATTTTTCTCCCACTAAACTGTGAGATTCATAAGGAAGTAAGTGAGTCACATTTGTGTTCCAAACATTAGCTATAGTGTCAACATATGGAAGAATGTACTTCAAGTATTATCTCCTCCTCACCCATTTACTTCCCAACGCACTGCTGTTTTCACTTGCCTGCCCCATTTCCTCTTCAAACTCAGCAGTGTCCATATGTCCTTCTCAGAAAACTAAGTTTTTCTTCTGCGTTTCATGTTTGGGGTCATGACGCTGCCAACCGTGGTCCATCGAGCAGCGAACTGTGATTACCCACCATTCTTCCCTCTCCTTTACCCCCACACTCTGCAAAAATGCCTTCTGACGACTTAATGAATCTGTATCTTACCCCATCTCAACACTAATCGCAGGCGCTCCTATTTTTTTTTTTACCTGGCTTATTAGAACAGATCTTGAGCTTGTGTTCCTACTTCAGGATCACCCGTCCCATAATACCCAAACATCTGCTAGAATGCGCTTCCTAAAATTCACATCTGATCCTGAAGCTGGCCTAGTTAAAGTCCTTTATTGGCAGCTCTCTGCCTGCAGAATAAAATAGAAACTCTTTAGCAGAACATAGAGCGTGTTTTGTGATCTCCGACTGCCCCAGGGCTGGACTTTGGGCATCTTGACCCACACTCAGAACACCCAGTGGACCACCAGTTGTGCCACTGACAACACTGTTGCTCTATCTCGAAAGTTCCATTTAGCAAATTCCAACTCCTAGCTTAAAGTCCACGTGAAGACCACCCTCCTCTGTGAGGTACTTTATAAAAAGTTTATAAAGTTAATGCTTATCCCTACTCTGGCATTTGTGATCTTTCTGTTATAATGGTAGAGTAGTGACCTCCCCACACTGCCCGCCCAGCTTATTGTGAGTTCTTCAGCTTGAAAATTATGCCTTCATTCTTTTTCCTTAGTTTTTACCAGCAGTACCTGAGCATTGCCATATATTGATCATGTTTTCACTCAAACAATATACCAGTAAAAACTCAAGATGATATTTCATTTCTCTAGTCAATGAGAAAGTTGGAGATGATTTCAGGGCCAAAAATAAGCACATAAATACATCAGTGAGTTAGAAAACACAGATTTTTCTCTGTCTTCAACTTCGTCATGATCTGAACAACAATGTCAATGAAATTGACAACTAAGTTTTCTTCAGTACTTCCGTATCACTCATAAAGAAATTATGTTCAGAAGAGTTGATTAACTTAAAAATATCATATAACTTAAAATAGAATTTGGGGCTCGGGCCCACATATTTTTTCCATGTTTTATTGCCTAGCATAGCCTGTGTTTATGTGAACATTGATAATAATAAATACTAAAGATCTGGCACAAAGTCACCCATACTTCGATCCTTTTAACTGGTGTTCTAAAGATTTTGCTACATCAGGATATAAGCCGTGGTTCAGAAGGAAGTGTCTCACCTCAGAGAGTCTGGTTAAAATTCGGCTCCACAAGTTGGTACCCAGGTGACCTTTGGAGACCTTCAGATCCCTCACCTATAAAATGGGAACCATATTAAGCTCATCAGGTTACGGTGACAATTTAACAAGTAAGGGGCATGCAAAGTTTTCAGAACATCGTATGGAATATAAGTATTTATTACAATGGTTATTCTTCTCCAGATTTGGTGTAAACACCTGAATCTTCAATGAATATTTGGGCAAGAAGCATGATTAGATCTGTCCCCAGAGCAAGAAGAAATTTTTCTAGTGGGATCTTTTAGTCGTAAGCTAAGTGCAACCTACAAATTGTTGCGTATTCAATCAGTGATTATCCTGTCTTATTCTTCTCTGTTTTGATTTTATATATCAAAATTAACTTGGTGGTTGTCATGGCCACCAAAGAAACAGAACTGAAGGAAGGGAAGTGTGATAATACAGTAACTTTTTGTTTACTCTGAGAAGCTTTTTACCACCTTGGCTGTATTTTTCTCAGATTCTTCACCATTAATCATCACAAGGGCAGCTCTCCCTGCATTTTACCCTGTTGAGAGAAAATGTTCTACTTCTCTCATAAAGTATTTCTTCCTAAATCTTCCTACCTTGGTGACCTATCTTTGCTTTAAATTCTTGTAGCATTCCCCTTATGGACTCTATCCCCACTTTTGGTAATAGTGTTTATTGCATGTAGATGTGTTAAATATTCCTAGGTAGGTTTAACATCCTTTGTTCTGAGGCTGTATCTTATTCAGTGCCCACCATGGGTCTTTTGGAATCAATATATACACAATGATTTTGGGTTTATGACCAAAGAAAATAAAGTGGAATAAATACTTAATTTTTTAAATTAATAATAATTATGTACATTAGACAATGTTCAAACTATCCAAGAGTATTTCTAATACTTTATTTTATTTTATTTTACTTTATTTTATTTTATTTTACTTTACTTTACTTTACCTTATTTTACTTTTACTTTAGTTTCAAGATACCAGCCTTATAAATCGTACATTAGAAAATCGAACAGCATAGTATCACTTGCTAACAAAAATATAGCAATATTAAAAACAGCTTTTATTACCCTACTACATCAGTAAAAATATACGTATAAACACCAAAACTGTAAAGTTTTAAATGGAAGACTGAATTGTAATAAACCATAGATGAGCCTATGCATTACTAACAGCCTGTGGAAGTGAGAACAGCAGGCAGAATATATTAGGTTAGTCTAGTCACACATCACTCCCTTGGATGACACTAGGAAGCCAGAAGATGTTGCGTAACAGGACTTAGAAACGTTAACTGCCAGATGTTACCCACGAGCTCCAGAGACAGAGTTCTG
This sequence comes from Panthera tigris, assembly GCF_018350195.1. Lineage (NCBI taxonomy): Eukaryota > Metazoa > Chordata > Mammalia > Carnivora > Felidae > Panthera > Panthera tigris. The sequence continues at coordinate 88,150,142 of NC_056671.1, read as the reverse complement.
AGATCTGCTTAGTGCAGCGTATGGGTTCATAAAAGCCTAAGGAAGACTATGCGGCTATTTCTTAATTCTTCTGCAGTATGATTTAGAAGTGGCCGTTCCTGAAGAATAAATATAAGTAAATAAAATCTGAAGGGTTTATATTCCCCTGAATGAAACTTGATCTTTATGAGGGTGATGCAGATCTCTCTAATTTCAGGCCTCAGATTTATCAACTATGGAAACAATAGTGTTTCTCCTAAAAATATTTTGCGTCATCCTGGAATTTCTGTGACGTCGTGAAATATTTTTAAGTGAATTTCAGGGACCGCATTTTTATTTGATTTTCTAATAATTACAGAACACTCTACGTTGCATCAAAGTTAAGAATAAGCACATTGGAGAGCTAGCAGACATTTTAAAGCTATGACCCGGTTCATCTGTCAGTTATTTATTTGTTCATGTGCCTGGCACCGGAGGTGACAAATAAATAAAACCGAAAACCTGCTCATACCCTCCCTGGCGAGAGGGGTTACAATGTGATATGTCATAATAAAGGTAACATGTGGTCTTCAGAAAGTAAGACACCCTGAACTCTGATGACGCCAAGCGGTAGAGAAACATGGAGGACGTAACACCGTATCTGATCTTGAGGCATTTAGAAGAATCACTGTGAGGAAGGTGTGAACCGGGCTTGCGGGCTCTAGGACTGCAATGCCCAAAGACAGAGACGTTATCTTTGCTTTTCTACCAAAGACATTGCAAGTGAGTTGGCTTGGTTGAAATAAAGGCTGTGCACAAAAATATAACGAGTGATGTGTTTGGAAAAGTTATCCAAGATGAAAGTCCGTGTTTGCTACGCTAACGTATTTGAATTTAGTCACGAGACAGTGGAAACCACCAAAATGTTTTATATATGGATGTGAGCGTAGTTGAAACAGAAACACCGCCAGATCACAAGATAGTTCATTGGAAGAGGCTGCAGTTGTTTATGAATTGGGACGCTGTAAAAGGTGTCCAGGTGAATGAATATCGGTTCCAGTGGTAGCACAGGAAGTGAACAGGAAAGATGTAGCTTCTAGTGTTATGATGATCTTAAAATTTATAGCATGTGTTTTCTTTTTTTTAAGTCTATTTATTTATTGACTTTGAGAGATACAGAGACAGCGTGACTGGGGGAGGGACAGAGAGAGAGAGGAGAGAGACGGAGAGAGAGAATCCCAAGCAGGCCCTGTGTTGCCAGCGTAGAGCCCGATGGGGGGCTCAAACCCACGAAGCCGTGAGATCATGACCTGAGCTGAAACCAGCAGTCAGATGCTTAACTGCCTGAGCCACCCAGGTGCCCCTATAATATATGTTTTCTGAATATATGTAAGGAGAAGACCGTGAATTACTTCAGTTTGAGATGCCATTGAAATACGAAGTGGAGTAATCCGGTGTCTTTTGTTTTCTGACACACCAGCCCGCAAGTCTCTGAAGAAATAGATCGTTTTTAACTCGTTGTTGTTTGTTGCTCCTGTGTTTGAACAGAGTTTCACATTACAAAGCGATCCAGCCAGGGGCATCCCGTCAGGTCTTGGCATGGAGTTGGTAGTAAAAACCATGGGTGTGGACAGCACTGCTCATCAGAGAAATGCCAAGAAAGATAAAGACAGAACATTTGAATGGATATACTAGCAAGGGATGAGGCAGGCCGCTGGTAGACGAACCAAAAGTCAACAGTCAACAGGATGGCTAGTGGGTGTCAGGGCAAAGGGAGCTTCAGGTGGGACAGTGGGGGTCCTGGAAACCAAGGGAAAGAGACGTATTCAAGTCACGTCAGTTTGCGATGGAGAAAATGGAATGCGATTATCCATTCGATTTTAAGGTGACAAGAAGTTATTGATATTCCTACTAAATACAGGGTCCTCCCGGTGGTTGAGGTAGAATTCGGACTGCTGAGAACTAAGCCATGGACAAAACTGAGGGCTGGAACCTGGAAGTGCAGGAACCTCTCTACCACCCCCGCCCCCGGAACCTTGTCTGTGAAAGCGATAGTGTGATGGCAAGAAGGGAGAGGGGGCAGGTGGTTGAGTTTGAGAGGTGGTGCAGAGTCAAGGGGACGCTTTTAAGTTGCACTTTTTGTCCTTTCTTTATGCAAATCTTGTTTCCACAAGGGATTAGCTTCAAGATAGGTTTCCTTATGCCTGGCTTCTACCTGGTGAAACCCACCTGCCCCCCCGGCCCCTGCCACCCCCAAAATAAAATGTGCTCCTGAAACACTTTCTCAGTCTTCCTTATTATACCGACTCAGGGAGGGGTTGCAAGCCAACGCTCAGAGCCCGGGACCCTTGCTATTTTCATCACATTTATCACTTCTTGCTTGGGATCCTTATTTAGATGCCCCAGTCCCTTCCAGTGCCCGGTAGAGGTGACAGAACAGTAGTTTTCTGAAGACACACGTGGTGCTAGCGACGTCTCTGGTTCCCACCTCGCTGCAGCCACCCTTGCTGACGTTCGGACACCGTCCAGGCTGCTGAGAGTGTGGACGCCGACAGCTCGTTTTTGCCAATTCTAGCAACACCGCCTCCGCCCTCTCTCGCCTCCGCCAACACAGCGCTCTCCCAAGTCCCTGGATGCCTTATACTCCCCATATGATGGCATGATGAGACACTAGGTTTTTTGGTACTTCCTTTGATTTCAGCTGCGTGTGTAGATCTGGAGACTGCATTGAGGCAATCTCAGAGACATACACTATGACCTTCCGAGTCACCCGTCTTCTTGATATGTGCACCCTGAAGTCTCTCTTTTCTTGCAGTGAGATTTATTTACTCCCCCTGTGGGTACGCTTCAAATAGATTCAGAAATATCTTGCCCTGCCTGGGCCAATCCTAGGGTAATGTCTTTTAGGCTCAAGCTGGAGCGCGGCAACGTTTATCCCTACATATGGACGTATTGCCTTTAGAGCTGCAAGGATGTGATAGAACAGGACAGCGAGCGGCTCTCTTTTGTTCCCAACTAAAGCGCCCTGGTGCGGGCAGGGTTTGAGAGAAACCGGCCAAACCGTTTGTTCCAATTCTGTTTTTATCGTTGCATTTGTTTCTTAGTCAACTTTCCGGCAGAGGAGCAAATAATTTGCTTGTATTTCGAAAAGTAAACATCTGCTAGAGTAAAATAAATGTAGGTCCGGTCCGTGTTAACCCCTACAGTAGAAGCTGGATGTTCAAATCCGCATCTCGGCTTCACCGACTTGAATACGGCAGGTATGTTGGGAATGGGCTAGAACTGAAAATCTAGCAGTGATGATAATAACAACAGACCTCGTAGTAGGACTTCGTAACTTGTTCGAGTGTCTTGGTTATCTTGGACGCTATATTCTTCCACCAAAAAAGAGAGCGAGAGAGAGCATGAGCTGGTCACATTTCATTAAAGAAAATCGCTGTTGGGGTTTTTGTTGGTCTGTAGATTGACTCCAGGAGAGCTAGCATCATTTGTATGTTTAGTGTTGTGTTTAATGAACATGGTGTGTGCTGTGTCTCTCCTCTTATTTCGGTCATCATACCTGGTGCCTTTCACTACCATTCAGTAAGTCTTTTAAAATCTCTTGACCTCCCCCTTTTCTTTTTTGCACGAATGGCAGTATTCAACTTCTAAGGGAAATTAATTTTTTGCTATTAACTTTTCATTTAAATTGTATTCTGATCAGAAAATGTGGAGTGTTCCTTGTTACCATTTTGTTTACTGATCGTTCCTGCATTTGAGACTGTTATTGGATCTTTTTCTTTCTTTTTTTTTTTTTTGCTTTTGGAACTACCTCAAGATTTCCTTTAAGACCAACCTCTTAGAGATCAAATCCCTCAGTGTTTACTTACTCTCTAAATATCTTCATTTCCCTCTTCATCCTTGAAGGATCCTTTTGCTCACTGACAATTCTAGGTTGACAGGTATTTTTCCCCAGCTCTTGGTAGATATTATTTGACTGCCTGTTGACTTGTGTTTTTGCCATTGGAATGTCTGCTATCATTCTGTCACTTCCCTTAATTGACGTGGCCTTTCTTTCTGCCTCTTCAAGGTTTCCTCTTCATCTTCTGCTTTGTGATTTCATTGCCATGTCTGTAGGCATGGATTTCTTTGTGTTTCTTTTTTTTTTTTTTCCCATGGAAGATATTCTACCTCTGAGATCAATGGCTGCATATTTCCACCAGCTCTCAGGAATTTGTAGCTATTCTTTCTTTAAATATTGCCAGATGTCAATTCTGTTCTTTAACAACGTTGTATATGGAAATTCCATTTTTGATCTCTTTGTTGTTGTATTTTTTTTATAATTTCTTATTGTCCGCTTAGTTTTGAAGATTCCACTCCTGAAAATGTTGCACACATATCCATAAAAAGTATATTCTGTTTTTGATGACTCCAAACTCTAATGATCCCCCCCTTTTATTGTAAGCTCTTGTTCTTTAGATCTATTCCCATTAATGTGTGCTAATTTGGGGGAAACTTTCCTCCAAGGATGACCCGGTATCCTTCTGCTTTGTTTCTCCCCGTAGCAGAAGAGAACATTGGACCAGTCCCATTTCAGGATACCCCCAGAAGTGTCGGTACAGAAAAGGTGCCCAGGCCTGGCTTCCTTGTGTTCTTTTCCAAAGTTCACAAGTGTTGCTGGAAGAACCACGTATCAGAGACCACCTATTTCAGGATGCCCTGACATTCAGACCATTTTCCTACACTCCTGTTCCCCGAATTCCCTCCTCCTCTGGATCTGTCTGCCTGTTCTGGATTCCAGGTGTTTTTTCTCCCAGCTACTGACGGCTAGTCCAGCCGAGGATCCAAGCATAAGAGGGGCTCAGCTGTTGGTTTTAGGATTGTTTGGGGCTGAGACCGTTTGTGCCTACCGAGACCGGTGAGGCCTCAGTAAGTGTGACTGGCAGGACTTCTGTTAGGGAAGTGTGTCTGCATGAGTGCGTGCACATGTGTGTGTGGACATGTCCATGGTGCATGTGTGTGCATACGTGTGTGTGTGGTGCTTCTCGGAACTCCCAATCGCTAGTATTACAAGACACAGAAGCCCTCAGAGTTATTTTCAAATATGGTAAAACCTTGGATTGCGAGTGACTTGTTCTGTATGTTCCTCAAGATGAGCAAAGGTTTCTGATATATTTTAACATGATATCGAAGAGCAATGTCTTGCACTACGAGTAGGACGCGATGCTGAACATCACATGATCACAACTGACCCAGTGGTTCTTGAAATTCGCTTTGTTATACAAGTGGTTTGAATTACCAGCATGTTTCCGGAACGAATTATGCTTGCAAACCAAGATTTTGCTGTAATTATTTTATTATGAATATATTAAAGATCAAGAGAATATGAAAGGACTAAATATAAAATTCTACCAACCTACTACTGAGCCTTTACAAATATGGGAAAGTTTCCATGAAATAGATAACTCACAAATTTGAGAACAAAATAGTAACTACTAACGTTACAGAGATAACAGTCTATCGTTTCCAAACCATCAAAGAATAAAACGGGAAACAAATCTTATAAATCAAAAGAAAACAGGAAAATAAGAAAAAGGAAATGAGACAAAAAACTAGGGTTAGGTGAACACAAAATAATGGTTGTAAAAATAAACCCAGATGCTTCACTAATCAATATAAATGTAAATAGAATAAACTCTCCAATTAAGAAAACAAAACGGGGAGAAGTGGATTCCACTAAGGAAAAATGTCAGGACCATAATACTTACAAAAACACACCTTACCTTAAAATATACCTGCCTACCTGCAGGAGGGCTGAAAATCAAGGAATATAAAAAGATAGACATTAACTAAAAGAAAACTATCTACTTCTGATCTCTTTCCATGGATGTTACCATCGGCTTATGAGTCCATGGCTGGAGATTTCTTACTGGTTAGAACTTCCACAAGAACATTTGACAGCTTTTCTTGTTCTATTATTCTAAAATTAAGATGTAATTTTGTTTTTAATCCCAAATCTCTTTTATGGTCACTTAAGTTGCTTTCTAGTCCAAGAAACGAAATAGATACTTCAGAGCTATTCTCATCTTATGACGTCCTCCGTAGTTAATGAGTATTTCTCAGAACATTTGCTATTGTTCAAAAGGGATATATAATTCATCTGTACCAAGTATACTGAGCCAGGTAATTATAAATTCAATTTGAGATCATAATTTTAATATTGAGGCTCACAAAAACCTCGTGAGAAAAGCAACACATTAATAGTAGAACGCCATGGAAATATAATTAAAAATAGAGTTACCTTCAGCTACGTCCCTGCCCATGATTTGAGTTCATTAATTCTTTAACAATTATTGCATGGGTACCCGCTAAATGTTCGGAATTCTGAGAACTATATTTACAGAGATGAAAACAAACTGGAAAACTCTACCCACTTTCAAAGTTCATATCGAATCCATTAGAAGTTCAGGATGAACAAACATTATTACTGTAGAACAAAATGCTGTAATACAGACATAAAATTGTATAATAAAGTCAAGCCCTTGCTCCCAAAAGAGTTTTTTCCACATAGCAGCCAGAGTGATCTTTGAAAAATATAGTCAAAGTTACTCCTCCATACATCCGTCTACTGGTTCTTTTTTTCGATAAGAGTTCTTCCATTGCTAAGCTCCTCTTTGGTGAAGGGCAAGAGAGTAAATATTTTGGGGTCACACCATTTCTGTGGCATTTATTCAGCTCTGCCCTTGTGGCAGTCAAGCAGCCCCAGATAGGGCATGAATGAGTGGGCATAGAATGTTCCAGTAAAACTTATTGATGGACTAGAAGCTCTTTGGAATATCCTTTTTTTTTTTTGGAGGGAGGGAGGTTGGAAAATTGTTGCTACTGCTGATTTTGCTTCCAGAAACCTGACAGTGTAAGCAAATTTGATAATTTATAAAACAGCTGACGGAACCATGGAAGTCTTCACAAGTCTTCAACTTTTATTCCTCTGGCAGTCCGTGTTGTTTTGATAACAGTAGCACAATTATTCTCTACGTTGCAGTTACAAGATGCATAAAACTCAGGGGTAGAAAAATGTCACTCTATTTCATAACTAAAATTATGCTCTGGACTCTGAGGTCACAGTTGTGCTTGACGGTTGTCAACCTTCCAGTGAGGTTTCTTTCTTTCTCTCTTTTTTTCAAGTCATATTCAAGATTCAGCCCAATTCTTTTTGATGTACTTTCTGCAGATGGCTTCTGCTCTCTGCTCCATTTCCCCACGTCCTGCAAAGGGGACATGAGGGCGGCAGCGGTCCTGCTGTCATTTTCTGTGCTGTGGCATGCAGCTGTCACCATTGCAGTCTGAACAGTGTTCTCGGTTGTCCCCTGGTTGGCTCGCCTCCATAGCACCCTGGACAGCCTGCAGCGTCCTGGCATCGTGAGCCTAGGGGAGTCAGGCCCCCTCTTCCAGTCCACTGACTCACTCGTGCGCCACAGTCCCCTGGTGCCCAACCCCCCCCCCCCCCAGACCCCCGGCCTCTGAGACTGGAGTCCTAGCCGAGCTCTCAGAGAACTCCTGCCATCCTCTCTGTGTCTGTGGGTCACATACAAATTCCCCAGCAGCTGTGAGAATCCAGCGGTGGGTAAAGACCCTTGCTCCTCTCCCCTCGGGGGCTCACTCCTTCTCGATCGGATCCCCGCAAGTGAATATCAGCTCCTCCACTCCTCCCCTCTCTTCCTCTACCTCCACGGGGACAATTTAGAAGACTCACAGGCTGCCAGCAGGGCAAAGTCCAGGAGGCAACTGAGGTGGGCAGTGAGTTAACTGCCCTGTGACTGCCTCACACGTCTCCCATTCTAATTCCTTCATACTAAATCTTAGTATGCTCCACTTTAACTGTGGAGCAGGTAAGACCATGGGCTCTGCCTACAGACTCAGGTTCCTGCTTTGCCACCTGTTTGCAGCATGATCGTCGCCAATCCTCTCGGTAACCTGAGGTCTCACTTTCTTCAACTTTAAAAATTAAGATGATAACTGCCCTCCGAGAGAGGTATCCCTCTGAGGATTAATGAGATCATCAATGTTAAAGTTCCTACCCAGGACCTGGCATATAGTAAGACCTTGCTAAATATTATATGATTCTTCTGAGATATTCCCACACGTTTATTGATTTATCTAAAAGGAGGACATAAAGGGCAAAGTAAGCTCATCTCCGGGAGACAACAAGTAAGGAGCTGGGGAAATGATCGGATGTAGTGCGCATCAGCCAGGGGCAGCTGTTTCAGGATCAGGAAGCACAGGGGGACCTAAGGCTGTTTCCTAGGCAGGAGGTGGGCAGGAGAGGGATGTAGGGCAGATCATGAAGGGCTCTGTGCCATCAGTACACACACACATATACAGGGTATATAATACTGATACGTGTATGGATTTATAAGGAGTTGGGTTACATGATCATGGAGTCTGAGAAATCCAAAGATCTACAGCCCACAAGCTAGATGCCTAAGAGAGCTGATGGTTTAGCTCCAGTCTGTATCCACCGATCTGGGAACCAGGACAGCCACTGGCACAGTTACAGTCCAGAGCAGGCAGGCTCGTGACTCAAGAAGAGCCAGGTTTTCAGTTCGAGTCCAAAGGCAGAAAACTGTTGCCTAAGCCCAGCAGTGTGGCGGGAGCTCTCCCCTCTGGTTTCCCTTTTGTTCTATTCTGGAATTCACTTAATCAGTGGGTAAGGCTCGCCCACATTAGCGAGGGCAGTCTTTTTACTCTGCTTACAGATTCAGAGATTAATTTCATCCAGAAATAACCTCAAAGAGATACTCAGAATAATGTGTGGCCAAACGTCTGGGCACCCTGTGGCCCAGTCAAGTTAACACCATCTTACATGTTTTCAAAGCTGTGGCAAAGAGGTCAGATGTCTGGTGAACAAAGGGCACTACCAGGAGGAGAATGAATGGGCCAGGGTGGAAAGAGGCACCGAGTTCTATTGCCTAGAGAAGTAAAGGTGGCAAAGGGGAAAGCGGGTCTGTGTATTCTGTAATTGATTTTGCTTTCCAGTCTGCCTGGTGGTTTGCCGCATGTTAATCTCCTTGTTTAATTGCCCCACATTGAGGCGCATTGTAATGCTGAAGGTGAAACATAAGAAATAGGAGCTTATGAAGTTTAATTCTCATACATATATTGTTATTCTTTTTTGAAATATAAAAGATCATTTATCCTTCTCTTATTGTCTGCATACAAATTAAATGATCATTAATGGACTATCCATACATCAGAAAGCCTCTTTAAAATTTTTTAGAGTAGCTTATGAATTTGAATTTTTCCACTTATGTGGCTTTAATGTAAAATGTAGTCTTTCCTTCTAGTACAAGAACAAAAATAGAAACCTTTTAGTCTTTCTGGCCCCAGAGTATCGCCATCTACATGTTTGAGCTTCAGTTGCATGTGTCTCTCACCAGTAAAATAAATTTTGAAATAGAGACTGAGAATATTTAAATCGAATGAGCTAAGAAAAATTAGGTCCTGATATAGTATTTAAATTTCATGTCCTAAATACAGTCTTTGTCACATCAAATAGAATTCAAAATTAATTTTATGTCTTTAAAGAAGAGAGTATACATTTTCACTTTCCGCATATTTTATTTAGAAATCGATCTACACGTAACATCGTTGCCTTTGCCTAAGATTATTTTATGTTTGCTGCATGTCTCATTGTGTGAAAATTTTCATGATCAGAATTTCAGTGTTTAAGGAAGGAATTTTAACATGCGTATGAAGGAATGAAAGTACAATTATATTACACCTTTTAATGTGTTCAAACATTTCAAATGAGCCTCTTTTTTAATTAATTTCATTTTTAATACGAAGTTTATTGTCAAATTGGTTTCCATACAACACCCAGGGCTCCTCCCAACAGGTGCCCTCCTCCATGCCCATCCCCCCACTTTTCCCTCCCCCCACCCCCCATCCACCCTCAGTTTATTCTTGGTTTTTAAGAGTCTCTTATGGTTTGGCTCTCTCCGTCTCTAACTTTATCTCTTCTCGGCCTTTTGGCTATGATCGAGTGTAGTATCTGTTCTTATCAGTTTAAATGAGCCTCTTTAAATCCAGATTTCTTTATATATTTTAGTGTTCGCATGCCTAAGACGAATTAAACGCTTCATGGCCAGGACAAAATTTAAGAATGTTATGGAAATATCTCATTTTGAAATAAACCCAGTATTGATGTCCAATGTTTTTGAAATCATAGCATCATTTAATTTTAAAATATTAATCAATCCTCAAAATTTCAGCAAACATAACAGCCCTTCAGAAGCTTGTCCATTTCTGTAAAGCAGCCACATCCAATATAAGAATTAACTAGTGTTTGTGATAAGTGCATATATGTCACTGGATTGGAACGTGGCACAGTTTTATGTAGCAGGACCTCTCTTATCTCTGTTGGCTGGATGTGATTGCCACATGATTCCTGAGGCCCTATGTTAACACTCTCCAGGATAGTTCTCAACACAAGTGGGGAAGAACATTGAGAGACAAAGAAAAGGGGAGAAAGTAAGGAGACAGGAAGATGAGAAGGAGCAGGGAGAAAGAGGAGGAGTGATTTAGATGGACTGTGACTTCGTAAGTGGATGGCAGATGGAAAATAAATGGAAGAAAGGACAACGCAGTGGAGTTTATGCAAAAACATTTTCATCTAAGCTAGTGGAAAAATGGAATTCATTACAGAGGCATGTGTGTGTTTTAGGAATAGAATGTATATATATATATATATATATATATATATATACACACACACACACACACACACACACACACACACACACATATATATACACACATATATATAGGCATGTATATATATAACCACACTTCCATTTTTATATTTTTAGCTAATTTTTACTTTTCTGTGCTATTAATATTGGAAAATTATACACATAATTGCAATAGCTATCATGGGCATTTCAAAAGAATGTATTACCTGTTTTCTTTGTTTGGTAGATAAACAATAAAATGTTTTTTGTAAAGTTGTGGTAATAAGGTATACGTTTTTTCCCCCAAATTGTAATATAAATATTTTTATCAAGTCAGTTATAACATCTCAATTAGCCAGGGGTATTCCATGATTAAAAAAAAAAATGCCTCGTGTTTAATTTTTAAAATCTGAAAATACTAGCTGAATAAGGTCTTGATTACTACAAAATAGGCTTAAAATGTTAAAAAGGAGTACTTTGCTCTGAAGATCAAACCGTCTATTTTTATTTTGAGGAAGAAGTTCACGAGAAGCGGCTACACTCTTTCCAGCATGCTTTTGCCACACAAGGATTTGAGCTGTCCATAGCGGAATGTCCTAAATTACTCCCTGTGATTTAATACTGTTTCTTAAATATGGAGGAGCCTTTTGCCAGAGGCAGAATCCAGCATATATGCTCTTGTCAATATTTTCCTTAATATCCTCAAGTTGCGAGAGACAAGTGCCTGAGGGAATTTATATTTCTGCTTGAAAATGTTATTGATTTCAGGAGTCTTCTAAAAGTGAATAGATGGCGGGACCAAGTCCATCGTATGTGTTTTTCCTGCTAATTTCCAAACAATTACTGCTAGATATATTGATACCCTTTTAGTTTTGTTTTTGATCACTGTGTGATATTTCTGATTAACAATAACTACTAAAAATTAAGAAGTACAAAGGTTGGATTTTCTTACTGCGGGGCCAATCAAAGGCTAATGTTATTTAAGACGCATGCCAGAAAGATCGATAGCTCAGTGGGTAACATCTTTATCAGCTCACATGGCAATTCTCAGGGAGGATGCATCGCATGGCTACTCACGTGGCTATTGACACCGCCGAGTCCTCACTGGCCGTTGGTCCGAGATAGTATTTCCTTGCTCTGGGGTTTCCCTATAGTTCACAATATGAGAACTGACTTCCATTAGAGCAAACAAGAGACAGAGAGAGAGAGAGAGAGAGAGAGACAGAGACAGAGACACAGAAAGAGAGAGAGACAGAGATGGGAAAGGGTGGAAAAGGAGAGAACAAGATGGAAGCCACTGTCTCTCTAGCCAATTTTGGAAGTAACGTTCCATTGTTATTGCCGGAAGTGAGTCACTATTTGTTAGAAGTGAGCTACGGGTGTAGCTCACACTGCAGGGGAGGCAGTTACACCAAGGACATGAATGCTGTCAAGGGTGGGGGGTACATGCGGGGCATTCTTAGAGGCTACTTACTGCGTGGTGTTTGAATCTCTGTATGTAGGTTTCATAGATCACTAATCTTTGGTATTTGTATCAACCCTTTGGAATAAAAACAAGAACAAACACAAACACAAAGGTCTGTAGTTTAGTGCATTAAAACAATAACAATGTACATCTCTCACATTTTTGTTGGCTAATTGGTTCCTCCGTTTCATGTGATGATGGCCTGAGCACTGAGTTGGTTCAGTGTCCTCAGTCCCACGCCAAGCAGTTGGTGTTGGCCGTAAGCTGGGAATTCAGCTGGGGCTGTTGCCTGGGGAGACCTGGTTCTCTTCCATGTGGCTTTTCCACGTAGTCTGTTGACTTTGCTCTCAGTATGTGTGCTGGGCTCTGTAAGAGGGAACAACCCAAGAGTGAGTGCTCCGAGGAAGGAAGTAGACACTGCCGGTCTGTTAACATCTAGCTTCAGAAGTCCAGGATGGCACACATTTCTGAGTGCAGGGGCCACCTCAGGTTCAAAGGGAGGGCACATAACGTCCACCTCTTGATGGGCAACTGTCATCTCTATAACTGGAGAAGAAGAATTCTGCTGGAGAGCATCTTTGAAGATTGGCTACCTCAGTGTGACCCCTGGCTGTAACTGTCCACGTACTTGCCACAAGCTAAAGGTGCTCACCCCATTCGGGAGCCTCAAAGTGTCACCTCTTATGACCCAACTTGAAGCCTAGTATCCCGTCATCTATATATTGGGTCCAAGCGCAGATGACACGGCGTGTCAGCACCCCGCTGGCACAGCTGTTCAAATGCAGCTCCCTGGGTGGCCAGACCTGTAAACTAAAAACTCACATTATCTGCGCTCCTGTCCATCCCACCCTCCCACCCAACGTGCAACAGTGAGACCCGTATGGAAAACCATAATTAGAAACCTCCCATTAGAAAGAGGAATATCGGGAGGCTCCCAGTACTGTCATTCATAGTAATTCTAAAATCCAGCCTGCCACGAGTTACCATTTCCTACGATTGGCAGCAGGAAATTTTCCTTGTTTGGGGCTCTTTCCCCTTGGGTGCCTGCAGTGGCTCTGGACTCTGGGCTCGGAGCTCTGATTTTGGAGGCTTCCTTCCCCCTCAAAGCAGTCCATGTTCTCAGGGAGTAGGCTTGTCGGCGTCCTTCCTGACTAGAGGAGGTTAGCACCCTGGAGGCCTCTTTCCATTTTGAAGTTTCTCTGCCCCTTTGAATCAAAGCTGGTATAAGAGTCAGCAGGACTTTGAGGTTTACTGTGTCACACAACATGATCCACTCCAGCTTGCTTTGGGGAAATGTGCTTAAGATCCTCTGAGACAGCTGCCGAGCTGAGGAGTCACCTGAGGTGCCCCTTCTCTCTGCAGTTAACCAACAGTCACAGAACTGTTCTGCTCTCCCGCAAAGGAGAGGGTCCACTGTCGGCACTCTGGATTGATTGCCCCCAACTTTGATTTTACTTTTAGAATAATTTTCAAGTTGGAGGAGTAAGAAATAGACAAATGATAATGGAGTCCTGAGTTGGCAAAGTCTCCCCTTGATTCTGATGAAAAGTTCCTGTCACATTGATCTGTATCTGTACCTTATCATATGCACCTAAGAGAAAGCATTTGACGCTCAGCTTTTTTTCTAGAAATCGCCTCAGTGAAACCCCCAAGTTCATGGACTGCATTGCCATTTTCCGTGTTACCCAGGCAACAGTGTCACCACATGTTCCACCATGAAATAACACAGGTGTCTGTAAAAGTCCAGTAAGATTTTTCTAAGTGTTCTTCCAGCCACCACTGGTAATTTTCTCAAGGGCTTTCTGACCTCCAACTGACTACCCAGTTCCAAAGCAGAAAATGGAATTCTTTTTCAGTGGAGGAGTAACAATGTCCATTACCATCAGCAGTGGACGAGAGCTCTCATCCCACACCCTCACCAAAACTTGATGTCAATCTTAATCTGTGTTTCTGATTAGTAACTGTGTAATGGGATGACATAGTTGTGTTAATTACTGTCCAATTGTTGATTATTAATAAGATTAAGTAGCTTATATTATGTTTCCTGGACACCTGGATTTTTTCTTGTGTGAAATACCTGTTCAGAACTTTTGCCCATTTTATATTATGTTGTCTCTCACATACTGTCAGTCTGTAGATACTCTGGATGTTAGGATTTGAATATGTGTTGATAATATCTTCTTGCAGGTGTGACTCGAGTTGGCACTCACCTTCTAGCATGCTGCATACATCATTCCAGTGTCTTCTGGATTCTGTTGAATACAAGTGTTAGTTCCTTTGAAGAAATTGCTTTTCTTTTTCTTGGGCTGTTTTAAATATGTTCTGTCTCTCAACAGCTTTTAAAACTCTGAATAAATTGTCTCTTTAAATATTGTATGCCCTCCATTTTCTTCTCTTTTTATAAATCTGGTATGATTAGCATCTCCCACTCTGCCTTGTTTTTTGCTCCCACCCAAAAGTGGTATTTGGGGTCATATGGTGATTATATTTTTAATTTTTTTAGGAACTGCCATAGTGTTTTCCATAGGCACTGTACCACTTTACCTTCTCACCAACAGTGCACAAGAGATTTGGTTACTTCACAACCTCACCAACACTTGTCATTTCTATTTTATTGATAGTAGCCATTCTAATGGGTATGAGGTGATATCTCATTGTAGTTTCGTTTGCTTTTCCCTAATGATGAATGTGTGATATTGAGCATCTTCTCATGTGTTTATTAGCTATTTGTATATCTTCTTTGGAGAAAGGTCTTTTCAAGTAATTTGTCCATTTTTGAATCGTGGGTTGTTTTTTTGTTGGTGGTGTTGTCGCATTTTAGGACTTCTGTACCCATTCTGGACATTAGTCCCTTATCAGATACCTGCTTTGCAAATATTTGCCTCATTCAGTGGGTTGACTTTTTACTCTGTTGATATTCTTTTGATGCACAAATTTTTTCGAGTTTCATGAAGTCCAATTTGTTTATTTTTTTTTCTCTTGTTTCCTGTGCCTTTGGTATCATATCCAAGAAATCTTTGCCAAAGTCAGTGTCATCAAGATTTTAACCAATGTTTCCTTCTTAGAGTTTTATAGGTTTAGGTCTTACATGTAGGTCTTTGATGTATTTGACTTAATTTTTGTACATGCTAGATAAAGGTCCATATCGACTATTTTGCACATGGATATTGAGTTTTCCCAGGACCAGTTGCTGAAAACGCGGCCCTTCCAACATTGTGTCTTGGCACCATTGGCAAAAATCACATGACCGTAGATGAGAGGATTTCTTTCTTTCTTGTGTGTCACTTTAGCTCAAATATTATACACAAAGCACTGGACAGAAGGGGGCTAAGGCAAAGAGACTGGCTAGGATTCTGGTACCCTAAGGTGAAGAAGGCCAGGAGTGAGAAGACCATGGTAGACTGGAAAGGCAGACTAGTAGTGAGACATTTTACAAAGACTATTTGAGAGCTCTTGGTATTTTTTTTTTGGTGAAAGCCAAAGTGTGAAGGAGTCAAGTTCATTTTGTTTTAGAAGTTTTCAGCTCCGGTAATCAGGAGAAGTCCGGTGATGGATAAAATGAAAAGTCTAGAGGAATAAAATTGATAGAGTCCCCCATCAGTTACGCTCTCTGACTAAACAAGAGAGACCTAATTCTCTGCTTTCAACTTAAGAATTATGATATTGATTTGTATTGCTTTAGACCATTGCTTTGGGGAAATCTTGCATTATTTTCACACCTCTTAATGAAGTAGCTTTAGTGCTCTTATATTTGAATGACAGAAAAATGAGCAAAGGGAATGCAGATTTCTCAAGTGTCTCAATACCCCGCTGAGTCTTTGACTGCAGTTTCAGGGGAAGCGAAGCATTTAAGGTTTGGTAACATAGCACCAGCTGTACAGTTACACAAAAAATTTTTAAATGCCAATGGAAAGAGATGTCAGTATAGCACTATTAAATGTTCTAAGACTTACATTTCAATAGACACATCGAGTTGTGTTTGACCTAGGCCGGAAACATGGATTTTTTTAAATGTTTTTAATGTTTTATTTATTTTTGAGAGAGAGAGAGAGAGACAGAGCATGAGTGGGGAGGGTCAGAGAGAGAGGGAGACCCAGAATCTGAAACAGGCTTCAGGCTCTGAGCTGTCAGCACAGAGCCCGACGCAGGGCTCGAACTCACAAACTGTGAGGTCATGACCTGAGCCAAAGTTGGACACTTAACCAACTGAGCCACCCAGGTGCCCCTGGAAACGTGTTTGATTCTTGCAACCCTTAGATGACAGATTTGGGTCCAAGTGGACCCTGACAGTCCAGCTCTGTCTGGAGCTCCCGCATCTATAATTCTTTCCGGTCCCCAAGATGGAGGCTAAACTTTCGAGAACTAATTCTTTCTCAGAGGCCGAGGAATTTAAGAAGCCGTAGTCTAATTTTCTTAACCTGGGTTCAAAACTAGTGTTGACTGATCCCTTGTGTTCTCAAGTGAAATGCTCGTTAAAAACCACCGGTTTCAGCCACTCATTCCAACCTTAGGAATTGCTGTGATATTGGAAAAATTAGTTCCAGGGGGACGAAAAGAAATGCAAGAAATGCAGATGAAATGATTCAGGAGTTTTGTTTTTGTAACTGTTTAATCCCCCTATACTTAAATGGACCGAAGTCACCTGCTAATGAAGAAGGAAGTACATGGTGGGCTCTCCAGTTCTGAGACAGGTGCATGCATCTAGAAGTCTCTGAAATCTCCAGCTGTGATACTAGGTATAATGCTTTTTGTAAATGGATTCATACATATTCAAATGAGCTCAGTTCTACCATTATGTAAAACTAGGGTATAGATTCTGAGCTAAATTGACATAAAAGGGCTTTTTATACCTAGTATATGTTGTCATATGTTAAAGGAAAAGTGGATGTCTGGGCATTTACTGGGTATCTGTCCTTATTTTGATATTTGTAAATATGCATCAAGAACTGCATTATGAGTTTTCTGCAGGGATTCTCCGTCTGACCTCACGCATCTGAGGAAACCAGAGTCATTCTTCACGAACCCCAAAGCTAAGATGCTTTCTAATAGAAATAAGTACAATATGCAGAATAGACAGTGAGGTTACACGGTGGGATTTGACTTGTAAATATGGTTTTAGAGCAACGATAATATTTTAGGCATATTTTAAAAAGTTTTGAAAAGTTTAGGTATTACTATATCCGTTTACCACCCAGGACTGAAATTCTGAAGTGTACATGAACAGAATAACGTATAGAGCACTTTAGGAAATCTGTATCTTATCCGTTACCTGGCTCATTTTCGTAAGTTCTCTGCTTTGTACAGTTGATATTGCTACCCTAATTTATTAGAAAGGAGGCAACTGATACCTTAGAAGGTAGAATTCTCTCAGGAATCGGTGCTACCTCACACAGGTTTAGCATCATTCAATGTTTCTGGTGATTTCTTCCTCATGAAATTCCTATTTGACCTCCTCTCTGATGTTTTGTATGCTTCGGTTTTGCTTTTAGGGTCGTTGCCTCTAACACAATATGGTTTCAGAGGGTTTTTCTTCCATGTTTTACTGCCTCACTGGAGAATCATTTTGGATCCTCTTAACCTCAGTCACCCCACATGATGCGTCGCGCACACGTGGCTTTTAGAAGAAGTGCGTGGCTGGGTTTTGTGGGTTCAAAGTGCAGAAGGAGGGCTAGAGTTCACTGATTCTGACCTGGGTCAACGGAGATGAGAGTTGGGGGTTAAAACTAGGACACGCTTCCTTTCGAAGACAGAACATAGTAGCTCCAACTCTTCGTCCGGATGGGTGACAGTTCGTGCTGGTATGTCATCCCCTGAGCATCCCCAGGACGGATCAGGGGATGAATCACGCATGCTCCCATGAGAATCTACTGGCAGGGCCAGCGCTTGGCATTTTGCATTTGTTCTTTCCCCCTCCCAGCCCGCGATGGCTCCGCTTGCCCGTGTGCACTGCTAGCCCCTGGCATAAAAACTCCACAGTCCTTGCCAGGGGCACCAACAGAGGACGCTCCCGCGGTCTCCAACTAGAGGCCATTCCAGCTCCATTTAGAACCGGCTAAGGCTCATCAAATCGAGTGGAAGCACGAGAAGTCTTGTCTTGAAGCTACACGTGCCCGGCTTGCACACCTTTATTCCGTCCGCGGCATATTTAGTTAGCTGTCACTTACAAGGCTTTCTCACGGTACTTGCATTGCTATTTTCAAAAAAGATTTGGGAAAACGTAACTTTTTCTGGTGAACGTATTTTTTTTTTTCACTTTCAGTGACAATTTGTTTAGCTTACAGTGACACAGCGGGATAAAAGAGGCTGATGCGAGGATAATGCCATCCCCTAGCATACACACACACACACACACACACACACACACACAACTTGTGGTGCCACCCGCACGTTCAATTCTTGGCATGTCAGAGCCAGGAATATCTTCCTCCTCGGTAGCCGAGTATCACACCTGCTAGCCCGGGCCCAAACTCTCAAGTTCACCCACAAGACGTCATTTCCTACTCCTCTCTCGTAGGTGTGAGCCTCAGAGGCAAGTGCCATACTCCCTGTCATAGTATTTGCTTCAAACTCTCCTATGGTCAAGAATCCTGTCCCTCCCTGATTACTATGAAATAACATTTTTTTTGTAAAAAAGTTCTTTTATTTCCATAGAGCTGACACACAAGGTGACATTAGTTCCCTGTGTACAACACAGTGACTCGACTTCTGTATATGCTATGTCACACTCACCTTCGGCGTAACTATCACCTGTCACCGTGCAGCTCTCTTACGGCCTCATCCACTGTACTCGCTCCGCTGTACCTTTTGTTCCTGTGACTTACTCGTTCCAGACCCGGAAGCCTGTATCTCCCCTGTGCGTACTGATAAGCATTGCTGAGCGTTGGGAAAACGGGAAACGTGAAGTAACTGAGAAAGAAGAGGGCGTTGGGGGTGTCCATTTGCTGGGAGGGGTCAGCCTTTGTTGTGCCAGCAAGAAATGCCCTATTAAACCAGGTCTATGAAAAAGATGGCTCGAAAGATGGACTCATTCATTTGAGCTTTCATGTGATTTAGGAGGTACTTAGCTGGATGAGGGAACAGGGGCTTCTGGGAGAATTCGGGGGGCGGGCGTTGCTAATGATCAAGAACTTGCCTGGCTTCCTTTGCGTTCAATATGGAAACACCAAACACGTTTTGGGCAATTGGGGATTTTTTTTAATTGCCTTCATTACTCTTTTGCTTTTCTGAAGATTTCTTCTTCCCTTCGTCCTGCAAGTTTTTTTTTTTTTGTTATTCTACATGGCAAATGCATTTTCCCCATAGAAGAATATTGCTATCTTGTGACTATCTATCAAAAACAAACCTTGCAAAAGCCTGTTTAACGCGAGCATGAGCAAAATCAATATTCTTTGCATACATTTTGTAAAAGAGAGTTCTGTCTTCTCAATTTATTTAAAACTGTGAGTGAATACAAGCATCGTGAGAAAGCTTCCTGTGTTACAGCTTAATAAGTAAAATGAGGAAACAAAACTTCTGTACAAGCCGTGCAAATATCGGTAATATATTAAAGGGCTTGTAAAATTCTTTCCTGAAACTCTTTAGGTTTCCATTTCTAAATCCCATATATGAGTAAATTTTATGTTAAACCGGAAGTCATGATATGCAAACTCTGTGCCCACCTTACAACCCTTGGGAAGAGAAACTCTATTGTGAAGTTGTAACTGCCAGCCTCACACGTATCGATAACAGTAACCTTGGAAAATGCTTAAAATATTATACTATGGATTCTCTGTTAAAGCAATGTTGCTTCTAGACAAGACTGAAAGGAATCAGATTATTAAAATAATATGTTGATGTAAGCTATTTTAGTACTGCACTGTCAAGATTTTTTGCAATTGCTTTTAAAAACGGCATCTTAAATTCAGTTAACTGATTGCAAAAACTACAAAGTCAGTATTTTTCAATCTTGAGTAGGAAACAGGGAGCCAACGCTGAGATGGGTCACAGACAAGGAGGGAATGCTAGAGACAGTGACCCGGCCATTGGAATGGCAGTTAGTTTCCATACGAGAGCTGATTGAATGCAGATATACCCACAGATATTACAGGACTTTCCAAAGTAAATAGACGTGAGACGTGGAGACATTATATAGCTTATGACAGAATTCAGGATGTGTGAAATTATGGAAGCTTGAGGGAAATATTGGTTAACTTTCTCCAAGATGATCCTGTTGGGGAGTTGAGCTGTGCCTTGCAAAACATATCAAAGTATCGAAGTTGAGTTTTATAATCAGAGGGTTTTATAGTTCTATTTACACGGCCAGGTCAGGCAATTACATTCTCCCATAAACTGTTGTTAGAGGAATACCACTGTGTTTTGTGATATCATGGCATCCATGAGCTGGAAAAAGCCTAGACCAACCACATTTTCAGCTCAGGAAAAAATACGTTCCAGACATATTGAATGATTGGTTTAACATTGTAAGTTAGCTGTAAAACTTCTAGGTTTTAGCTCAAAACAAGTTGCATTTTCTATAGTAACTGAACCTCCATTTTGTTCATTTATAAGATGAATATGCCTCTGACTTGACTCAGTTGTAGTCTAATCGGGTAAATATTCATTTACTGAAAGTCCGTCTACAATCTGGCTGGCATTGTGGAAATCTCTTTCGAGTATGAAATAAATGTGTCGCATGGCCCCGAGTTAATAAATTGCAATTTCGAGTTTTGTTGCAAGAAGGCGTTGACCCACGATACAAAGGTGGGGTTGGCCAGGACAGAAGTTCTGTAATATTTTGGTCTTAAAACAACTGTCCTCTCAGGAAACAACTGAAGACTTCATAGGGCTTTGGTTTATACGGCTGTGTCATTCAATGCTCATTACAGTAGAAATTCAAGCTAATAGCATTTTAAATATCTATTTATTAATTCATAGAAAAATTACACTAATAAACCTATTATGTGTTATTTTAAAAGCATTTTTAACAGCATCGATTGAAATTAAAATATTAATTAATAAATATTGAAATAATACTTAGAAGAATTACATTGCTTTATGTTTCTGGAATTCTGTTTAATGTCTGGCTTCTTAGAAGACAGCTGGATTCTCAACATCTACTTGTTCATTAAATGTGTTGCGTTGTATTCTTAGGGTTGAAGTATATGAAGAAAATTCAGTCTCGAGATAATGTAGCTGAAAAGGAGACGAGTGTTTTCATAGACTTTTCAGATAGATTCTACCTCAAACCTCAGAAAGTAATAGCTCCTTAAAGGTTAGTTGCAGTGAGGAAGGTGAGACCATATCAGTGATTTTTTTTTGTATTCTGTTACATTAATATCTATCTTTTTTTTACCCATGCCTGAGTTTTTAACATTTGACAGTTAGTGGATCACTGTTTTACAGATCTTCCAAATGTTGACCCAATCCATTGTTGCACACCAAAAATTATATTTGTACATTTAGTCAACAGTCACATTTAAAAATGCTTTAAGTATTGAGAAGCTGTCGGATGCACAGTGATGGATATGATTTTCTTTGTTGGAAGCTTGAATTTTATCATTGGCAGCAAATATTATCAGCTGTTTTCCTTAAAGTCAACAGATTCACTCTGTTCGTTCTGCAGAAAAGACAGGCCCTTAAACTTTTAGATTAAAAAGAGTGGCAATTTTTAGTGCTTTGTCAAGGAGATTTTGAAATAAAACAGTTCTTTGCCCGCACAAAGGTGCAATGATGAGTTATACAACGAATACGAACGGCTGTGGTTTGGTACCATTGTCTTGAATCGTGCTAAGGCATCAGAAGTTTTATTTACCATTGCGTTTGCAACGTCAATGCAAATGTCAACACAGATGTTCCAGCATCACTCAGAACATTCAAAAGTTTGCTAACAACTTGAATATTTCAGCACGACTTGCATTTGTTGGCAAGCAGCTCCTTAGGAGGCCTTTGGTGATTGGTTCACACTGACGCTGGATGAATTCGAGCAAAAGCAGCAGCTCAGCCATGTCTGAACATCTACTTGTTACCCAGAAGTAAAATTCTGTCGACAAGGTATTAACTCCTTCTTCTCGTGTAAGGCTAAGACTTTAAATCTCCAGGTGATTGTGTGGTTAGAAAGCAGTAGAGTCTGCTGACTTCTTTTCTTTCCTGACTATTCAGCCAGTAGATATTCAGCAGTGGTCGCTTTGCATTGCTTCCCAAGGCCCCTCATGTCTTGTGTGAGCTAGTCCGGCCTCGGCAGGACAGTAACTCCCTTTGCAACATGCTTCAGGGCCTTTATCATTTTCAGTTTCAGAAGGGTGCTAAAAGATCTTTTACCTTTGAAAAAGGCAGATTAGATCTACATCTAAAATATTCAATACTTTTTAGAACAGTTGTTGATGTCAAAATAATGTTGCAATCAAACTGCCACGATAAAATTGCCAGAAAATATTTTTCTGCCCCAATCACAATAAAACAAATGATTCACATGTATGAAGCTGAAGGAATGATGGCTTTTGTCATGATTTCGTTTATTATGTACAGCTTTCCCGTTTAATCTGGAGTCGACCTCTCCTCTTCATGAGTAAGATACTTCTTTGGAATATTAGTGTCATCCTTTTCTCCAGTTTTAGACATAGCCCATGGAATGGTGGTGGAGAAAGTCAGCCTCTTGGTCTCCTTCATCTCTGGCAAATGTCCCTCCTCACGGGAAGAAGAATATATTACAAATATATTTCTTTTATTTCAGGGGAAATAGCGAATTTCAGAATATTCATACATTTAGATACAGTTTTTAAAACTAGAAAAAAAATTTAAATATTTTTACACATATATGTAATTCTAAAATAAGACAGAAAATGTCCTGAATTTTGGTTGTGCTTCCATATAAGTTCAAGACGTAATTCTAGATTTCTTTTTTTTTTAATTTTCTTTTAATGTTTATTTATTTTTGAGAGAGAGACAGAGTGTGAGTGGGGAGGGGCAGAGAGAGAGGGAGACACAGAATCCGAAGCAGCCTCCAGGCTCTGACCTGTCAGCACAGATCCCGACGTGGGGCTCGAACTCACGAACCACGAGATCATGCCCTGAGCCGAAGTTGGACGCCCAATCGACTGAGCCACCCAGGCGCCCCAAGACGTAATTCTAGATTTCCACATAACAACGTATTGGACAAAAATCAGGTTGCTGAGATTACAGCAGGGAAAATTAAAGCTAGCCCAATAAAATCCTTGAGAATAAACGGGATTAATCTCTGAAAATGTACATCACTTATAGCCTAAACCCACTACCTTAGAGTGTTCTTGAAAACACAGGCAAATATTTTAGTAACCGTAATAGTGATGATGTCATCACATATCATGTCTGGAAACTGCCATACATTCCCGAGAAACTGAGAATGTGGAACGGTAACATTTTAGCAGTGGTATGAACGTAGTTTGACTTTTGCGGTAGAATAAAAAATCGAAAAGCTCAGTGATCTCAGGTAACTGAAGTTAATTCTTGCTTCTGTGGTCTAATCAGAGTCAAGGAAGAGGCAGTACAACACATCTTCTTCCAGGAGCTGAAGCTGGCGCAATTCCGCACCTTCACTGGGTGGCTTTTGAGGTGGACCGTGGAAGACGGAAGAGGGAATTTTTTCCGGTAGTTTTTATGAGCTCAGCCTTCAAGTGAAGTTCAGCCACTTTGTCCACATTTCATTGGGCAGAACTTGGTTCCGCCGCTACCCACAACTGCAAGGGAGGGTGGGGGGGAACAGAGTCAGCTGGGTGCCTAGAAAGAGATTTGAGTTTGGTTTAGTAGAGATTATTCTCTCAAGTAGCACCTAATTTGATAATTTACTGTGAGACCCTCTGGGAAAGATGTAGTTATACGTGTAGTATGTCAACAGTATAAGAAAATCAACCTCATATTAAGTAACTATTTTTTTTTATATATACACAAAGAAATACGTTAGATTCAACCATATTTATGGGGCACCCACCATGTGCAAGCAATGTTCTAGGTCTTGGAGAGAGAGAGAGAGGAACAACAGGTAAGAAGTCCCTCAGAGGGTGTGCTTTGTTACAGTCTGGTGGGAGGAGATGGCCAATAGAAAAGCAAACAAATAGAGGTGTCTGGGTAGCTCGTGGGTTAAGCGTCTGACGCTTGATTTACACTCAGGTCACCATCTCAAGGTTCGTGAGTTCAACACCTGCCTCTGGCTCTACGCTAACAACGCAGAACCTGCTTAGGATTCTCTCTCTCTCTCTCTCTCTCTCTGCCCCTTCCCCACATGCTCTTTGCTCTCTTTCGAAATAAATTTTAAAAAGCTTTAAAAAAAGAAAAGTAAATAGTAAAACAATAGTGGATTTTGATCAAAGAAGTCGTGAAGGGAGAAAAGAAAGTGAGAGGCAGGGCTACTTTGGAAAGGCTCATCCAGGAAGGATTTCCTGAGAAAACAACACTCCAGTCATGAGATGAAGAAGGAGAAAGATCCACCCACGGGGTGGTAGTGGGGGGGTGGACAGTACAGGCAAGGAAGAGAGGCAGGTCACATACTGGAGGAACAGGAAGTGTTGATGTGTCTTGAGAGGAGACAGCAAAATCAAGAGCAGGCAGTGCATTGGGCCAGGGGGTCAGGGGCAAGGGCACATGGAATTACAGTCCTTTAAAAACAGCTGTGATTTTATTCCATGGGCAATGGAATGTCAGGTGAGTATCACGATTTGATTTATATTTTTCAAAGCTTATTCGGATTGCTTAGTGGAGAACGGATTTGGGGAGATCCTGGGTAGAAGATGGCTTTCCAAGCCTAGCTTCGTTGTGCTTCTGCATAATAATTTCTGTCATTGCCCCCAGACAACCTGGGACCAAAAAATCAACCTTCGTGTTCTTAAATTCAGTCTAGGCTGCTTTAAAAAATTACTGTGTTGTTTATTTTCTGTGTATTTTGCAGGTCGTGGGGGCCATCTGTTATTGTCACTGTGAAATTACCGATGGCTAACTCGAATGAAAGTGCAGAAACGATTTTTTTCCTAAAGTTTTTTTTTCTCCCCCCCATTTTTTTTTAACCATCAGCACTCTCGCCATTAATACAAAGACAAAAATAAATTTTCAACTCCCAGAACTGGCATTTCTCTCAACGTTGCCCGACATGAGTTATAAAAATGACAAATGTTAGCCTTCAAACCAGAAAATAGAATACCAACTACCCTTCCCCAAGAATCACAAGAACAGCCACACAAGGCTGAAACATTGTAATCAATGATGACGATTATTAAGCATTATGCAAAATAGTAAAACCGATATAATGAATAATAAAGAATCTGGATAACTGAGGTGGGCGAGGTTGGTGTAAACATAAGGAAAGATATTTGGTGTCTTCAATACCAAGAATACAGCTTAATGGTGACAACCAATCTGAGTAATTCTGTACAAAACATAGTTCTTTTATGGTACAAAGTAGATAATAAATATACATTTTTAAAGAATAACCAAATATCCATTAATTTAGACGAGGGAAAAAATTACTTGGGGGTATCCTGATCCAAACTGACTAGATCATCATCATTTCTGCTTCTTTCATAAACGTTGCATACAAATACTTCTTCCCCCCTCCTTCCTTCTCTCTTTTCCTTTTTCTTTCTTTTCTCCCTCCTTTCCTCCCTTCTGTCCTTCCCTTTCTCTTTTTTTTCCTTTCTTTCTTCTAAAAGGTAAGAGGACTGTTTTCAAAATAATTATGCAAAGGAATTTATATCTTGATTCAAAATGTATTACCACGTTGTAATTGTGTTCTACGATAAAGTGTGTCTAAATAGTTGACATAACTAAATTGTAGCCTGGCTAATCCAGGCCGCTTAGTTTCAATAAATCAGTACGCATTACTGTTTAACAAAACTAGGAAAAAAAACTGTAATGAAGATAAGTACGGTAATATAGTCAGCCTGAAGCCATGGGCCTCGTGTATCCAAGGATAGACACATACAAAGAAGTGCCCTTGGATACACACAGACATCTATGCACACACAGCCTTGATATCCAGAAATAATTGCCTCCTGAGAGTTGCTACCCTTTCATGTTTCAGTCCTCGACTGTTGATGAGCAGTGTCTCCCGACATATTTCTAACTTTATAAGATTTTTAATTTATAGCCAATACCATAGTAGTAAAAAGAAATTAAATGTCAAAGTCACCTTTTAACTTGGATACCATGTGTCTCCAAGAAAAATCATAGCCTTCATGCCTTTACCCATAAGTTAAGGAAAATCCAACTCAAAGTAACAGGTTATAAGGACGTACATTGTTGCAAAAAGCAAAAGGCCCAGAGAAGTGTGACTATGGAGTAGTTGAAGAGGGTGCACCAGGGAGATCCAGAAGGACTCATGGTTCTCGATGGTTCCATTCTGCTCAGCCTTAAGAGTTAGCATCTTCTCACATTAGTGCCCGTCAACCTCATAAGCTGACCGCCATGCATGACCCCAGCGGGTCCCCGTACAAACCAGACCATGATGTGAGCCAGAAAACTAAATACACCCTGTTTCTTTTTGTTCTCGAAGAAACTTTCCTCAGAAGCCTTCCACTAGGCTCACCATTATATTTCACTGGTTGCATACTAACCTCAAAATCAATTTCAGGATATGGAATCAAGACCACCGGTCTTGGCCTATAACAAGTAGGCCGCTTCTGAGACTTGTGATAAATCAAGCTTCCCCCAAGTACATGAGCAGACAAGGACACATATCTGGCCCCAGGGACCTGGTGTGAGGGGAAAAGCAGGGAGAGAGCTGGGGTTGAGAAGGCACAGCAGACTACTGAGAAAAACTTGGGGAGCTAGCATGGAATAAAGAGGGAAGAGGGCTGCTGGAAACAGGATGATGGCGTTCTGCTGGGGGAGAGAGGCCCTCGGTTTCACACCTTAACTCTGTGCTCCCGGTATTGCAATGGCAAAGAGATTTGTGTCCCCAAAAGTTACAGAATTTGTTAAATCAGGCAAAATGACTGTATGTGTCACAGATGGAAGTTTATTCAAAGCCTCACTTACCTATGGATACATTTTGCAAAAACAACCAGTGTCCGATTGTGGAGTCCGAAACGGTGAGCAGTATTTCCATTTGACGATTACATGAAGAGTGGCCTTGGAAGGTCTTGAAAAGTGGCTTCTTGCGTATTGACGAAAAACCCTGTGGTAATAGTTCGGTTTTATAAATTAACATTTCGGTCTTAACATTACCATGCAGGCGTTTATTTGGCCACTTAATTTCTCTTAATCTATTTCTTGGCAGATGCCTGAATAACGTAATGGTGTATTACTCAACATCGTTTTAAGTAATAAATGCAGAATAAGACTAATTATCTTTTTCTCAATTTTTAAGATCCTGACTTTAAGGACCTTGGCGTTTTGAAACCATTACCAGGTTCGTAACGTAGATATTCAATACTGTTCAGAGGTCTCTGTTTTCTGCTCTGAAATATACTTTTGGTTTATTATTCAAGCTCCATTTTTGTATGTTTGTTTGGCGTTTCGTTATTTAGCATGTGAGTTTGAGATGGGCGGCCCAGAAGGAATTGTGGAGTCTGTACAGATTATGAAGGAAGGCAAAGCTTCTGCCAGCGAGGCCGTGGATTGCAAGTGGTACATCCGGGCACCTCCACGATCCAAGGTCAGTCTTAAGGGGAAAACAGATTCGACAGTCGGCTTGGGAAGCGTCAGCAACACGCACGGCCTTTAACCCACCGGACGCGCTTAGTAGGTTTCCGAGTGCGATCATAAGCTGTCATTTTCTTTCGGTTTTGAAATGCAGCCTGTCTCTCCCCATCCAAGGAAACTTTCGGTGTCGTAGATAACAAGGAGAGGGTGCTGAAGGGGGCATTTGATCACCTGCCCAAGAGACTACATATAAGGTGTAGTGGAGAGTGTGCCCAAGAGGCTGTAACGTAACTGCCCCCGCTGAAAAATGGATTGAAATGCTATCTGTAAGCTAAGATTCTAAGTATAATTACACATACGCTTTTACTGTCAGTATCTGCACTCTGTTCTTGTTTTAACCTAAAACCATATCTTTGCAAGAAATTGCCCAAGACTTGTAAGATCATGTATCTCTGGCATATAAAATACCTTATGATAAGGCTGGGGGTCTGTGCCCAGGCAAAGAGACCAGCCAGGACTTCACCTCCTCTTACCGTCCTTTCTCTCTCTCTCTCTCTTTTTTGAAAATTTTTTAATGTTTATTGATTTTTGAGAGAGAGACACACGGTCTGAGGGGGGAGGGGCACAGAGAGGGAGACACAGAATCCGAAGCAGGCTCCAGTCTCCGAGCTGTCAGCACAAGAGCCTGATGCAGGGCTCAAACTCCTAGATCGCCGGATCATGACATGAGCCAAAGTTGGACACCCGACCAGCTGAGCCACCCAGGCGCCCGCATCACGCGTCTTTCGATTGTCGTTATGAAAAAGTATTGCTGCGTTACCAAATCCTCCAGTGTTTTCATAATGTGGCAGGAGTTGGAATTTTATGTAGGTTACCTTGAGTTTCAAATGCTGGCAATACTTTCTTAAAATTGTTAATGTATATGTTATGAAATTAAGTATATTAGAGGTCAGATTCAAACCCAGGCCACTATTTTGGAAATACTTCTTTAGAACAACCATACTTATCCTACTATTAAGATATGAAGAAATACTGGGAATGATTTTGTGTCAGTCACTATCATAGGTGGAGACTGTCGATTATTTGCTTATCCTCCTCTCTTTATTGTTATTCCTCAGTTATATTGTTTCAACCGAGCATTATTGGTTTATTGGGTTTGTAGTTGACTATTTATTGAGCTTGAAACAGTTGGTTATTTCGTTAATAGATTTAGTGGCTCTGTAAAATCTCGAGCACCACGCTGGAGGAATGAAAAAAGCATGCCGGCCACTGTCCTCATGCTTCCAGTTTAATTCTTAGACAAATATGTAATCAACTAATCCAAGGAATGAGACAGGGTCGTTGAGGTGTTTATAAGGTGTAGTACAGAGCGGGAGAAGCGCGTGTATACCTCAGAAGGTAAGTCACACGTGGAATCAAATTCCGCCAGGGTGTCCACTGAATTTTAATGAAAAACAGTATTGTATCAGGTAGACAAGGTGGGAGGGCTCTCTAGGTAGAGGGAATAGCCATCAGGGTCATAGAATCATAGGACAGTGAGCTTTTTTTAGGAATTGAGTCATTGAATGTGACCAAGTAGAACATGAGTATGGAGGTGGATGGTGAGTCTTTAAGTCAAAGGGCTCTGTAGGAACCCTAAAGAACTTGGATTCATGCCACTAGCATTAGTGATACACGCAAGAGTGTGAAGCAGGAAAATGGTGTGATCAGATTTGCATTCTGGAAAAGTAGGTTTTCCTTGTGAAGTAGCGACAGAAGACTGAACACTACAGGCAGAAGACCCAGTAGGAAGATGTGGCAGTGATCCCCACGGTGGTGATGATCTCCATGGTGGAAGTGATCCCATGGTGGAGGTGATCCCTACGGTTGAGGTTGAACTCCACAGTGGAGGTGATCCCCACGGTTGAGGTGATCCCCATGGTGGAAGTGATCCCCATGGTGGAGGTTGATCCCATGGTGGTGGTGATCCCCACGGTGGAGGTTGATCTCCACGGTGGAGGTAATCCCCATGGTGGAGGTTGATCCCCCCGGTGGAGGTTGATCCCCACGGTGGAGGTGATCCTCACGGTGGAGGTTGATCCCCACGGTGGAGGTGATCCCCATGGTGGAGGTTGATCCCCACGGTGGAGGTGATCCCCTCAGTGGAGGTTGATCTCCACGGTGGAGGTGATCCCCTCGGTGGAGGTTGATCTCCACAGTGGAGGTGATCCCCATGGTTGAGGTGATCCCCACGGTGGAGGTGATGCCCACAGTGGAAGCTGGTTATGACAGTAGACAGGTAAAGGAAATAGTCACGATAGAAAAAGGAGAATTTGGGGGCTGGCTATCCAGGATGAGGGGAAAATAGAGTGATCTTGAGGAAGCGTGTTGGCTTTCTTCACTTGACTTTCCCGTCAATGTGTCTCTGGGGTCTGCGTGCAGTCTGAACGTGCAGCACCCTCTCCCCAGACTTCCAGTTACAGAGATTCAGAGCCGTGCTCTGCTTCCAGTCTTTCCACCAGCAGGTCTCTTTGCATTTGTCCAAATCTTTGAAAACGTTTGTTGTGTTATGAAGAAAGACACAGTGATCCCTCCTTAAAAACAAAACAAAACAAAACAAAACAAAAAACCAAGGCTGTTCGCAACGTAAAAGGCAACCCCCTGCCTGGATTATAAGGGAGCTAGATTGCTCTCTTACATAATCTGTGGGTTCACATGCAAATGCTATTCATTTTTCTTAAACTCTATGAATGAAAGATCAGAAAAAAATTTTTTTCCAGCTGGAAACATTTGAGCCCCACCTCATTGTTGTTCCCGGCATCTTTGTCCCTGGAGTGTTAAAGAGAGGGTTTTTGTGGGAGTGTAAACACACATCCACATCGTTTTTTTTTTTTCCCCCCGGATGGTAAATAGGCTGTCTTTTGTACAATTCCAGAGTAACAATACCCAGTGTACCTGTCTGTTACAGAATTTGGCATTCTGTGACCCAAAGGGGAAGCCGCCTGCAGAGTTAGACAAAGATGACTCTATTGTGACAGGCTTTCTCTGCGAAATTAAAGGTGATAGGATAGGAAGTGGCTTTGAATAACGGTGGAGAAAAGCAAGAATATGACTGCCTATGTGGGCTTTCTGTTGTTGCAGACTTCCTAGCAGCTTGTGAGACTAGACTGTCAAAGCACAAGTTAAACTTGAAGTGGCCCGTGGTGAATTTTTGAATGATAACTGGGGATTGAAACATAGTTGCACAATGCAACTAATGCTAAATAGCTCACTGGGGTTCTACTAAAACGTATATCAAGTATTTACATTGCTTCTCAGACTTTTTGACAAATAGAAAATAGTAACACAGATGGTCACCTTTAATTAGAAGGTGATTCATCCAGATTTCTTAGAATTTGGCATGCTAGAGCCAGAAAGAACATTGGAAATCGGCTACTGATTGGCTCATTTAAAGGTGAATAAGCTAAGACAGGATAATGACGTCTTACCCGGGGTTAAGAGTGGAATCCAGAGATGTCTCTCTGTAGATTCTAGAACAAGGATGGCCACAGGGTCTTATGGCTTCCTGTTCTGGATCCGGTACAGAAAAGAACCAACAGGGAAGAATGTTGGATGATCACAGCAGGGTACCTATTTGAATGTTAATTCCGTGAAGGCTGGGCCTTCTTTATCTCTAGATACTTAGTACCAAGCCAAATGACTGTCATTCAGTTAAAACTCAGAATAAAACAACAAACTGATGTGTATCTAGAAAAATGGATGTGGTAGCCATCTTCAGACATTTAAAGGACTGTCGTAGGACAGACGAACAGGCAGGTAAGGGTTAATCTGCAGTGTTTCAAGCACTACAATTTATTCG
The DNA here is from genome assembly GCF_018350195.1 of Panthera tigris. NCBI lineage: Eukaryota > Metazoa > Chordata > Mammalia > Carnivora > Felidae > Panthera > Panthera tigris. Next base: position 88,118,587 of record NC_056671.1, on the reverse strand, counting down.
AATGCTCAAAGCTGCAAAAAGAATAGCTTTTGATTCAGTACAAACAGGGTTTCTGCTTTTGGTTTTAATAATGGAGCCGCCCCAAAATCAAATCCATAAGAAGAATCCAAATAAAGTTTAGCAGAAATTTTGTGCAATAATGTTAAAGTCAGGTAATTTTTTTGGCCCAGGTAACATTAAACTCCTTTCAAGATCAAAACGTGATGAGTCTCTGATAAACGCCCAAATATTTGGTTTGTTAGTACAGAGCTAAGGCGAGATTTCCATATCCTGACTCCCGGTCTGGTGTGATGTCACAAAACCACACTATTTGGGGGAAATTGTCAAATTTGTTAAGATAGGAAAAGAAATAAATCAAACACTTATAAAAGTACAGCGGTGAAGATAATTAACTTAACGATTACGGTGTTGGGACAATAAAACTCTAGCTTTTAGTAATCACCCATCATTTAAAACTTCACGTTAGTGTTTAATGTGTTGTCACGTGACTCAAAAATGTTTTAAAGAAAATTAGCATTAAATAAACAGGAAAACTTGACAATTATAGTAAGTCAATATTTTATAGTGAAGTTGCTTTAAAGTTAATTATATGATGAACTTAATTGTAGGCAGAATCTTAGATACGACAACCCAGGATTTCCAGCCCCATCGGTGGAACTGTGAATATAAAATATCACATACCTGATTATGTTAAACTACCTGGCAAAGGGATTGTGCCGAAGCAATTAAGGCTACCACTCAGTTGGCTTGGGTTAATTAAAAGAGAGTTTATCCAAGTGAGCCTAATCTAACCACATGAGCCCTGTAAAAGCTGGATTTTCTCTGGCTGTCGGCAGAAGGGGAAGTCAGAGGAACGAAGAACGCTAAGAGCTAAAAGTGATCCCTGGTAACTGGTCATCGAGAAAGCAGGGACCTTGCTCCTAGAATGGCAAGCAGGTGGGTTTTCAGCCTCATATGCCCTTAGCAGAGAACACAGGCCAGCCCACAATTACTTCTGCCCTACAGACTCAGAGATCCGAAACAGGTCTTGAGTAAAGTTGCTCTATTTCTGGTAACTTGTTATGGGGCAAGGAGAAAACTAACACAAGAGATGAAGGGTAGTAACTATCCTTGATTACAGTGATAAGATTTAGGGTTCTGAAGACTGAGTCTGACTTGATTATCTCCAAACACGGAAACAAAATTGGGTAAACACAACGAAAACCACCCTTGGACCTGTTAGGACTCCACCCGGTTTGCGAGCGAAATCTCAGTTTCGCACTGTCAGATTTTGGAGACGGATTTTAAGTGCTTTGATACTCGCTCGTACATGCCAGAAAAATCGCCTTGATATTCGTATCAGGACTTGTTGTAGGGTGTGTCTTTTCAACGATTCAGCAAAGAGTATGGTGTTCTGATGTTCTCCTCCAAATACAGGGGATGCTGCTACATTCCAAATTCATGGGATGTCATATCTAAAATGATAAGGCTGTCATGTCCGGCCACAAATAAGACAGCAAGCTAAGAAGCCCCAGGCTACACACTTTTTCTTAAGAATGTGGCTTTCTTTATCAAAGTGGAAAGTAGTTCTGAAACCATGGACAGCGTTTCTCAGACCGGAGTGTATTTAAAGTGTATTTTCATGGAGAAAGCTGTTCTGGCAAGTCTTAAATAATTGCCCCAAACAGTGTCTGTGTTCTGCATATCCTTGTGACACGAGGGGAGGGACCAGGTTGAAAGGCTGGTATTAAATGTTTGTTTGTAAATATTATTCCTTAGTAAATTGTTAGCTAGAGTTATTTGCTTTAAGTGCACAAAAGGGATTCTGTTTTCCATATTAGTGTGATTTGGAAGCCAGATATTACTAGAAATTACTTATGTGCTCTGAACCCCCTCTGGTCCTGTTCAATAAATCACTTTGTCAGCTCAAACTCTTGGTGATTGATTAGAAAGAAGAATGCATCAAAATGATTCACTGAGAGGAGATGGTAATCTGACTATTTTACTGGGGTTATATATGATTCTGTTTATCATTTCCCCTTTTTCTCAGCAGAGAGGCTAAAGAACTTTCTGTAGTTTTCTACCTTAAATAAAAACCGTGACATTCTTTCCCTCGGTGATCTTATGGCCCAAACCTTAGGCTGGCAAGATACCATTTAAGTCATAATATAAGGAAGGCTGTGAGATGATGTATCCTAGAGCTAGTGTGGAGAAGCACGATCACTTTTCTGGCTAATGACATTGGCTTTTGCCCCAACAGCTCTGCCCCCAGTAAAGGTAATAACCGCTGGCATGTTTTACTTCTTTTCTTCAATGATTAAGAAAAATGAAGTTAAAAAATAATGGAATGCTCCAGAAGGGAATATATAAAAATCCAGTGACTAATTGTTCACTTCCTCCAGAAATAGTATTCTGTCTACTAAGAATGGCCTTTAAATAGAAAAAGGGGCTTAGATTTCTGTCACTCCATTTCATGTAAGAATACACATCAGTCACCTCGCATGGAAAATGTGGAAACTCTCTAGAGCTGTAAAATGAGAAACTATGGGCTGAATATGCAAATTGCCTTTCTAACAAGAGCAGTGCTTTTCTGTAAACCAATCTTTTTAAGAAAATTTAAGACAGCCATTTATTTCAGAGGGACCCATTTGTTTTCCGTGACCCTCGTTTTTATCTGGATTTGCCAACAGCTTGGTTTTGCTTGCTCACCTATTTATCTTATTGGTGTTTGCTTTCTTTAACTTTGTGACTTTCTTTCTGGGCTATAAGTCTGTGATAATTAAAAAAAAAAATTATAGGAGTCTGTGCAGTACAGTGAGAAGTAGCAAATGTCCAGCAGACCTGAGTTCAATACCAACGACTTACCTAAGGGCCTGGGTCACTGTGAGAAAGTGACTTGGCTGTACCCCCCCCCCCCATCTCGGCCTTTTCATTTTAAAATGGCTGCAGCAAGTGTATGTTGTTACTGAGAGATTTGAGCGAAATCATGCGTCAGCGCAATGTCTTAGGTTATTGCCGGTACACGATGCAAATAATAAATTAGCATTTTAAGCCGGGCTTCTACATGCAGCATAAGAAAGATACTCGAAATAATTGTTCAGGCCTATTAGGCCACTGACTCATTTAACCTGGAAACAGCAGGCTCTCAACTATCTGTCTTTCTTAAATTAGTCAAACGATTAATTCCTTCTTTCTGTGGGCATAGTGTTTGGTTTTTATAGCTTTGGAAGGACACTGGAGGGAAGGGTTACTTTACAAGACACTCCAAAGGATCTTTGCACCTCCCCTACCCAGTATTTCCTCCTATCGGTAACTATGCATATTTACGATTCTAATTGCAAATTCTTTTGAGGGCTAAGAAACTCGGTTGGGTTGACCGTATGGTACTTGAAGATTAAAATATGTATTTGGTTTTTTGTTGCATTTAGCAAGTTTATTACCTTATAAGAAAAAAATCTCTAGATTTTATAGGTATTTATGTTTTTATAGTGCTTTCAATTTGTTTCCTTTAGTCAGGATGGGGTGATGAAGTACAGTGAAAAGAGCTGTAAAGCAAGGAGTAGGTATTTTATTCCTATCGAAGGTTCCCACATTGATTTACTTATATCCCTAGAGCAACTTTTTGTCTCCTTCGCTCCAGCTTCATGGTCAAGGTCATCAGAAACACCCAACACCTTGTAAATCCACGTGGAAACTCATAAAACAAAGCAGTTAGGAAAACCCTGGAAGGTGTAACATTCCCAGGTATGCCTGGTTCAAGGAGACATTTTGGCGTTTCCCGGATGGCTTTCAGGAATGTAATATTTGGTTGGGAAAAGTGAATCCTAGATGGGTTACCTGAGTAATAGTTGGCCTTCTGATAAAATAAAGTACAACGCCACTGGGAAGGAGGAACATGCAAGGTGTTTTAGGACGTATATATTATGTTTGTAGTCACGGCAATTAAAGTTAACATCAAAGTGTCTGGAAATTTTAGATTAGCTCGAACTGTAATGTTACAGACCGCCTGTGTATGTGAAAACCTCACCAAGCAAAGCATAATAAAACTCGAGTGCCTCCCAGTGTTTCTCAATTTTTGTCCATTTCTCCCTATTTCTCTGTTGTTCTTCCTCAAATTTATAGGAGTATTTCCGGACTTGGGACTCCCATTTTATTATGTTCAGTCAGTTCTCCCTAATGAGTCTGTAACAAACTGTCTTGTGGTTTTCTGACAGTTCAGAGTTATATGAAAAATACCCTGTTTGGGGAATTTTTGCGTATGATTTCCTACTGCAAGAAATAAAAGGCCAGTTATTCTGTATAATTATTAGTTACAGCCCTTAAAACAGTCGGGTATATACAGGGACACAATCACTAGTTGCCGGGTACTGAAACAAGTGAAGTCAATGACAAAATAGAACTTTCCAGTCAGTCAGTCAGTCATTCACAGGCACATCCCCTCAGGAACTTTGATGGAGTGCCCCGCATATACAACACATGGTTCGACACTTTGAGTACAAAAACGTACACCTCTGCCCCAGCTTTTTGGGAGCACGTGGTTTAGTGACACTAAAGTTTCATAGAACCAGTAACTAAAGCTTATAATACATTCAAACTAATATTTTATCATAGAGGATGTAGAGAATAATTCTACCGTGGCTGGAGAGTGGGGGCACTTGAATATTCGGCACCGGTGTGTAAAAAAATATCAGGAAGAGGTTGGTAGGCAGAAAATAGGGATGGTCATTTTTGTGTGACTAATGTCATATGCATAGAGGATGGCATTTTGTAAAGTAAGTGTGAAATATTCAAACAGAAGAAGAAGACTTTGCCCGTTCGTGATTTTTAAGCTTTTTTAAAAATATATATAATTATTTGGAAGTCAGTTAAAGATTGTAGTAGGATTGTTAAATTTGTTTCTTAGAAATATAACTTTGGGGGCGCCTGGATGGCTCAGTAGGTTGAGCATCCGACTTCGGCTGGGGTCATGATCTCGCAGTCTGTGAGTTCGAGCCCCGCATCGGGCTCTGTGCTGACAGCTCGGAGCCTGGAGCCCGCTTCGGATTCTGTGTCTCCCTCTCTCTCTGCCCCGCCCCCACTCATGCTCAGTCTCTCTCTCTCTGCGTTAAAAATAAATAAACATTAAAAAAAAAAAGAAATATAACTTTGACTGGGCCGGGCTGTGGGAATGAACTGGAAAGTAAGAAACTAGGACATATCCAGGGCCGGCAGGAGACTGCTGAAATATCATAGACCTGTCAGAGATGGAAAAGAACCATTCTGAAGGTGAAATTAATAAAGATCAGTACCCCATTCAGTAAGAACATTGAGGACAAAAGAGAAATTTCTTTTAATTTGAAACATTGAAACTTTTAAATTTAGGGCAGACATACTGAATCTGAGAAAGTGTTGTTTTATGGGATTCAGAGTTTATGAATAAATGAGCAAAATGAATATAGAGATGGAAGCGATTGATTTGTAGGTGAACGCGTGTCTTTGGTTTACATCCATACCGCATTAATGACAGAAGGGTATAGAAGACGAACTCTCATACATAGCCTTGCGTGTTGGAAAACACTTAGTCACTTAGTAAGTATTTGTGAGGATGCCTTCTGTATTTCAGAACTATTCCAGATATCCCTGTCACAGAGCACAGATTGTTTTTTTTTCTTTATATCACTTCTTTTGCTGTGACATTACGTCCTGGTGTCATGGTTTCATGACACACATTTTCAACACCGAGCCTCACTCTTTTGTTCACTGTTGTGTCCCCAGGGCCCTTAACAGTGTCTGGGACAAAGTCAAAGGCCAGGGTGTAGGTAATGCCAAACTGATGGCGTGCATGGACAGATGACTTCTTTTCACACTTATCTGTAGCTAAATTAACTGCTTGTGATTTTTTACTGTCCATCGGAACAGAGTCAAATAATATCTGTTGACCATAAAACCGCATCATCTGCAGCAGCGTTATATCGTGGAAGGGTCAGAGCCTTGGGAGTTAGAGAGACCCCGTCTGATCTCCAGTTTATACCAGCAGAATCTTAGTTTCATCATCTGAATAGGACGATAAAACTTTGTAGAGTAGTTGGGAGTATTTAAAAATAATCTACGGTGTAGGTTGCATGGGGCATTGTTACCCATTAAATGTTAATTTAATTTTTATTTATGTGGACTTAACTAAATGGCTTTGACTCTATGTTGTGGTGAGAATAATCATAGATTAGCGCCCTTTCTTTAAATTTTTTTTTAACATGCTCTACTTGGAAAATGAAGCAATGTGGTTATGGGAAGGGATTTAAACAAAGTGAAATCAGAGACTATCTTTTGACACCATTTCTGTTTCCTTTACTATTAATTCAAACAAGTTGTTATCTTACATGTATGTCCACGAAGAAAGGAAAATAACACTTGAAAAAAATAGTAAGCACGGTTTGATGTTAGTTGTACATCTTTATTTCCTGCTATCCCCAGGAGAAAAATCATTAAGACTGAGTGTAATCAAGACTGTTTTGTGAGACTAGAGAGAGAGGCTGGTACTCACTGAACTACTTGCGTGTTTCGATCTGCGGAAATGACCGCGGCTTTGTTGTTACTTTACAGATCTACCTACGTTTCTTGGACTACGAGATGCAGAATTCCAATGAATGCAAGAGGAACTTTGTGGCCGTGTATGATGGGAGCAGTTCCGTGGGGGACCTGAAGGCTAAGTTCTGCAGCACCGTGGCCAATGACGTCATGCTCCGCACAGGTCTTGGGGTCATCCGCATGTGGGCCGATGAGGGCAGTCGAAACAGCAGATTTCAGATGCTGTTCACATCCTTCCAAGAACGTAAGATTCTCTGCACTTGACTATTTGTCCTTCACATATGTCATATGATGCAAGTCTCGTAAGCCGCTAATGGTGTTTTGTCCATGCAGCGTGAGCACAGTGGGGTGCGTCGTAACAAGGTGTTAATAACACTGAGATTCCCTTTCCTTCATTCTGATCCAGCGGCGGGAGAGAGTTACCTATTACATTCTGCTTCCTTATTTTAGCATACGCATGATAGCCTTGGTTAAGACAGTTCCCGCTTCGACTGGGAAATGAGGATTTTGTTTGTCTCTGGTTTAGCTCTTACGAAGCGTCTGGAACTTCAGCAGCTTCTGATGAAGTTTGAGTTTAAGTCTTAAAAACCTGCATAAAAATATTTGGTAGGTTCTCTTTAGTAAGCTTCTCTTGCAATTCCATTTATTGCAAATAGGTCTGAGACGACCGAGTTCCCATTAAAGTAAGCAAAGAGAGAGAATTGCCTGGGAGGAGAGTAAATAGAAAAAGTTTCAGAAAATATTTAAAATGGCACCATGGGTGATATCCAGAATTATGGGCAAACCGCAGCAATTTTAGAAAATTATGTTCTAACAAATAATGAGTCACATTAATAGATATATTTGGAATGTTCTTCAGAAACCCTGAATAATTCATGTTTAATAAATTTATACAAATGAAAAAAAAAAATCCTGAAAAATTCCGCTTTAGGAAACCAGCAGCCTGTATTTTGAAACTGTATATTTTTAAATAGAAAAAATAGTTCTGAAATCGCCAGAATTTCTCAGTGATTGGCACAGCATCCAATATTTTTTCAATTCATAAATATGAAATATATTAGACAATTCTTTCATGTAGTGAATAGGTTTGGCTTTAAATTCCTGTCTACCCAGTTGGAGAATTCTGGGACCCTGGAAGTGGCAAACGTCTCAGTCTTTGTCAATCTCGATTCCACCATGGAGTGCATTATCTCTCCTGGGATTACTGCAGATTGAAACAGCATGTTGCTATCGTGTCCTCATTTCAACAGTTGATCAAAATGTTAGAGGTAGTGCATTTTTATGTCAGCAAGATATTGGGCCAAAAAAAAAAAATCTCGTCGTTTTCTTGGTTAGAGTGGGAGGAAATTCAGACTACAAGGTCAGCCCATTTGGTGTCCTTGCTGATTACCCCACTGTCGCCAATAGGTTTTGCCTTTGGTGGGGGGGGTGGGGTTAAAGGTACTTATTTGATATCCTTATCAATCTTGAGTGATAATATGTTGAAAACTCGTATTTCATTTAAATGATACACATAAGGAAGGGCTAGCTAATATGTTAGATAATATAATCAATTTTTTTAAAAGATCACAAACATCTATTTTTATCAACACGATACCGTAAAATGCAATGGGGGTAAAAATGAAAAAACACATCCTTAGGTTTCAAATATCAACTAAAACAACAATAGTATAGAAGAGCCCTGCCTCCTAGGACTTCCTAAAGTTTTATGTCATTCAAACGCAGTATGAGCTAAAGCTGTTTGTTTGTTTTTTTTTTAACAATTGGCAAAAAATATCTTTTGCAGTATTAGCTTCTATGAAGGAAAGGTAGGTAAACAACTCAAAGAAGGTCGGCTCTTGGGGAGCCTCACTGGTCAAACTGTAGATTTGCAGCACCTATTCTGTTCTGGGTATTGTTAATAAGGAGGATCATCCATGGGAAGTGGCTGGCCAGGATGCAGAAGCAACCAGAATCATGAGACAAAGTCAAAGGAAGAGCGGCGTAGTTTATCTGAGAGATTTTGTTGTTGTTTTGTTCTAAATGTGGTCACTACCTGAGACTCACGCTGGTGATACGGATTGATGTCTGAAAGGTGAGATTTGTTTGTTAACTTGTAGGGAAATTTTGGAGCGATACTTAGGAAAAACGTGTAGCTCACAGGATGTGTGGTATTCCCAAACTGAATGGAATCCCATAGAGGGTACAGGCTCTGGCTAGGTGGCAGTCAGTCTGCAAATGGGTCACCAGGTGGTGTGAATGGTGTAGGGGAATGTCTGAGTTTTGTAGGGAACAAACTGGTAAACTTCGCTGATCCCGTTCAACTCTAACACTGATTGAGTTCCATGAGTCTTTAAGATCCTGCTGGTACAAGAAACGATGCATTATGTCATACTGTGCAGATGCCATTGCAAGTATTTCTATTTGAGCTGAAAGAAAGAGTTTTCATGCAGGTACGTAAACGATCTCCAGAAGTCCTCCAAGCGGGTGGACTTTTCAAAGTTGAATCCAGAAAAACCATGGCATCCGTCCTCCATAGGAGGAAAGCACCCCAATTTTTATGTTCCTGCACAGTGGATGGCTTATCACGGTCACGTCAGTGACAGGTGGTACAGTAGCATTCTCTGTGTTTATCTCATAAAGTTTACAATAGCTCTGATTAGAACAAATTTATCGTCCATGTCATGTTTCCTCTGTAGCTTTTTGATATTTTGCATTGTATTGCTTTATTTTTGGCTGAAACTGGTTGGACTTCAACCATGACATGCCAAGGATCACAGGCATTGTGTGATGACGTGTGTGGGTATGGACCAAGCCTTTCTGTATCAAAGTCAAGGTATTCCAGATAAGAGATGAAAATTTCAAAACAACAAGAAATGAACTTCGATCAGTGCTAATACTTCGGTGATGCTACTGAGTGGCTTAGGTCGTTTTAAGGACTTTAATGAGGAAATAAAGGAACTCTATTTATGACGTTTCAAGTTCCCCAAATGGTATTGTTCTAGTCCATATTGGTGGCTAAGAAAGTATTTTGCATTACCTTTTTGTTTTCTTGATGATGATAGGTATAACATTTATATAGTATATATATCATATATGTAAACATAGTTTATATGTAATATACTCTCTTATTTATATTATATAATCCATATATAATATTAATAATATACATGCCTCTAATCTTACTCCATACACATCCACACACATATGGAGTGAAAACTATTGGTGTGAAATCAACGACCAGCTTTGTCTTACTCAAATAATAAGAAACCACTTTGACGTTTTTCTTGGTTCTTAGCATTTATTAGGCAGTATGCCCAGTGCAGCGTTGAGAAGTGCTTACGGCACATTCAACAATATTCTAATATATGTCAAAGGGTCTCATGTCGGGACCATATGATGTAGTTTTTTGAGTAGAGTTGACACCCAGTGTTCCATTAGTTTCAGGTGGACAACTTAGTGATTTGACAAGTTTGTCCGTGATGCTATGCTCACCACAAGTGTAGCTCCCCTCTGCCCTACTACAGCACTGTCACAATATCAGTGACTCTGTTCCTTATGTTCTGCCTTTTAGTCCTGTGACTTACTCAGTCCATAACTGAAAACCTGTATCTCCCCTCTTCTTCGCCCCTTTTGTCCATCCGCCCAACCCATCCCCTCTGGCGACTATCAGTTCATTCTCTGTACGTATAGGTCTGATTCTGGTTTTTGTTTGTTATATTTTTAGATGTTAAAGGAGAGCTCAGGGACTGTCTCTTCTAATCCCAAACATTTTGTGAATTCAGACAGAATAAGAAAAGATCCAGGGAAGGAAACTGACTTTCCCTGCGCACCCAAAACTCCATGCTTAGTGATTGAACAGTCCCGTGGCAAGGATCGAAGACCTGATTCTGAAGCTCATAAGTTCTCTTGTGGATGACTTTATCACTTGTAAGGAATGGACAGCGCTCCCATTTTCTAAAGATGATGAATGATAAAGATGACGATAACAATAGGGAACACTTCTACATCAGTCATATAGCTCAGACGTGTCAACACTGGTTTATGTGCTTTTCAACCTGAATTTTGATGCCTCTGTCCTATCCGCTGTGCCTTCTGTCTACATGTTGCACAAACATGCTATAATCCTACAGTACTCCACTTTCCTATGCCCTACAAGATTAGACTCAAGTAAAATTATAACCAGGGACTTCTGCTCTGGAACATACTAAGCTAGAGACTAATGGATGCTAAACTGGTGCTGATTTGTTACACATCAGTGGAAAACTATTGCAAGTTTTGGTACTGAAAGTGAGGTGTCGCCCTAACAAATATCTAAAACGTGGAAGCGGCATGGGATCAGGCAGTGGTCATAGGTTGGTCGAATTTTGAGGAGCATGCTAGAAAAGGCCTGCATTGCGTTAGATGGGCAGAATAAATCTGGACTCCGAGGGCTGCTGGGGAGGGCTGGGACGGAACCGGGGGAAGGAAATCGTTGTTTTGCCGTGGCGGAAAGCTCAGAGAAATTGTCCTGCAGGACCTGCTGAGGGACCAACACTGGCTACGTGACTAAGTAAATTACTGCAGAGAGTGTTGAAGGCATAGCCTGGCATCTCTTGCTGCTTACAGTAGCTTGTGAGAGGGAAGAAGCAAATCGAGGGGAGGACCCGTGAGCAAAAAGCAATCAGGACCCGAAGGTTTTGAAAACTGCCAGCCTCTCCAGGTGGCAGAGATGTTAAAAAGTCAGAAGTGACTGCCAAACGCATGGCAGGGGATGAGGCTGAATGTGTGACCGTATAGCCTCTGCTAAATCACCAGAGACAGCAGAAGAGCACAGTGTCGGTAACAGAAGGGCCCTTTCCGGAGGTTGGAGGTATGGCTCACAGATCTTCCAGACTGGAGGGCATCCAGGAGGACTAGGGCGCTGACCCTCAGCCACCTCAGCAGGACCCATGGGGAGAGACAGGATTGCATCAGAGACTTTGGGTGAGCATCTGCCTGAGAGCAAAACCCAGTGAATTTCAAGTCAGGGCCACGGGCTTCTCGAGAAGACCACTTCAGCAGAAACTCTTTTGGTTTGGGCTGAAAGAGGCAGAGTACCGATGAAGAGACATCGTCAGAACCCCCAAATTCTTGTGGCATGGAGCCATCAGATAAAAGTGCCCAACTGCAAACGTATGTCACCATTCATAGAAAGGAAGAGTGACAGCACAGCACCACCAGCCTGGAGGGTGAAGCTCATAGAGACAGAGGGTTTTTCCTAGAAATGGAAACACAGTACCAAGAAATCCAGCATTTGTCCTGCTGGACTTCAAAACTATTATGGATCAGGGACTCCCGTTTACTCTCCATTCTCCCTATTTCCAACCAGACTCTATACCCATGATGCTGTGCCTCTCCCACCATTGTGTGATGGAGTGTTGGGACAGGTGATTTGTCTCTTTGGTTCTGGGGTCTAACGGGGGGAGGAAAAATGGTCTTTTGGGGCTACAGTCTAGACTCCTATAAGGGCTGAACCCAGGAGCCTCTTCTGTACCACATTTAGATGGCTTAGGTGTGAGGTTTGGGACTTTGAGTCAGTGCTGTAGTGCGGTGATACTCACGGGAGCTGTGAGAAAGGGAGAATCTATTTTGCATCCATGACAAGAGTGAGGCACTGGGAGCCAACGAGTGGGCAGTGATAGGCAGTGATGACCCCAACATTTCCACCTTTTGGTGTATAGAGCTTATACATACCTCTCTGCTGAGTGCAGGAAGAATCTGAACATCATGGAATGTCACTCCGTGATCATGTTACATTTCGTGGCAAAAGGGATTTTGCATGAGTAGTTAAGGTCCCTAATCAGTTGACTCTGAATTAATCAAAAGGGAAACTGTCCTGGCGGGGCTGAGTATACACAAAAAATACTGGTAATAGTCTTTAAGCCCTTTTAAAAGAAGGTCTAAAAGGCATGAATGCAAGAAGTCAGAGGCATTCTAAGCTGTAGCAAATACTCCTGCTGGCATTTATGGAGCACGCTGCTGTCACCGACTTTGAGTCTGGAGTTCTCTCTTGTGCAGCAAAAGAGCGGACACAGAATTGAATATGAGAGAGGCTAATGTCGGGGAGGAGACAAGAGTCCTGAGCAAGGGTCCTGTTTCTGTTTTATTAGGACCAGAAGGCTTACATATGTGATGGACATGCAGAAAGAGACAATACAACAGTGATCATTAACTCGCGTGTGAGAGAAAAGGGGTTTTGATGGTATGTGGTGTTAGGGGTCAGGGTCAAGACAACGTCCCGGTGGTGAGAAGACGGCCATTTACTGCAGGCACTGGGCACCGTGTCTATTTTAACTTTTCTAGGGCTTAGACAGATAGAGGGTGCCACCTCACTAACACGGCATTTTTCTCACTAATTCGCCCTGGGCACTTTCGCCCTGTAGCTGCTTTTCCCTCTATGCTTTGTTTTATTTCACGATTAATCCTGGGCTCTTTTGCCCTGGTGCAGCGACTCTCCGACTCTACCTGTGCTTGGACACTTTCATCCTGTGGCGACTCTCCCCGCTAAGCCTTGTTAACCCATTGGTGCAAGCTCAGAGAATTCTTAAACTTATTCCCCACACATTGCCACGTTGTAGAGAAGACTATGTGGCAGAGCATGGGTGTAGGCTTTGGGAGCCGAGAATGTTGCCCATCTGAGAGCCAGGGAGACAGGGGGAGCCTCAGTCCAGCGACCCAAGAGACGGAGTGCTCCCAATGACCTGAATGTAAGGCGGTAAGGTTGTAGTAATTTGTTACTTCGCAATAGAAAACCAAAACACATTCCTGTTGTAACAATATGCACTTTTGAAGGCCATAGATAATCCAGATGTCAATCTGTATGTGTCACTTACATATATTAACTGATATTTTATGATTTATTAACTGGTTCATGCTTTTTCTAGATTTGGTAGTTGAGGAGATGCGGCAAGGTAGAATTGTAGGAAAGATATAAAAAACAATCACTCTAACATCAGCTTGACCCTAAAAGTAGAGTGGCCACTAGGTTATTAACCTAGGCATCCGTGTTTTCATTTTGATATTTACTTGGAATCCCTCCGTCCGCCATTTTGTTCCTTCATCTAATGCATAAGCACCCAACCGCTGATGGCCCAGAGATGAATGGGATGGTGCTACCGCACTCATTCGAACTGAATTGCAGCGTGTGACTCACTCCAGAACACGTTCATTTCCATCTGGCACTCTACTCCACCCCGTCACCACGTACTTCCTCATCGACTTTAGTGAACTATCCACTGAAACGCTGTACTTTAAAAAGCCTTACTCTTTTCTCATAGGGTCTTTTTTTCCTCTCTCTCCAGCATTTGTTTATATTAGTAGCATCTTTGCTCTTTGGCCACAGCGAGCGATTATTATTTCACCGTTTAGTTTCATTATTGTTTCTTGTCTGGAGCATAGTTTGGCATGCCATCTGTCTCTTGTGTCCACAATTTACATTCTGTCCGCCGGAGTGCACATGCCCAACTTTGCAAGATACAAGTAAAATTGTTCTGTGACCTCAGTAAACTAAATTTGGTGGATCCTCAGGGTGAAAAGTTGCAGAGATGTTTGATTAGAAGCGTCCAAGTGCACTGAGCTCAGGAGCTCTCTGAGAATACACACCAAAACATATTGATGATCATCAACTCACAGCAATAATGTTTCATTTGCTCTCTAGAAAAAGCAAGCCCCAACACAATTACAAGTTTGGGGTAAATGATAAGATCCAAAGGCATGGTGTTTTCCTGCATTTCACCCAGGAGAGAAAATGACCTTCATTAGAGGAAGCCATGCTGCTGATTGTAAACTGATGTTTTAATGTAGAGATCTCCATGCCTCGCTGTTAAGAGTCGGTGCGTTTTGAAACATTGAAGACTACTTTGCTAATACAGGAAATATTTACTTATATCTGTCATACAGCTGCATAAATACCAGATGGCATATATAGAAATATCAGTAAGACACAGAATATGCTGGCAAAATTGCTGCACATGTGTCCTATTTTGGCACCTGTTTCTAAAGTAAACATAAAACACTGTGTGGCTAGGGGATGTATCACATATATAAGCATCAAAAGTAAGATAGGCGTTAATATAAAAACATAATTAAAATAAAAAAGGAAAAGCTGAATTGAATAATTGGCAACATAAACAGCAGGGTAAACATTCTTAACTATGAAGAATAAAGATTGGAGTGCCCCGGTGGCTCAGTCAGCGGGGTGTCCAATTTCGGCTCAGGTCATGATCTCACAGTTCGTGAGTCCGAGCCCCGCGTCGGGCTCTGTGCTGACAGCTCAGAGCCTGGAGCCTGCTCCAGATTCTGTGTCTCCCTCTCTCTGTGTGCCCCTCCCCTGCTTGTGTGCTCCCTCTCTCTCTCTCTCTCTCTCTCTCTCTTTCTCTCTCTCTCTCAAAAATGAATAAAACAAAAAAATTTTAAAGAAGCGTAAAGATTGTATAAGACAATTAGAGAAAGTTATATAAGCCAACGAGAAGAAAATGGGGCAAATAAAGTGAAAAATCAATTCATAGAGAAGCAGAAATGGCCTGTTGGTATAGGAAACATACACCGGTCTGTGTCAGTAAACAAAGAGATGCAAATTTCAGTAGGAATCAGGCCTGTTTTTATCTATTCAATTGTTTAAAAATATAGCCATAATAAAATACCCAGTTTTGTAGATGGTGTGAGAACGAGAATATATACATGCTTTCTTCTGTTGATCTGAAACTTAATCTAAAAATATATGTATATATTAGTGATAAGTATGTTTAAAAGCATTTAAACAATGAAAATTAAGTGGCTTGGTTAAATGCTTCTTGGAACCTGTATATATTCTTTTAACTCTTTAGATGCTGTGTTAGAATGATACAAACATTGAGCTATGTGAAAAAAATAAAATTCTCAAAGCAAATATCAAACAAAACACGCATAAAAGTATATCGTAAGTGTATGTGATAAATCTTTAATATAGAGTGTCTGCTGTATATGTAATGCATGTGTGTAGAAGGCAATTCATTTAAGGTAGCAATAGTGATTAATTTTAGGTGTCGAGGTTTTTTGATCCTCAGTGTTTTATGATTTTTCTACAATGAACAGTTATTGTTTTGGTAAACATTTTTTTAAAAGCAATAAATATAACTTTGATATGACTTTCTAAAGAAATGTATTAAATCCAAGAAAACAAGAATATAGATGTTCTTTTCTATGTTGGGAAAATCAAGACACATCTGTGATGTCAGGAAATGATAACTAATCAATAGAGTTTTCTGGGAGGTGGTAATTATACCAACAGGTGAGGACAGGTCACTATCTAATGACCTGTTCTTTCAGACTAAATAATCACCATGGTTTACACTAGAATTTCTCCACTAGAATTTTTACCCTCAAGACTAGAATTTTACACTAGAATTTTTACCCTCAAGACACTCACCTGATGGCTTGTTTATGGCATGACAGATGCTGATGGCTAAGCCTATGTTTTTCTAATGTCCTTGGAGCACTAGAGGTGACATCGGTCCTTCCTCCTCTGGGTGACATGAGTGAATCTTTGAGTTTGCTCTAATTTTAAATGATGTCAGTAGTTAGAAAATGTTGCTCTTGACCATTTCATAGCGAATCGTGACTGATGACTTGCAGGGTGCTCTAGTCAAAAGCCATTGGCTACTCATGTCAGAGATCTCACTCTTTTCCCAATTCGGCCTTTCCCGCCCCTGTTGCCGTGTTGTGTGGCCATAGTTCCATCTACAGGGGCTGGTGGATCGTGTTCTGATTCCTCCGAGAAATTAGCTACTGGTGTAAATAGGGACATTGGCTTCATTCCTGTTGCTGTTCCTTAAGCACATTTAGTGCTTAAATCAACAAAAATGTATTATTTGAAATAGATGTCACTGGGTTGAAACCATGGTGTCAACAGGGCCACTGTCTTGAGAGGCCGTAGTGAAGCGTGCATTCCCTCACCTGTCCCAGTTTCTAGAGCTGTGCTCCTCCCATTGAGTGGGTTATATAGCTCCTTCTCCTTCAAAGCCAGCAAGGTCCCCTTCGGTCTCTCTTGGATTCCTTGTTATATATCACATTCTGTCCCTTGGAGCTCCTCCTTTCCTCTGTAAAGATGCCTGTGATTACCTTGGCCCCTCCCGGATAATCCGGAATAATCTCCACATTGTGAAGCCCATAATCACATCTGCAAAGTCTCTTTTGTGTATCAAGTAACGTTCACAAATTCGGGGCATTAGGATGTGGGCATCTTTGGGAGCTATTATTCAGCTTACCGCAGTAGGTTTGCTGTTCTTATTCTGTTTTTATTTGTTTGTTTCTATTAAATTGATAAACTCTTCACCTAAAATTATGAAAAATATAGTTTATTGGACTCGAAGACCAAAGGTACACAATGCCAAATGGTAATGGTGTCTCTAAATACATGTCCCTTTCATGCCCTACTACTGAATATGTATTCTTCTATATAATGAAATTATTTAAAAGTTGAATGTTTTTATTACTACAGGAAAAGTACAAGAAGAGAATGTATCATAAATATATAAATGTATAATTTTGGTATGCATGTATGTGTTTTGAATTCTAAAATTAATGTTAAGCATTTTTCAAAACAAAATTACAGATCATTTCCAAAAAAGTGTTTTGGGCACCTGGGTGGCTCAGTTGGTTAAGCTTCCGACTTCAGCTCAGGTCATGATCTCTCAATCCATGGGTTTGAGCCCTGCATCGGGCTCCGGGCTGATGGCTCAGGGCCTGGAGCCTGCTTCGGATGCTGTGTCTCCCTGTCTTTCTGTCCCTCCCTTGCTCTCTCTCTCTCTCTCTCAAAATAAACATTAAAAGAATTTTTAAAGTGTTTTAATTGATAAAAAAATCAAAATAGTCTGAAAATATATGAAAGAGTACCCATTTGGTGACAGTCAGTTAATTCCTCTCCTTTCTTATCTATAACACCTTGACTTGAAGCCTCAGTTTCTTTTCCAGAAAATGAAGGAGAGGTTATAGAGTAGCTGTGAGTTTTAAATATATGTGTTCAAAACAGAGCTAATGGTAAATGGTTGGTGATAGCCATTGTGTCTATTAATGGGATACCAACATACTGAAACCTTTATAGTCAGGAGTTTCTTACTTTCAATATAATGAGAATTTTGAGCAAGGGATAATAATATAAAATTGTATAGTCTGCCAGGGACCTACCCTTCCTTCCTCTTAAGCATGTGATTGAGTCCAGTTGTACCATAAAGAGGATAACGATCAGAAATATTTTAATATTGGAAGTAATACTTGGCTCAAAATCCTTTTTTAAAGTATGTATATAGATTTATAGGCTGGTGGAATAATTAAAATTTAAAATCAATTTTCTTGAATGATTTTTTAGACTAAAATACTTGTCTTCCTTTAAGTAATGTTGATTTCCATGTGTATGTGTTGAATTACTTAGAAGATTTTGCAGAATTTTCAACGAACTTTTTATTTATTTTTTTGAGAGAGAGAGCAGGCAGTGCAGAGGGAGAATAAGAATCCCAAGCAGGCTCCACACCCAACACAGCCCGAGGTGGGGCTTCATCTCATGACCGCGAGATTGTGACCTGAGCTGAAATCAAGAGTCGGACGCTTAGCCAACTGAGCCACCCAGGCACCCCCCATCAAAATGTTTTGATCAGTGTTGTCTTGGTGAGGTTGTCAGTCTGCCAGATGTTGTGGACAAGAATAAAGGCAGCAAATTCCTTGTAGTTTTTGGCAGGATCCTTGGGGATCACATGTATTGATCTCTTTGATTCTCAGTTTACAGCTGTTGTAGTTTATGTCTATCACTGAAAGTAGATTGCGTGTATTTGTTGTATGGAGACAGAAAATGATTATTCTGACTTGTTAGCCTTTGAACTAGGAGGATCACAAAGTTGAGGCTATGATGGTCCATTCATTTTCTCCACCCTAATCTTTATTTACCCCAGTTCCCGCTTTGGGGACTTGGCACTTGCAACAATGAAACCAAATCTAGTGACTTTAACGGAACAGCATGTCTCAACCAGCTAACTGTTATAGACATGTACACCAGTCATGAAAATAAACCCTGAGATCCATGTCTGAGTACTGGTAATAATCAGACTACAGACCCCAAGGAAATGCAATATCCCCCTTATGGTAATTGTAGACCTATCTAATTAGGGACGATGAATAAATCATCATGTAGCTGACCCAAGGCAGACATAATTATAGTATACAAATATATGTTCATTCTTGGGATCAAATAGAATGGACAAGATCACGATGTGTCTCGTGTCCTATGTGAGGAAAGAAATGATCTCTATCTATGGAATATAATTTTCTCATGAAGATGCTTTTTCTTTTTTTTAATATGCTGTCTTTTTGGGACAGTAGCAATATGCAATTCTAGCAGAAAGATTGGGGGAATCTAATAAATGTGAGTGGGATTAAATTGAAATTTGTGAATAGATTTTCTTGTATTTAAAGAAGAGATTAAAATTCATCTTAATAATTCGAGATCTTTTGACAGATAACTAAGTCACATTGGAACATAGAGTTTTGGAGGCAGATATTGATCTTTCAAAAAAAATATATGAAGATGATAAAGGAGATGAAGAGAAGAGGCACAAATCTATTTCTGGCCTGAAATCTGGTCAGCATTTTTCAAATAAAATGTCATTTTCTCTAATTGCATAGCCTGAAGGGCATTTTAAGTTTAAAATATGGTGGCAGGGGAAATTTTTCCATTTATTTGGGGAAAAACAAAACATTTGTTTTGGGGACAATTCGGATGGCCAAATATATTTATTTTTTTACATTATATTTTTCTGGAATTAGAATATCTTGATTCAAACGTAACAAGCTAGACACTTTTCAATCCAGTTTTTGAAGGCTTTGAATTCCTACTCAGATGCTTACTCATAATTGATATCTCTGACATGTTAGCTATTTTCTTCCATTAAATTCATTAAAAAAGTTTAGTTATTTCTTAGAAATTGAAATCTGGTCATTTGCAGCAACATGGATGGAACTGGAGGGTATTATGCTAAGTGAAATAAGTCAGACAGAGAAAGACAGATACCATATGTTTTCACTCATATGTGGATCTTGAGAAACTTAACAGAAGACCAGGGGGGAAGGGAAGTGGGAAAAAAATGTTACAGAGAGAAAGGGAGGCAAACCATAAAAGACTCTTAAGTACCTAGAACAAACTGAGGGTTGATGGTGGGTGGGGGAGAGGAGAAAGTGGGTGATGTGCATTGAGGAGGGCACTTGTGGGGGTGAGCACTGGGTGTCGTATGGAAATCAATGTGACAATAAATTGCATTAAAAAATAAAAAAATGAAATGAAAAAATAGAAACTTCTTAAAACCTCAAAAAATAAAATAAAATCGTTGTCAGAATAGAATGGCAAGATGGCACTCCATGTCTATCTTACTGTTGAAAAAGTTTTGTTCTGATATCTGTGAGTTGGTAGGTATTTATTAAGCACCTCCAAAATGGCATGTGTTTGTTATTCAAAGCCCAAGTTATACAGCAGTGAGCAAGACAACTCCTTTGCCTTACATTTTTATAAGAGGAGACAAATGATGTACAGAGAAGTGAATTTAAGAAGATAAATTAAGGTCCTAATAAGTATTTGGAAAAACAACAAATTAGACGAACATGATGGAGAAGGGTGTGGATCTCATTGCGCCATGGTTATGGTGGGTGACATTGGAGTTCAAGAGGTAGCTGAGTTGAGATGTTGGATGAGCACAGGGGGTATTGAGGAGTTTGGCATTCACTCTGTTAAAGGAAGGTTTTGGAGTGTTTTAAACAGGGGTGAGCAATGGTTTGATTTATACTTTTAAATGACCAAATTTCCCTTGGCTGCTCTGTCCATGGATCTGATATAGAAAACCAGGTGTTGAAAAATGGCCATGAGCCACTTGTACCAATGGAGATGGCAACAAGAACTCGGCAGATAAATAGATGGTAGATAGATAGATAGATAGATAGATGATAGATAATAGATGGATAGATAATAGATGATAGCTAGCTAGCTAGCTAGCTAGATAGTAGATGGGTAGAGAGATAAGAGATAGATAGATAGATAGATGATAGATAGATAGATAATAGATAATAGATAATAGATCGATAGATAATAGATAGATAGATAGATAGATAGATAGATAATATATGGATAGATAGATAAGAGATAGATAGATAGATAGATAGATAATGGATAGATAGATAATAATAGATAAATAGATGTATAGATAGATAGATAGATAGATAGATAGATAGATAAGGCTGACACAACTAAAGGCTCTTTGGACATGGGTGTTGAAAGAGAAAAGACTCAAGAAAGACCCTAACCCTTCAGCCTTAGCAGCCTTAATGTTAATAACTCATGGCCCTTATTAATATCAGGAAAGTGTGTGAGTGGAAGAATGATGTGGGGAAGGGGTAGTTAAAGAGGAGTAAGGTCACAATTGTTTCTGTATCATCTAGCCATGTTTCACTTAAGATGGTACTTAGAATCCCAAGAAGAAATTATGTCGGGATTTGCTGGTATGGTATAAATCTGGACTTCAGATGGGAGTCAGAGCTGGAAGGGTAAGCCCAGGAGAAAATAGAGTGTCAGAGGCTTTGCAGGCTTCCCAGGATCCCCTGGGATAGAGAAGAGAAGGGGGGCCTCTCATGATTACCCTGGAGACCTGAATGCAGGGTTCTGAGAGGCAAAGGGAAAATCGTCTCTGTCATCTAGATCAATTAAAATTATTAGTGAATAAAAGTAATTGCGTTTCCAAGTGCACTAGATTTTGCTCTTTAGCATAAATTCATTACTTAAATATTTAATGCAGATATGTATCACATTTCCATATTTATGATAAACACAAGCTTTATTTCCATCTCTCAGGCAAAGTGGTAGGCTCTAGAGCATCCAGAGTATCAGGAAGTTTTGATAAATCAATGTCTTCAAGGCTGATAAAAGTTGAATTCTACAAATGAAGCAAGGACATGTCAATGTACTCTAAGCTGTCTCCTCATCCTGCCGCTGCTCGACACATTCCTGCAACCATTTCCATCCCAACTTCAGATTGGAGAAGGGATGGGAAAGAAAAGTGAGCAGAGGTAGAAGACTCGGTGATGTGGGCGTGTGAGCATGTGTGTGTGTGCATGCGTGTGGCAGCACCCACAGAGGCGGTGAACTTTTGACAAACTTCACATTAAACACATCCGAAGAATCTGAGAGAGGCAAGAAGCCAGAGAATGTGGATGGAGAGAATGAGATTTGGGTCAGGTGCTGGGAGACACGAGGGAGCATTTGAGCTGTTATTTAGCTGATATTATTATTAAAAGAAAAGTAGGATCAAGCATCACTTCCATTTCCAAATTTTCTTGATGGAGTAGCATGTTCTTTGGCTTTGAACTCACCTACCATTGATCGTTTCATTAGCCACAAAGCACAAGGATGTGAAATATCAGTGTGTCAGAGAGACATCTGCCAGGTTTTATTTTCCGTTTCGTTTCAATATTTCCTGAGGGTAGCATTTAGTGGATTTCTGAATTGAAAAAGAATACAATCAGACAAAACACAAATTTGAAAAGATACGTGTACCCCTATGCATATTGCAGCATTATTTACAATAGCCAAGATATGGAAGCAGCCCAAGGGTCCATCGACAGATGAATGGATGGTGGTATGTATATATACAATGGAATATTACTCAGCCATAAAAAAAGAATTAAATCTTTCTATTTTCAATGACATGGTTGGATCTAGAGAGTATTATGCTAAGTGAAATGGGCGAATCGGAGAAAGACAAATACCGTGTGTTTTCACTCATGTGTGGAATTTAAAACCAAAATGAATGAATAAAGAAAAGAAGAGACAAACCAAGAAACAGATTCTTAACTGCAGACAGCAAACTGATGCTTACCAGAGGGGAGATTTGAAATAGGTGGGGATGGGGTGAAATCGGGAAAGGGGATTAAAAGGACACTTCTCATGATGAGCACTGAGTAGTGTACAGCATTGTTGAATCACTATATTGTACACCTGAAGCTAATATAACACTGTATGCTAACTGTACTGGAATTTAAAGACAGATAAAAAAAAGAAAATAATAATGATAATAAATAATAATAATAAATAATAATAAAAAGGAAAGCAGTTAGGGAGACATAACACTAATAAGTGAGAAGGAATTTTAGTGACTTTGGCATTAACAAAAGTTATTACAAGCTAAAAAAATTAATTACAAAAAGGGAACAAAATTTATAAACATGTGACACAATACTGAAAAATGATCACACGTTCGTGAATAGACTTTTAACATTACAGCCTATATGTTTTATGATTCTTTATTAAAATTTTAAATGCAGTTTTCTTTACACTTAGTGTTGTGACTGCTATTCTTTCTCTCATCATCCCTTACCTAATTCAGATATGTTCAAAATTATTTTTGTGGTCTCTACTGAAGTTTTTATTTCTTACAGATCAGCAACATATAGGTATAAATGTCTCAGACGCATGTAGGATTTTCAACATCAGAATAGAGTCAAATGCTATTTCAGGAAATCTGGTGCATGCTCGCCACCTAGTGGTGAGAATGGGAACATGTGAGGATTTCAAAACAACCCAAAAGAAGGGAGTGAATTCAGTGAAATACTAAGTTCAGTCATTAGCTTTAAATATATAGTAAGTTATAGATGTTATGTGAAAACTACTATGTTACTAGTTAAAATATGAAAGAAAAAATAGATTTTTAAGAATACTATTTTATTTTTTTCATGAAAAGTTAAAAGATTTTTACCAATTACTATATATGTGTGTGTGTGTGTGTGTGTGTGTGTACATATATATTTCTACATATTATTTATAATAAAAGCTAAATATATATTTGTATATATACATTTATATATCTACATATTATTTATAATAAAAGCTAAATGTAACTTGTGAATATCCTACAAATAGTCATTGTCACCATTTTGGCTTATTTCCAGTAAAATTTTCCACATGTCTCTTTGTGCGTGAGGCTTTATAATTTACAGTGATCTGTGTCCTCATTTCTCACCCAACTTTATACCTTAGTAATTTCTCATCTCATTCTCTGTTCCCTTCAGAAATAAGAAATCTGTCACCATAATTTTTGAACACTGGGGCAAGACTTCTCAAGATTTTGCTTTTTCTTTTGTTCTGGTTTGTGTATCGAGTGGTAAACTAATGACATTGGAGTCATCTGGATTAAACAAAGTTAAACGGGCTTCGTGGCACAAGAGCTCTGTGAACAAGGGTCCACCAACAGCCGGTGTATGGAAGGAAGTGCACCATAGTTCATCTTACTTTCTAATCCACAATACATTTCTTCCCGCTAGAGCAAACTGTTGCATTAAAATTTGTGTTTCCAAAGAATTTATCATGAGATGTTTGGATAAATGTTCACTTACGGTATGTTAAATTGAAATTTTAAGCCTGGATTTAAGGTACCCGTAGATATTCTCGAAACCTGCATCTGTGCGTCGTGTTTCTCTGTCCTGAAAATCGTGTCACTCAGTTGCAGGACACTCTTGTCACTTATGTCCAAACCTCAGTTTATAAGATCACTAGAGACTTCAAAAGAATACGCCTTGATTTTATAGTGGGACCAAAACACCACGATCTGTTCTGCACACTCGCTTTTCTTGCCTTCCAAGATGGCGTCTGAATAGCTCTCTTTACAATTTGGAATTAGAAAATGCATCTTATCCTCATGGTCTTGTTTTCCTGCGAATCAAGGAATATCATAACACACATCTAAACCTTCTTCCTGGAAACTAGTACAAACACTTGTTAAAATCTGCCTTTTATTGAAGTTAGCGAGCAAACAATCCATCTTCTGTTTCTTTTTTAGAGTTAAAAACTTGAGTGATATTTTACACTGGGCATGGGTATAGCAAAGGGATATACTTCCCTAGATCTTTAAATAACTTAGCAAGGCTCAGTTTCAGGAATGTCCTGAACATATCTTAGAAAAGTGTCTTACAAACGTAAAAAAAAAATTGGGGGGCCTGGGTGACTCAGTTGGTTGAGCGTCCGACTCTGCATTTCCACTCAGGACATGATCTCACGGTTTCATGAGTTCAAGCCCCACATTGGGCCCTGCATTGAGAATGCAAGACCTGCTTGGGATTCTCTCTCTCTCCCTCTCTTCCTTCCTTTCCTGTGCTTGCACTCTCAAAATAAATAAATAAACTGAAAAAGAAAAAAAAAGTTGTCTTTCTTGCGTAGTTGCCTATAAAAAGTGGAGACTGTATATAGACTTACTTTTTTTTTTTCCTTTTTATAGGTAAATACTAGAGTCACATAGAGTCAAAGAGCTTGGAGCTTCAGATTTGTGGTGTATTAGTGACTCTTTTCACATTTAAATACATTACGGAATTCCTATGATTGCTTGAGAGAGAGAGAGAGAGAGAGAGAGAGAGAGGGATAAACACCTTCATTTCTACAGGTTGTGAGGTTCATTATTTGCATTACCTACCCTTACGTTACTTCACGTAATATTAGAAGCAACTTGAAACCACTTTTTACTTATAGACGGGGGTTGTCCGCTGAGCACTCGGGACGGGATGTTTGTAAATGAATGATGGAGGTTGTAGAAGATAACAGCCTGGAGAACGATATGCTAGGGAAATTTACGAAGATAAATGTCCCCAGTCGTTTTTGAGGAAGTGATGTTTCGTGGCGCATTACTTTATTCCCCAGTCTCTTACGAGTGGGAATGAACTGGGCTGTTGCTGAGGCTGTGCACCCAGCTGTGGCGGTCAGTGTCCATTGGATCTGCCTGGTCGGGTCCCATGAAGAACTGATTGTTACATATTTTAAATCTCACCCCTGCATGTAATAGCTTATACAGCTATGAGCTACAACCCATTTCATTATATTATTTCCCTTACAACGTTGTATTAGCTAAAGAACAGCTATGCTTTTTTGTTGCACAAGAAGGTAAACACCTCTGTGTAGAACTCCTCTTTTTAGACTGTATTGATTGCACGCTGTTATGTGTGAAACCTCTGCTCCATTCTTTCCAGCCTGCATTCTCATTTGGTGTTGACGAGCTCTCTGTGAACGACCGTCCTCACTTCACAAATTAGGAAATGTGTAATATTAGGCCACTGAACTGGTCTATTCTGTGTCTCCTTAACATCGTATGTTTTATTGGTTGATTTAATTTTGGCGAATTATTACCGTAATTCGAGAAGAGCTAATGTGTGCTTACTGTGCCTCGGACGACAGTGGTTACGGGTTTTAAAGCTCGATCACATTTAATTTTCACAGCTGTGTGTGGTAGTTAAGATTCGCCCCCTGTATAGCTGTTACTGAAACTCGGGGATCTTGAGGCACGTTCGCTCCAGGTCACACGACCTCGAAGTGATGGACCTGGGTTTCAGTCTCAGACACTGTGAATCCACGGCTCCTGTGCGATGCTCCCCTCCCGGAGCAGCTCCACGCACAGTTCTAACGCTTGTGTCCATAGGCTGGCACTATCCGAAGTTCTGTGCGTACTGAAATCGCTTAGGTAAGTGTTATCCTTATCCCCGTTTTACAGATGTGACAACTGGGCCTATCCCCAGGGATTATCACTCCTTGCAGCCGAGACCCAGCTCTGCCCACAGTAGCATTGTCGGGATCCTTCCATCCCGTGGTGAGATGTCTGCAGAACACAGGCGAAGCTTCATCCTAACGTGCAGTCTCCTACATAGGCAAACCGACCAACCAACAAAAAAAGACTGGTTGCCCGAAAGCGTCTGTATTGGTGCAGGAGGGAGGCGGGAACAGTGAGGCAAGACCCATTTTTCAGTGTCAGACTATCCATTCTGTGTTACCTGAATGATTGAAATCAGGAGCAACGCTGCGCTTGCACACATGACATTCTGTTGGCCGACTAGAATATTCCACTACTCTCAGTTTCTGCCTTTTTTCTTTTCTTAAAATGAAATACTTAGCGTTGCATCTGGGTAATGAAATGATGAGGTTCCATAAACCCTTCCACTGAAGCGAGATTGAAAGAGCCGCGGTCATCGTATCTAAGTACACTTTAAAAGCAGTTCGGAGACAAAAAGCCACGAAAATAGTTCCTCCTGTGTCTTTTCTAAAAGCCAACGCGAAGCTGTATGTGCTCTTCCGCTGACAACAGAAAACCTCCTTCCAGAAAGAAGTGGACTCTTTTGATCATGGCAACTGGGCGCGTAGGTACTCCGAACCGTAAGGATTGTTTCCTCAGCTGCCGCGTTTTTGGGCGCGAATCCCACCCTTCACTTGAGCTTCTTCCAGATAATTTTAGGAAATAAGGAAGCTGGTATTTAAGAGGCAAGAGCTTCTGGCAACGTATACTGAAGTTCTAAGCAGAACCAGTCCTCCGCCAACTGGGAGGATGTGTCTGGGTCAGCAATGGTGAGCGAGCCAAGGAGAGGACGCTGAGCTGTAGTCTCTGAGAATATCGCAAATCGGACCGCCCTTGAAGACCATTCATGGCATGGAGGTTAGCTCGCCACCACTCAACACACCTGTTGGAGTCTTCCGCTTCCTGGGATACTCAGCTAGCACCCTGGCTGGACTTAACCTTTTGCTCGGTAATATTAATCAATTAAACCTCTCTGTTGAATATTTACCATAAGCCTAGGAACCTTAAGCCGTATGAAAGCTTAAAAATGAAAAATTTTTGAAGGCATTGCCCTTCGTCTCAAAGAACATGTGGGAAAGATGATAAGCATATGCTAACCGCCAAGCTCTGTTTAAAATTGTAAGTATAATAGGATTTAAGAAAAAGATAATTTTCTCAGTAGCTTGGAATAGTATTTCAAAACTGTACAGATAATACAATGCAGATATGATTTGGATAACAGAATGGAGAATGGGTATTCCAGGGCAGAGAGAGAGAGAGAGAGAGAGACAGACAGAGAGAGAGAAGGAACCGTGTTTGGCCACTGAGCCACAGATAACGGGAGTGTGCTGAGGGTCATGGGAAATAAGGTCGGTATCCAGAGTGTGTCCAGACATCCTTGAAAACACAAGAACATAGCTTGCTTTGGGAGGCAGGAAGTTGCCATTTTATCTTTTCAACAGGAGATAGAAGTAAGAATCTTTGGTGAACCATTGCATACCTGCATTTATTTTTTTTTAAGTTTGTTTATTTATTTTGAGAAAGGGGGAGGTCCCGAGAGGGAGAGAGAGAATCCCAAGCAGGCTCTGCGCTGGCAGCATGGAGCCCGACTTCGGGCTCGAACTCACAAACTGTAAGATCGTGACCTGAGCTGAAATCAAGAGTCAGACGCTTAACCGACTGAGCCACCCGGGCACCCCGCAGATCTGCATTTACAGGAGAGAAATATTCAGACGTACGATAACGAGAACACTCAGAAGCCACTATGTTGTATTTTTGGTGTTGTCTATGAAACAACATTTATTTTTGTTCAGGGACTGTAAGTTGTTACACATTTGTTTCGTAGCCGCTGCAAGATTTGCTTTTTTTATCTTTCTTGTTTGCATAGCAATTCTGTAAATACTGGCAAAAGTAAGAGAAAAGATAGTCTAGTACCTGCAATAATAGAAAATTTAAAAAGCAAGACGATCCCAGTTAACTGGCACATTTGCCTGATCATTGGATGAAAAGGAGTGTGTCAGGAATGTGATTTATTGGCCGTCCTGGATTACCTATCCTGTTACCAGTGAAATCGCCAGTATTTAATCATAACTGATACAGGCACATGGATTTGTAGTTTTTTGGGTTTTTTTTTAACTTTTTATTTAGTGTCTATTTATTCTTGAGACAGAGAGAGACAGAGCATGAGCGGGGGAGGGGCAGAGAGAGAGGGAGACACAGAATCCGAAGCAGGCTCCAGGCTCCGAGCGGTCAGCACAGTGCCCGATGCGGGGCTCGAGCTCAGGAACCATGAGATCATGACCTGAGCCGAAGTCGGTCGCTTAACCGACTGAGCCACCCAGGCACCCCTGGATTTGTAGTTTATAAGAGATGTTCACAACCAAGAAGCAGCAGAACTACAAACACAACTGCATTTGGAGCATTTGGAATTCACAGTTTGGTGTTCTTACGAGTATTCTATTGTACTTTGTTCAATTACAGAACGCAGAGTCATTTTTATTCACATACTTAAAATTGTAAAATCTAATGCATCCTACTTAATAGTAACTGTAGTAATTTTTCCAACTCATCCTGGAAGGGAAGTAAGTATTTATGCTCTCTTAAAGGTTTTCTTCACTCGGCGGATAAGTGTATTTTCATTTTTTAAGTTTATTTATTTATTTTGAGAGTAGGGGAGGGGCAGAGAGAGAGGGAGAGAGAATCTGCACTGTCAGCTCAGAGCCTGACATGAGGGCTCCCAACTCACGAAGAACTGTGAGATCATGACCTGAGCCAAAATCAAGAGCTGGATGCTTAACCGACTGAGCCACCCAGGTGCCCTGATAACTCTGTTTTCAGTACCACCACAGTCTCTTAGGACGTGTGTATTTCTCATGGTTTTTTACTAAAACATTTTGCAACCACTCCACTCGCCGAAAACTCCTTTTCGTTCTGTGTGCACAGTTTGACAACATTCATTATCTGCTTAACAGACCGTATCTGTTCTGCAAGAGCCATTACGGTTGACTACAGAAATTTAAATTTAGCTCCATACTAAAGAGCAGATTTTTGCGATAATGTATCAGATCATTAAACTTTATATTATAACAGGCTTATATGATGTTTAACAAGGCACTAGCCCACGTTAAGCGTGATACTTCCTTTTCAAAATGACTACTGCATATTTTCTACCTTTTAATGTGTTTTTTCCCCGAAAATGACTATTGCATTTTTTTTTAAATCTTTTGCCAGACTTTAAGACCATAAAGTCAAACTCTAGCCGAGGAAAGAAGGAACTAGTCTTCTGGAAGCGGGATAGGGGGAAGGGTGTGGAGGGCCAGAAGGAATCCCTTTGCTTGAGTTAGCTACATCTTTACCATATTTCTGATTTTCAAGACTTGAGTGTGTTTTGTTTGTTTGTTTGGTTTCATTTTGTTTTGTTTTGTCTTGTTTTTTGGGTTAGGATTTCTCTAAGAGTGTTAAAATACACCAAGTTGCCTTATGCAAATTATTTGTGTGACACTTGTGGTTAATATAGCAAATGTACCTAAAAAGGGTAACTTTCTAAAATACCTGTTGATATATAGTCTTGAAGGTGTGAAAATCATTACAACATGACTGTGGTATTTAGACAATACTGATCATTAGTAAATCTTTATTGACCGATTTTCTAACCACTGTAAATTATGTGTTTTGGATCTAATATGCTTTTCTAGGATAGTCATCCTTAAAAGGATCTTAGAACAATTACTGAACAAAAAAAGCACGAAACACAGAAATTACGTTTTATCAGATATGTGGGATCATTGTGAAGTTAAAAGCACGGTCTGTGAACTATAATCCCTAATTCAGTATTACTCTAGAGACTGATTTTTCTTTTTTTTTTAATTTTTAACGTTTATTTATTATTGAGAGACAGAGAGACACAGAGCGTGAGCAGGGGAGGGGTAGAGAGAGGGGGAGACACAGAATCCGAAGTAGGCTCCAGGCTCTGAGCAGTCATCACAGAGCCCCACGCGGGGCTCGAACTCACAAACCGCGAGATCATGACCTGAGCCGAAGTCGGTCGCCCAACCAACTGAGCCACCCAAGTACCCCTAGAGACTGATTTTTTCTAAACATCCTATTACTCTGATAAAAAAAAGGAATGTATTTTCCTAATATGGAAGTCCTATCTAACATTATACGTTGCCACATTAAACTTGTACTATTTCTCATATCTTTGTATTGTATACCTTCTGGGCATCCTTCCTTTATCTCCCAGCACCTTAAATGCGCATTGTAATCTGGTGATCATGGACCATTGTAACATAATGTTACTAGAATGTGTGAAATACATGCAGGTAGGTTAATTTCATCAATCATGTTGATGGGAATAATATATATTTTTATGTTGTTCAGGATTAATTTTCTCTTGTTCTGAATTTCCATGACATTTTTTGTTTTGTTCATTTGTTGAAATAATGCAATAGAGATTTGCTTAATGTCTGCTTTCTTCGTTCGTGTTGTGTAAACATATGCTTTACAAAATTATTTCAATATTAATTAATTAAATTAAGACTTTTTGCGTAATACAACTAAATTTGTACATACAGAATTCCAGTGGAAAGCATAATGTTATGCATGTAGTGGGCACTTAATTTTCGTTAAATGAATGCAGCAAGTCAAAAACAAACAAAAAAAAAGAACACACCCATATAGATAATGTACTTCATTGTTATCATGGAAACCCTCCTGTGCTAGTTTTGTAAGCTAAGCACATCTAGAGAAGGGCCAGCTCTGTTCACAACATGGGAAATAATTACCACAATAGCAACCCCTGAGAATGGAATGTCGGATCGTTTATCTCAATTTGATGGCAAATTATCATTCTCATCTTTTTGTTTTTCGATTTGCAATCAGAGTGATTTACTACTGAATCACCGTTATGACTTTTTTCTTTGCTTTTTTTTCTTCTTCTTATTTTTAGCTCCCTGTGAAGGCAATACATTCTTCTGCCATAGCAACATGTGTATTAACAATACACTGGTCTGCAATGGACTCCAGAACTGTGTGTATCCTTGGGACGAAAATCATTGTAAAGGTAAAGACCGGTTCTTAAAATTTGCAAAATTCCTCTGCCTGTAGAGTGGGAAGAAGTTTATTACAGTGCTTGGATGTATCAGACTTAAAAATGGACTGTCTATGAACTGTCTCAAGCTTCGTGTGTATTTGGTATTTCATTTGTAAACCCTAGTCTTTGCTTTCACCAGAGGTTTCCTCATTCGTTGATGCATAGTAGAGTATCCTTAACACTGGGATGCTCATTAAAGACATCTTATGAGAGCTTGCAGAGCCATGGAGAGGAAATGCAGTGCAGTGTGTTTAGTGTGTCTAGTGCAGTGTGTTTTTCCTATCAGACCTGGTGCCCTTCATCTCTGCCTGCAACTCTCCCTTATTGCAATGTCTTCATCGGATAGTAAGCACACATTCTAGAGGTCAAGTGCGTTCAAGGAACATTTGTGCTTTCAGGTACTCCCAGCCACTTAGCTCGACTTCCAATTTTGCTCCCCGAATGCTTTTCTTCCTTTCCCATGAAAATACCTTCCAGCGCCCCTGCTCCCTTCTCTAGCCTGTACACAAAGGTCTGTTTACTTGGATAGCAATCCTCGGCTTGGCTATGAATGTTATGTGTTTTACCTGAAAATGCCAGGTATATTCTTTTACTCACATTCAATATTACCTGATTGGCAAAGAAAAAGGAACAGGCAATGAACTCTTTCATGTTCAAAGTCCAGTGTTGTCTATTAAACCATCTTCTGTGGACAGAAGCAGACAGGCATCGCCACCCTAGCCCTGGTTGACGTAGTGAGAAAGGCCCAGCCTCTCAATTATTTTGAGGATAGGAGTAGGTGATTATTCAAGGAGCCACTTCTGAATGGATAGATAGGAAATTACGTAATTTGTGCAGTAGAATCTTAAATCGGCACTGTTAATGACTGGTAGTCCTAAGCTTTATTTGTCTAACGGGATTGGTTCCCACATGTATAGGGACTATTTCACATGAGAGTGGACAGAAGAGAATGTGAACAGATATGCATTATGAGCTTTCAGGTTTCTCTTCTCCAGGTGGCGGAACCACTATTTTGATTTCTGATTCATTCTTTTTTGAGAGGGGATCACACCTTTACAGGTTTGATTGTTGTTACTGGCTCAGCTCAGAGACACTGTGGGTTCAGTTCCAGACCACCGCAATAAAGTGAGCCAAACGAATATTTTGGTTTCCTAGTGCACATAAAAGTTGTTTGCACTATTCTGTAGTCTAGTAAGTGTGCAATAGCAATATGTCTGTAGAAACAATGTGCATACCTTAATTTAAAAAAAATACTTTATTTCTTGGGGCGCCTGGGTGGCTCAGTCAGTTAAGCGTCTAACTTCAGCTCAGGTCATGATCTCATGGGTTGTGGGTTCGAGCCCTGTGTCAGGCTCTGTGCTGGCAGCTTGGAGCCTGAAGCCTGCTTCAGATTCTGTGTCTCCCTCGCTCTCTCCCTCGCTCTCTCTGTCCCCACTCATGCTGTGTCTCTCTTTCAAAAATAAGTAAACATTAAAAAAATTTTTAAAAAGTGCTTTATTGCTAAAAAGTGCTGGCCGTCATCAATCCTTTCAGCGAGTCCAAATCTCTGGTAACAGGTTACCATAATAAATGTAATAATAATGAAAAACTTTGGAATGTTGCGAGAACTATCAAAATGTGACATGGAGGCACGAAGTGAGCCAATGCTGTTGGAAAAATTGTGCTGATAGACTTGCTCGATGCAGGGTTGCCACAGACCTCCAATTTTTAAAAAAAACACGTGTCTGTGAAGGACAAGATGAAGTGCGATAAAATGAGGTATGCCTGTAATTTATTGGAGTTAGTTTCATGTACTAACCTACAGTATGTTCTAAGTAATTCGCTGTGCCCTGGAAAAGAATGCATTTTGCCATTGTTAGGTGAACTGTGCTATAGATGTAGGTTGATAGCACTGTTCGTCTTCCATTTCTGTTTTTATTTCCTACCATGTTTTATCTACTTTTAAAAAATCCTCTGATGATTATGGTTGAACTGCTTCTTTCTTCACTTCTGTAAGATTTCATTTTATGTATTTTTGAGTTGTTGGGTCTGTACAGGTTTGAAATTATTGTGCTTTCCTGATGGATTGACCTTTTCATCAATCATTATCAAATGATCTTCTTATTTTTAATAACTTTTTGCTTTAAAGTATTTTGTCTAATGTTAGCACATCCACTCTAGATTTCTTATAAATACGGTTTGTATTGCAATCTTTTTCCATCCATTGGCCTTTAGTCCATCTATATCTTTGGATGTAAAGTATGCCTTCTATAGACAGGATATAGTTGCATCTCATTTTTTTGATCCACTCTGAAAACATTTGCCTTTTCATTGGATTGTTTAATCCCTTCATATTTCAATGCTGGTATTGATATATAGTTGGATTTACATCGGCCATTGTACTTTCTTTTCCCCTCTGTGTCCCATGTTTTTTTATCCCTCTTTTCTTCTTTATTGCTGTCTTCTGCATCGAGTGAAAATATTCCAGTGTAGCATTTGAATTCCTTTAGTGATTTTTAATGTATTTTTGGAGTTATTTTCTTAGTGGTTATTTTAGGGGTTATAACATATAGCCTAATTTCCCAAAATATATTGCAGGTTTATACTAATTTAATCCCAATGACATTGTTTATGTAGGTCTGTTCTCTCTTCCTTCTTACCTATTACAATTGTACATATTACTTTTATGTACATTACAAATCAAAGAATACATCACTGCTGTTACTTTATATAATTTTAGAGCAAGTATGTATTCACATAATTCATTATATAACCCTTTCCTCCTTACCACTTCTCATTCTTTCCTTTGTTTTTTGTGAATTCACATTACCATCTGATGACACTTCCTTATTCCAAGACAGTTTTGCTCCTACTAAACTCACTTGTACTATTAATACCAAATATATTATAAGTTAAAGGCCCAATAGTACAATTTTATGCATATGATATTACTCTTTTAAAAAGTTCAGGGAAGAATGCAGAATATATATTCAACTATACTGTCCTTGGTAGTTACGTATATGATCGCCTTTATCGGCAAAACTTTAATTCTCTTTGGACTTACTTTTCTCACGTGGGTTTGAATGACTGTCTGGAGTTGCTTGGTTTCGATCCCAAGAATTTCCTTTAATATTTCCTTTACTGCCGTAAATTCTTTCAGCATTAAATTATGTTTATTTCTGTTTACCTGGAGATGTCTATTTGATCTCCATTTTTGAAAGTTCGTCACGCTGGATATTAGATTTCGATCAACAGTTTTTGTTTTGTTTTGTTTTTTGCCTGCAGAGTTTTAAATTTGTCGACCCTCTGCTTTCTGGCCTCCAAGATTTCTGACGATAAATCACCTGTTAATCTGATTGGGGGTCCTTTCTGTGTGATGAGTTATTTCCCCCTTGCTGCTTTCAAGATTTTCTGTTTCAACATCTTTAATCTCATATGTCAGAGTGTGGGTCTGAATTCATTTATCTTACTTGGAATTTGTTGAAATCCTTGGATTTTAGATTGTTCATCAAATTTGGGAAGTCCTCACCCTTTATGTGTGTGATTATTGTCCTGCACTTTCTTTCTCTCCTTCTTTACTCCCATCCCATGATGTTGGCACCATTGATGGCTTGTCTTATTTTTCTGAGGCTCTGCCCACTTTCCTGGATCCTTTTTTCTTAGTCTTCTTCAGATTGCATAACGTTCCTTCACCTATCTGCAAATTTGCTGTTCTTTTCCTAGTCCAGCTGAAATGTACTGCTGAGTCACTCAAATGCAGTTTTTATTTCTGTGACCATGCCGCTCAACTCTAGATTTTTCACTTTTTTCTTTTTTAGAATTTGTTTCTTTTTTTTTTTTTTAAGTTTTTTAATGTCTATTTATTTTTGAAAGAGGGAGAGACAGAGAGTGAGCAGGGGAGGGCAGAGAGAGAGGTAGACATAGAATCCGAAGCAGGTTCCAGGCTCTGAGCTCTGAGCTGTCAGCACAGAGCCCAATGCAGGGCTCGAACTCACAAAGATCATGACCTGAGCTGAAGTCGGACGCTCAACCGACTGAGCCACCCAGGCGCCCCTCATAATTTCTGTTTCTTCATTGCTATTCTGCATACAATGAGGGTTTCTCCTCATATTTTCCTTTACCCTCTTTAACCATCGTTTCCTTTAGTTCCTTGAACATATTTTATAACAACCGCTTTGCAATCACTGTCTCGTCGTCTTCCTAGTCTGCTGTTTGGCCCTCTCTAAGGCTTTTTAACCCCCATGTATGAATTGCATTTTCCAGTTTCTTTGCATGCCTTGTGATATTTGGTTGAAAACTTCATGTGAGGGGCGCCTGGCTGGCTCAGTCAGCTAAGCATCCGACTTCGGCTCAGGTCATGATCTCACAGTTAGTGGGTTCGAGCCCCGTGTCAGGCTGTGTGCTGACCGCTCAGAGCCAGGAGGCTGCTTTGGATTCTGTCTCCCTCTCTCTCTGCCTCTCCCCTGCTCATGCTCTGTCTCTGTCTCTCAAAAATGAATAAACATTAAAAAAAAGAAAAGAAGATAAAAAAAGAAAACTTCATGCTAAAGAATGTGCTGTAGCAATTCTGGATACTGATTCCTCCCTCCCCGGGGCCTATTGCTACTTCTGTTTTCTCCTTGACTTGTTTGTGAGCACAGACCAGGCTGGCCTGTTTCAGTGACGTCTGTCCTGCCGTTCCTCCACGGAGACCATGCCGTGGTCTCAGATGGTCCTGATTTAGTGAGGCGCTCTCTGACCATCCTTTGCCTGTGCTGTTTATGTGTCTTTGTTGGTATCACACCCAGCTGTTAGTCTCCACCAAGTGCCAAATGATTGCTCTGTTGTTTTGGACAGTTCCCAGGAGTATAAATTGTTCCAAGGTCTGACCCAATTCAATTCCATTGTGTTGTGGGGTTAGTCTTTGAGTTCAGCCTTTATGATTTATTCTAAATTACTAGTTATTTTCCGGACATTTTACGTTAAACTGCTACCTGTTCTCAGGTCTGGCTAGTTGCTACTGAAGAGCTTGATCGTCTCCTCTTAATCGCTTACCAGAAAACGTCTGTTGTTTTGGAGATCCCTAGGCTTGAACTTCTCCACACTGTTCCAAACAATGTAACGTTCTTTGGGGAAAGCTCTGGTGCTCTCTGTTCTTGACTTACCTCTCTTCGTGGGCGAAACGTCTGCATTACTGCTCTGAGTGATGGAGGGAGGCAGGGGCCGTGACCTACTTGTCTTGGAGTGACACCCCTACTTTATGAATAGCGTACTGCCCGAGGGTGGTAACCTCTGGCTTATCAGCTTGCCCCTCCAGGCAGACGGACAGACTCTGCGAGTGAGCTTGGGCAAGTGTGCTCAGAGACAAGCATTCCCAGCCTGCTGCCCTGCTGTAGAGCTTCTATCTTACCAGTGGGGGCTGAGAGGAGGAATGGAGCCCTTGATAACTCAGCATCTCCTGCCTAGGATAGAGTACCTGCACTAGGGATTCAGGGGGGTGGTGAGAAATGCTAGAGGTTTGCTCCTCCTGGGGAGACACTGCAGCTGTAGAAGGGAAGGCTTAGGAGGAGGAAACTCTGTGCTGTTGTCTGAAACCTCCCTAAGTGTCCATCATGGTGAATTGGGGTGGGGTTGGGAGAAATGGGTTCAAAGGCCAGACTCTCACTGTTCTTAACGAAATTTAGTAACTTTTCTTGAATAAATGTACTTCCATTTGCTCTTTCCATTAAGATAATTTCCAGAAACTATACACACACACACACACACACACACACACACACACACACATATATATATATAGTATTTCCAGATACATATCCAGATAATTTCCAGAAAAAAAAATATATATGCACATATATTATATTTATTTATTTAAATCACTTTTACCAGTTATGGTTGTTTCACTGGGGAAGAGGCCCATGGAAGACATCATGCCACCATTCCAGAAAGTTCTGTCATGAAATTGAATTACCTTTTGGTATCAGAATATTGTTGTTATTTTGAGTTCAATTATCCATGTCAGGAATAAATTCGAAACCATATAGGTAAGTCTGCGTTCCCACTAGTGGAGTTTGGGATGTTTCCTTACACCTATGAGAAGGAAAATGATTTACCGTTTTTAACATTACTAATCCGTTCCCGAATGTCATGCTGAAGGTCTTGTAAGACCTTCTCCACGCATATATTTATGTTTCAAGTAGGGGTGCCGGGCAGTGGGAGGGCTGTCTCTAAGGCCGGACGATGGGGCCCCTGTGAAAAGCGAAAGGTTTTGTTTACTTCTAAAGACTTGTTTTTGTCACTCGAAGCCTGTAAGAGTCCCATGCTGAGCGTACGTCTTATTAAAGTTCTCCCTATGCGCCTTGACTACCATATTAATACGCGGTGGATTGTTTCTTGTTTTGTTTGTTGTTTTCACTCTCCTCAACCTGTAGAGAAGAGGAAAGCCAGCCTGCTGGACCAGCTCACCAACACCAGTGGGACTGTCATTGGAGTGACTTCCTGCATTGTGATCATCCTTATTATCATTTCTGTCATTGTGCAGATCAAACAGCCTCGTAAAAAATATGTGCAAAGGAAATCGGACTTTGACCAGACAGTTTTCCAGGAGGTGTTTGAACCTCCCCATTATGAGTTATGCACTCTCAGAGGGACAGGAGCTACAGCTGACTTTACAGATGTGGCAGAGGACTTTGAAAACTACCACAAACTGCGGAGATCCTCTTCCAAGGGTGTTCACGACCACCACTGTGGGTCCCACGTGTCCAGTACGAAGGGCAGCCGCAGTAACCTCAGCACAAGAGATGCTTCTGTCTTGACGGAGATGCCCCCACAGCCCATCAAACCCCTCATCCCGCCCATGAACAGAAGAAATATCCTCGTCATGAAACACAGCTACTCGCAGGATGCCGCAGATGCCTGTGACATCGACGAGATTGAGGAGGTGCCCACGACGAGTCACAGGCTGTCCCGACACGACAAAGCCGTGCAGCGGTCAGTATCAGTAGATTTTTTGATGACGACTATAACCTGAGGACCAAAATGCCTCCAAGAATATTGTGTTCTAGTCGATCTGCATTTCTCACTTTCTCTTTTTGTTAATGATTCAAACCACAGGATCTCGAGTTTTTTCCTCTCCTTTTCCTTTCCCGGGTCATCCATAGGCTTCCTGAACCCTGTTTATGTACACATGTGTTTGTGTGTGAGCACACACAGACCAAAGGTAGTTCATTTATTCCCACGCGTACATGACATTCACTTCTACACAGATTAGGGTTTTAATTTCTATCGTAAATACGACTTGCTAATTTGCATCCACATGGTCATAAATACCGCTTTCGTCAACTTTTAGTATATTTTCAGATATAAAATGATATTTGGAAGTAACTGCCTTACCAAGATGGTTAACCCATCTTGTTGAATAATTTTAATTAAAAATAGCACATTTTGCGATATAATGTATTCTATTTTTTGTATGACAATGAAATTACCGAAATCCCTTTTTTCTACAGATCACATAATACTTACGTTACAAATTGCATATAATAGTATGGTATGCTAAACTACAAAACATTTCTATTTAAATGTAGAGAAAAACAGTAGTGACATTTAGTTCATGTTCCTTTTAACAGAAAGATACTATTATCTGTATCGAATTATTAGCCATAAAATTAGTAAAACTTTTGAGGAAAGAAAATTTAATTTAGAAAAAAAAATCGATTTTAAGTCCCCTAATCCAAATTATATATGTTTTATTTTGCATGTTTACT
Source organism: Panthera tigris (assembly GCF_018350195.1). Lineage (NCBI taxonomy): Eukaryota > Metazoa > Chordata > Mammalia > Carnivora > Felidae > Panthera > Panthera tigris. The sequence continues at coordinate 88,079,639 of NC_056671.1, read as the reverse complement.
AGCATTGAGTTGGTTTTATGAATGTACATACTTTTTTAATTCATTAATGCATCTTAAAACCTAAAATATTTTTAGTTGATTTCGTATTTTTGCATGCTGATGGAAAAAAAAAAACCCTATTTCCACAGTTTTAAGAATTTTTAGGAATGCTTTTAAGTAAGTATTTGTATGAATATTTATTTTTTGTGCAAATATTACTTTGTTGAATGAAATAGCCATAACATTCCAGGTTCTGCCTCATTGGGTCTCTAAGCAAACATGAATCTGAATACAACACAACTAGGGTCTAAAAAGAAAATTCAAGGTAAGCGAATGTCCTTGGTTCCTTCTCCCACCTTGTTGTATTCTGTTTTGTTTTGTTTTGTTTTGTTGCAGTTGTCTTGTGGATATTTTAAGGAATGTGCTCTTTATTCCTAATTTCTTGAGATACATGTTTCGTAATATTTCGTAATCAGAAATATAATGGGTTCAATGCTGATGGAATGATGATTTGCCGTAGACATATCTTTCAAAACAGTGTTCACCTGCTTACCATCAAGCATTGTACGACAGTGTTATTAAAATGATGTGAAATCAGGAAGTGAAATTTTACATGGTTTAAAGTTAAAATCCGAAACTTAGTCAACTCTCTTTAAAAAGAGCAGAAGAAATGCGAGTTTTTCATAATAAAAATACTTGAGGATTGGCTCAATATAACCGAAGTCAGTATATAAAGTTGGTAATTTCCTGATTGATTTCCTTTGGCAATATTCTACTCAGTCTCCTACTCTAAGTATTTGGTGGTACTTATGCGATTTGTGCACTCTTATTTTTGCATGAATACATAGCTTATCTCATCCAAATTAAATGTAGCATGTTATGTCAAAATCTATGAAGTCAAATTTTATGATATAAAATTTGAACGCTTGACAGTGTAAAATGTTCCATTAATACCAGTGGTCTACGTGTACATCTATTTTGTGATCAAATGTCATAGCAGCTTTACTTTTAGCACTCGCTAATCTATATCTGTATTAGACTAATCTGTCTCCAATTAAATTTGCTTGACAGCTAAACTCTTCAAAACACTTCAAGCCTATCAACTATTCTTGAATTAGGTGAATGCACTTCCATGCTCTATATTACCTTGATAAATTGGTGTATTTGTATGCATTTTTCATTGGGAGAAAATGTTTTAACTGTGTTTTATTTTCAGAGAAGAACTATTTATACAAAGATGGGGACTGTGAAAAGAAAATTCTATAGTGAATTGTGGAAAGTGGACATATTTCTAAATTCATTTCCACTGCCTTTATCCAATCTTAAGAATTGCAGACATTTGTTATTCCTTCAGCAAGACATCCCCGCTGCACAATGATATGTTCATTTCGTAATTTGGTTGCTGGCCACCAAGTGCTCCTTAGGTTTTAAACACATTTTGGGATTTACTGGAAACTTGAAGAAGAAATTAGTTCCTGATTAAGACCATCCCGATTTTTATTTTTACTATTAGTTTCGCTTTGTTTCCATGTTGTTTTATGTCCTCGTTCTATGATTGTACGTTGTGTGATACGTGAAAAATACGATTGTGGATGAACTTTGTGTTACATGTACGTTGTTTTCATTAGATAGACTGCTTGAGAATAGTGCGCTCCTGAGGGATTTTGAACATGCTACAGTTAAGAAGTGAAAATATGGACCATGGACACACCAGCTAGAGGTTTTATGGACTATAACCATCTATTGTTGGATTATGATTAAACGCAGCCGAAAGTCTTGAGCAAAAATAACTACACTGCAATAAGAAACATCTCATTTTTTTGTTGTTGTTCTTTCCCAAATTCCCCCAACTTCCTTTTTGTTCTATATCGAAGGAAGACACTAAGTTTCAGAAATCGTTTTTGAAATCAGGTATTTTACCATTCGTACCCTTCAATAGAAATGTTTTTTGATGAAGCACTTAGCAATATGACTGAATTGGCAGTGTGAGAAACTATCCTGCATGTCAGTACTGAATATTTGAGTTGGAAAAATATCCTTTTTGTTAGACACATTGTAAAAAGCATGCATTCTCGAATACTGCTGTTACACTTCCATTTCTTTGTGTCATATGCTTGCTACTTGTAACTTTTGATATAAAGATATATAAAAATGTATAATAATTTCCTAACTTGAGTTAAGAAAAATGTTTTCTTCTATTAGAGTGATAAAAAAAAAAACCACCTGACTTAACATAAGTGCTCACTTTATATCAACTCTTTCTACCTGTTAGGCTATATAGGATGTCTTTTAGAATTGAGGCTTACTTCTCTAAAATTTGATCTCGAAAATTTTATGGAATATGTTCTTCTTTTAGAATAGGAAAATCTTTTTAAACGCTTTGAAATCACAGATCCTTCTATGCCCCCACATTACACCATTCTGAGTTGCTCTCCTACTGAGACGCACAAATACTACCTGAAAGCTTACTAATCATGATGTGTTTAATATAAATAAAGTAAAACCATATGATATATTTACTTGCTGTTGAATTATATACACACTCTATAAACTTTGATTTAGTGAATGGGTACTTTTTAATATTGAACGTGTATTCTTAGAAAATAAACTTTAAAAATCAGAATTACTATCAATCTGCTTACCAACATCGCCCAAACTGCTGAATTCTATAGAATTCTGTCCTTTGAATAGTAAAGCAATCTAGTCCATCACAATTCAAACTTTGTGACCCAAGCAGGCTTTACAAACCCATAGATGACTTACTTGCATACATCCTTATTAGGAATTAAATTTCATATATGCTACAAAAACAATTAAATGGGAAAGAAAATAAAACTTCATGATAGAAACGTTAAAGAATTATCATAGCAATTCTGAATGATCGATATTGAAAAAAAAGTCAATATACGTAGTCACTTCCATGCATCTGATAAACTGATGAATAGAAAAAAAAATCGGACATGATAAAGAAATGTTATTTTTATTGTTTTGCTACATATTTTATACCTACTGCTTATGTCATAATGTAGCCTTTATTATTTAACTTAACTGATTTATTTAATCTCAGGCCAACTCTTATGCCCTTTAATTCAAATGTAATGCATCCACAGATTGCTAACCATGTTTATGTTACTTTTTCTTTTTTAGAAATCTTCATAGGCCCTTTATTATTTGAATGAATAATCTCAAAATTATAATATATATATATATATATATAATGTGTAAATATATATATATATATACACACATATTTATTTATTTATCTCAAGACTTATTTCTAACAGAAAACAAAGGAAAATAAATTAAGTGACCCACTTGCCCTGTAGCTGTCCATAGGCAGCTCTTCCTAAATCTGCAGATGCTTCTGATCTGTTGGTTCACTGCTGAAAAGATCTTTGCACCAGAAATCTGCTAAAGGAGGTTAGCAACAATGAAAAGTCCAACCACACTAAGTCAATTGCTAAAGATGGATTTCTTATGTACATTTGAGGCACAGCAGCTCCAGGGGCAAAATACTTCTAATGAAGGATAGGTCTTTTCGGTGGTCATGCTAAAGATATTTAAAAATGGTTTTGACGAATCAGAAGAGAAGGTAGTGATGATGCTAAGGCTAGGACCTGGAGGCATCCTGTTGGCCCTTGGAATAACCCTGGATGCTGGAGCTTGAGATCGTGGGGGTCCACCATACCTGGGAGGCCCTTGGAGGAGGCTTCTTAAAAGCCACTACTGAAATTTATCAGTATATTAAACACTTCCATTTACTGGCATGTCAGACCCTGTCACCTGAACATCAACCTTCCAATTTCAATCGGGAGACACGTTGTAGGTAAGGAATGAGATGTTTCAAGACTCTCAAGATGTTTCAAGATGTTTCAAATCCAGTTATTTTAATAAATAATTATATTTTTTGATAAAGTGAATTTAAAGATTACTTACACAAGTGCTTTATTAATTCCGTAAGATGTTCTCCAAAAGCATAATTACACACTATATTAGTTAATTTGAAAAGAGCCATTTTCCTTTTATTTCTTGTATTTTTGAATTAACTTTCAAACACCAGGAGACATATCCTGATTATATGCAACACCTGTGAAACCCTGCATTCATCCTCTTCCTTTTGTCCAAGTGCATTTCACCTGCCTAATTCGAGATGGGTGTGCTGATTGGGGAATACTGTTTTGGGGGGGGGGGCTGATTTTATATACGTGCAATTTCTAGGTATCATATTGCCAGGCAGACTTATGTAATGTTTGATTTTCTATCATTCACTTGCATTTGCTCGGACAATTGAAATGTGGCTATAAACAGAACTGTAGATCAATGTCACTGAACTTTTAAAGGAGAACAGTCCACATTGTGGAAATGCCAGCTTTTCTGTTTTGCATTATTTTTTTCCACCAAAAATATTTTAATGGGTCTGACTCCATAAACTGCCATTCTTGGTGTTTAATAAAGTTAGGTCTTTGACAAAAGCTGAATGAATATTCACGTAAACTGTTGCGTTAATTTTTCTCTATTTTTCCCTTAGGAATTTGGGCTTTTCTCAAATTTGATAGCTTTTTAAAAAATCCCATGAATCGATTTTCCTCGACTTCAGAATATCATTATAAATGACAGAATCTGATACTGGTTCCTGTTACCTTAATTAAAGTAATGGTGAATAATTTATTGATGTTTTGGTGGTGAAATAAATGATAGCATTTTTATCTTATTATGAAGTTTGTCTATTTCAATGATGAAAATGAGTCCTGTCGGATTCCAGCTCTGGAGGGAGGTTAAATAAATAAAGTCTTTAAAAGTCTCTAAATGTATACGACTTGGAAAGCGAGTTTCAGTTTCTTCCCACTCTGCTGAAACAAGTTCGTTTTGATATCCTACTTACGCATTCTTCTTCTCTTTGCTTGTTTCTCTCTGTCACGCTCATGGCACAGAGGGCCCAGTCGGCAAATTGTTAACTAGAGAAAGAACAGAAGAACCAGGATTTGAATTTATTATAAATCTCTTCTCCATTTAATTAGTATTTCACATCCCCCTCTTAAAGGTTGAAAAAAAAGTAGCAAAATGGGGCACCTGGGTGGCTCAGCCCGTTAAGCGTCTGACTCTTGATTGCGGCTCAGGTCATGATTTCCAGGTTTTTGAGTTGGAGCCCCAGGTCGGGCCCTGTTCTGGCAGCTCCAAGCTTGTTTGGGATTCTCTCTCCCTCTCTCTGCCCCTCCCCACTCGTGCTGTCTCTGTCTCTCTCAAAATAAATAAATAAATAAATAAATAAATAAAATTAGGAAAGAAAATAAGAGCAACATAAAATATACATTGTAAAAGTAGCCAGAGATGTGTTTTTATAATTTTATTCCAGAAATCTTATCGCTTTTGTTAACGTAGATGTATCCTGATTTGTTTTATTAATGAGTTGTTTAAATTGTACTACAAGTTTCTTTAACCGAATAATAACATTCAAGTAAATCTAAGTGTCCTAGAAATACCAAACATAGGTGACCAATGTCAGACATTCACTATATCTCATCATTTTTTATTGTTGCCTCCAGTTCTGTACTTCTTTGTCCATTATTAAAGAAGTAAATGCCCTCTTCATATGTCTTTAATTCCTCAAAGGTAGGAAATTAAACTCTACCTGCTTCTCACTTAGGTCAGTTACCAGGGTCTAGGGTTGGTTTCTAGAAAATGTTTTATTCCCGCACCAGTATGATTGTACAAGTTTACACGGCTTTACATTCATAGTAATTGTGCAGTCAATGTATTCTCATTTGTCCCCAACTCCTAACACATCTCCAAACTCTGAGGCATGCCATTTTATATTGGTCCATTCTTTGAAAAGTGATTTTTTTGCTCTGCTCCTAACAGTCACAGGTAGAGACACAAAATATAACAGTGAGCAGAAAGCACAATGTATAAATTACTTAAAAGGAAGTATTTCTTTTGTATCACACTATAAAATGCGTACTCTTTAATCACTTTCTCATGAGTTAAGTTTAACATCAACATAGCCAGGGGCGCCTGGGTGGCTCAGTCGGTTAAGTGTCTAAGTCTTGATTTCGGCTCAGGTCATGATCTCACAGTTTGTGAGATGGAGCCCCGTGTTGGGCTCTGTGCTGTCAGAATCTGTTTGGAATTTCCTCTCTCTTCCTCTCTCTGCCCCTTCCCCACTCACACCCTTTCTCTCTCTCTCAAAGTAAATAAAAACCATTAAAAAAAATTAACATCAACATAGCCAGCCTCTTTTGAACTTGTACAGTCTATATACTGGGATTTTTCTTAAATGCTTTGGGAATGAAAAAAAAGGCCGAAATCTATTGGGGAACATAATTATGGAGCTTCATAGAAGGAAGGGTATTTAGAAGAGCTAGATCAAAACAACAAAATGTAAAATTATTTGCCAAGTTTTTCACCTTAAAAAGCTAATTAGTAACCTTCTTCATGATCTTGAATGGAAGATTACATATATTCAATTGTCAAGAGAATGTAATAAAGACGATGCTTTATGATAAAGAAGTTAGTAGCTAGCATATGAGATACACATATCTTCTCAAGGGGATCAAGAGAGGCTTAATGGATGGTTGTCTTTCTAAGCAGCTCTTCAAGGTTGGAGACCATCGAATAGTGGGGCAGGGAGAGATTTGTGCCTAGAGAAGTTCGAGCAGGGAGCAGTCTTGGGAGGCCAGGTATTCATTTGAGTTAGCTGGAGCGTAGGAGTAGACTAAAGGAGAAACAGTAAATATAGTTGGAAGAGTAGTTTGGCATTTGCATCATGATTTCTGAGCACGTGTAGTTTCATCTAAAGGAGTTCGTGTTTTTCCCAAGGAGAATGTTTTAATGTTTCATAGCGTGATACGGTTTATGAACTATACTTTAAGTCGAATCCTCTGACAGCAGTGTGCTTGTCCAGTTGAAGGAGACTGGAATAAGTAAAGGGAATCAAGAACAATACAAAAACAAAACACTAAGAAAGAATAAACTGTTGGTAGATATCCAGAAATATCTGTCTTGCTTTTCTATTTCCTGCCATACTTTTTTAAGTTTCAAGATTGTGATTGGCTAACTAACCAACACACTGAGTGCTATATGCTGAACACCCTTCCGAGCGTTTGACAATTAAGCATTCTGTCGGTCATCTTAGCAGTTCCAGCACTAATAATAGCAATGCTCGTTGTTATGGCTGTTACTCCACTGTATATAGGAGGACATTGAACACAGTTTTAGTAACTTTTCCAAGACCTCACCAAAGGGAGTGATAAATCCGACTCTGACCCAGAGCTGATTAATGCTGGAATCAGCCAGCAATCCTCACCCATGTGCCTATGGCCCTCGAAGAGTCAACATACTTTTTGCCAAAAGTAGTTAATTCATATTCATAGTAACCCCATCGTGTTGGCTTTCCTTCACTGTAAACATTTATATTATAGCAACTTCTCTCCGCCCTGTAGCATTTAAGGATCAAATGACAATGCATCGGAGGATATTTTGTGTATCCTTACGTACGTTATCAAAGTCGTGTGTAAACTTCATCTACCACCGACGCAGAACAAATGCATCGTCTGTCAAGAGCAGTAATGGAGATGATCTCCAGCCCTTCCCGTGTTCACAGTGAGATGACTGACTTCCAGAACCCACTGACTGTTATTCAAGGGAATGACATTTTCTCGGATGCTTATTCTATCGTATCATCTCATTGAACTCCAGAGCTACTAAATGACCCTGAAAGCCCTAGTCATCAAATATACGCAGAAATACCAACACTTGGAAGAAAATCCTGTTTTCAATGCCAGCCAATTTCTGGATATGAATCTGCATGATATAAACAGTGGATAAGCAAGCATGCAGACAGCTATATTGAAAATTACAGTCTCCTAACCACAATTATGATGTAAAACGTGATATAATGCGCTAAAAGTCATGTATCCCTTTTCAACAGGGAAAACTCAAAATTCAAATTTTAGGTTCATTTCATCCTACTTATGTGCTCCTAAAAAAGCTGTCTGAACCCTCCGAGCTCTGGGGCCTTTATCTGTGAAAGAGAGGGCCTATACCCCATGGAAACAGTTGCTGAGACACTTGGAATCCGTTGCGTCCATGAACGAACAACACGAAACCTGTTTTACTAACGTGGGGGCTGTCTGTCCATTTGTGCGTTACCAATCTGTTCTCCAGAGTGGGAAAAATGTCTCCGATATGTGACACCTTTATAAATCCACGAACCAGCCACTGCTGATGACCCGGGAGTGCTCCGTGTTTGTGATTCCCAAGGGTTTAGTCAGCTCAGGAAAAGACCTCAGCTTTCAAGGCAGTAGTCAACTGACATCAGTGAATGAGGGATCACGAATGATGGGACCAAATGGAAGGAATGTCGCGGTTGGTTGGGCATAATGAGGATGATCATGGAAGAGACACCAACACAGATATGGTATAAATAATATGTTGGGGAACCTGGGGGGATCAGTCCCTTAAGCGTCTGACTCTCGATTTCAGCTCAGGTCAGGGTCTCACAGTTTCAGGTTTCATGAGTTTGAGGCTCAAGTTGGGCTCTGTGCTGACGGAGAACCTACTTGGGATTTTCTCTCTCTCTCTCTCTCTCTCTCTCTCTCTCTCCCTCTCGCCCTCTCTCTCTCTCTGCCCCTCCGCCACTCAGACACATGCTCTCTCTCTCCCTCCCTCTCTCTCTCTCAAAATAAATATACTTAAAAGCATGTAATTGAGAATTGCTAATTTTTAGAATACAAGTGTTTGAAGATAAGCCTCAGGACTGACCAATTTGGGTATCCTTCAAAATAACTGTTAAGTGCATAGTCAATGTGGGTCTGTTAAATGAGCAAATGAGTAGAAAAATTACACTTAAAAATAAATAAATTTTTTATTTGTCACAGATAAATGTCCTGACCTGACTCCTGGCTTGTATTTATTAGCCCTTCCTTCTAGAAGTTATAGAACTAAGCCAGTTTCTAAAGTAGTCTAAAGAGGGGCACCTGGATGGCTCAGTCGATTAAGTGTCTGACTTCAGCTCAGGTCATGATCTCCCGGTTTATGAGTTCGAGCCCGGCGTTAGGCTCTGTGCGGACAGCTCGGAGCCCGGAGCCTGCTTCGGATTCTGTGTCTCCTTCTGTCTCTGCCCCTCCCCCACTCGTGCTCAGTCTCTGTCTCAAGAATATTTTTTTTTAAAAGTTAAGAATAAATAAAAACAAAAGTAAGCCTAAAGAAGTAACGTTTAGTAACCATTGTTACAGGCACACTAGCTAAAAAGAACAAACAAAAAAGCTAATTTGAGGTTCTGCTTTCTAAGCAAACACACACACAATACGAATAAAAAAAATGGGAAGTTTTGAAGAACCAAAACTTAGACTCACATTTAAGTAGAATTGCTTTGAAGTACGTATCTAGCCAGTATACTTAGGATCCGTGGATCATTCATGATTTTTAACTTCTCACATCTGCTCACTTTATGAATGAAAGTGTCCTTTAAAAAATATCACTCTTTAAAACACAAGTTTTCCAGGTAGATCATCATCGTTAAGATGGATCTTAGGAACACACTTTCCTATAATACACCCGCCCCACTTTCTGAAAGGACAGTCTTTATGTGTTAAAAAAAGAGGGGCGCCTGGGTGGCTCAGTCGGTTGGGCGGCCGACTTCGGCTCAGGTCATGATCTTGCGGTCCGTGAGTTCTAGCCCCGCGTCGGGCTCTGTGCTGACAGCTCAGAGCCTGGAGCCTGCTTCACATTCTGTGTCTCCCTCTCTCTGACCCTCCCCTGTTCATGCTCTGTCTCTCCCTGTCTCAAAAATAAATAAACGTTAAAAAAAAAATTTTAAAAAAAAGAGTAAGTCATTACCTGGTGATCCCAACTATTTTGCAAAATGTTAATGCACTTGGGGCCACTCTCCGTTCACTTTCGATGGCCAACCTTTCCCCCTGTTTATATTGAGACGTTTATGAATTACGTAGGTATTTTCTGACCAGACCTTTACCCTTCAGTGGCTTGTAAATGGGCATCATTTGTTTAAGGACGGTGCCTGTTGGTGAGATCTGCTATCTCACCCCCAGTTTGACTGCTCTGAATTACCAGGCCTGGGACGCTGCACACTGGTCGTTTCTTTGCCAGCTGGTCCCCGCTCAGGTCTCCTAACAGAAGGTAGAGGAGGAAGATGGAAAAGCAGCTCGAGACCTCAAGGACTTGAGTCTGAAGGCTGCTCAGGCTTCATATAGCTTATGAACTCGGCGCTACCTCCTAATTCCCTGTCTGTTTTCTCGACCTTTCAAGCTGTGCAACAGATTCCTTTTATCACACTCCCTCTTGATGTAGCCGGTCTGTTTTCTGTTTTCCTGGCCGGAGGATTCTGATGGGTTTTAACTGGCATGTTGGTCCTTGCTAAGAGCATTTGAAGATTCTGCCCCGAGATTCTTGTGCTTAGCTTTTGAGATCTTGTCTAGTTACATTTCACACACTGGCTAAATTATTTCTGAAATATTAGTTTTATAGCATGAGCTCTTAAAAAATTTATATGACGATCATGCCTATGTTTATAATGAACAGGTGTTCCTTTTCATGGGGTGGGTAGTCCTCAATTCCTGTTGAGATGCGGGGGGGGGACATTTGTAGTGACAAGACCTTGACATGAAAACATTATGGATCCTCTTTTGAATTTATATTCCAGACCTAGCCAGCTCCGGGCAACTTTTTAATTTGTTTATGCACACCATAATCAATTCTTGTGTATCCTTACATTTTACTTTCTTCTTCAGGAATAGAGTGGGTTTTTTGTTTGTTTGTTTGTTTTGTTTGTTTGCTTTTTGTTTTTGTTTTTGTTTTCCAAATGCTTGGGCAGTTTTGGCCTACTGACACCTTCAAGAGAGCCTAGAGACCCTGTTCTGGTGGTGTATTAGAAGTTTCAGGGCATTTCCGAGGAGGGCTAATAATTGAAATTCTAACGAATCAGCCACAGAACTTGCAAAGTGAAAATTTTATAACTTCGGTTTTTCACAGGGAGTGCCTTTGAATCTAATCACCTGGCGGTAAGAATTCTAATCTGAGTCAACCACCCTCAGACTTTCATCTCAAGGGAACAGGGAGACAACTAAATGTGGCTGATAGGTGAACGGAGTAATTTTGACTCAGTCTGTGGTCTATTTAATTGCAATTTTCTGCAGTTCGTGAATATACAGGAGAAAAGATCCATTTTTCTGGCTTAATCATATGAAACCATAGCTTGTTATGATAAACTAATTTCGTGCAGAAAATATTCTTGACGCCATTTAAATTTGGATTTTTACCAGAACACTCACATGTATTTATCTCAGTGGAGTGACAACCAGCAAAACAGTAGCTGTGCATTAAAGTATTAAAAAAGTCACCATTGGCAAATATTCAGCTTACACGGAACACTGTCCTAAGTATCTTACAGGTATTTACACAGTTAATTCTCATAACAACCTTACAAGCTAGATATTATTAGCTTTATTGTACAGATGAGAAAATGAGGTCCAAAGAAGTTAAATATCATTGCCAAGATCATGTAACTAATACATCATGAGGCCCGGATTTAAACTTTGGAAGTCTGGATACAAAATCCGTGGTCTTTTTTTGTTTTTTAAATGATTTGTTGTTTATTTATTTTTAGAGAGAGAGAAAACAAACAGGGGAGGGGCCGAGAGAGAGAGAGAGAGAGAGAGAGAGAGAGAGAGTATCCCAAGCAGTCTCTGAGTTGTCAGCTCAGAACCCGATGTGGGGCTTGAACTCACAAACTCTTAACTGCATGACCTGAGCTGAAACCAAGAATCAGACGCCTAACTGAGTGAACCATCCAGGCGCCCCTAGAATCCATAGTCTTGACTGTTCCTCAAATTAGTTCTCAGTGATTTCCCACTTATTATTTTTAATAAATGGGAAGAAAGATATTAGTCACTGATTTCATTCCACTCTTTCTAACCTAGTGAGCACAGAAACAGGAGAGAGAAGGAATAAATGACAGAGATAACAGAATCAATTCTGCTTGAAAGCATTCTTTAGGAATTCCTGGGGAGATACTGGAGACCTGTCGTGGAGAATCTCTACGTACAAAACCATTTTAGCGTGATGCACCTGGTCTGTCGAGGTTGCTTTTAGTAAATAAATTTAGAGTTTATGGATTTATAGCACGAGGCCTGCTAAAACTGTTAGTCAGCACGTGACTATCTCAGTAGTAAATGACAATGTCTCGTAACTAAAATATCTCACTTTGTACAAACGATGGCTTACGTGCAACACTTCGAGAGCTCCTGTGTGTGTAAATGGTATTGAGGTTCTCCTGCCGCAGCTATAAAGGACCCGGTGAGTTGGGTTTGTATACCCAGCTTCCACATACGTCACCTTCAGTGCAAAATTACCTCTATTCTTTGAATTATGGGTAAATTTTGATTCTGTGGGAGGTATGTGATTCTTGGAAGTCTGACTTGGAAGTCTGACTTGTTTGCTTTATCGTGGACTTTCCTCCAGTTGAAGTCTTGTGGAATTCAGAGTTCATTGCTGAAGCTGTATGCTTGTTTGGCTTGACTTGGTGGTTGTCATGAGTCCTGTTCATGTATTCAACAAACACACAAGGAGGAACAGCAGTTGCTGTTCAATATTCAATATTGAACATTGAATATTCAATATTCAATAATGAACCATATTCAATATTCAATGTTCAAATATTCAATAAATATTTATTGTATCCATACTAGGTTCATGGAGCTGTTTGAGTCACCAGACAAAAGATATTCACTCTTTTATGTCATGTAATCTAGGCGAAGGAAACAAAATAAAGAACAAAGAAAAGCAATAACAATAAAAATCCTGTGGCCTGTTGTGCATGTACCTTGAAAGAAAAATAAGGCATATTAGGGGCTAAGTGTCGAGATACAGGTTTGGCATTTCATGCAGAAGAGACATGACCAGGCTCTCTGGGAATGTGACGTTTGGCCAAAATCTTAATGGAGTAAAACGGACGCGTCAGTATCTGAGGGAAGAGATTTTCGGGCAGAAGGAGTGTACTGGGTATGGTTGAGAAGGTGCTGTGGTGGGAAAAGAGGGGGAGGGAGAAGGCAGGAGCCATCAAGGGTGGAGTGGCCAGGATTGAGATCAGTTAGGGGTGATGAAGATTTTGTTCTGACTGAAATGGGAAGCCACTGGAGGGTTGTGTCAGGGTCACAACATGGCTGCTTTCCCTGCTCTGTTCTGTCTGCTGGGTTGAGGAAAGCCTGTAAAGGAGCAAGGGGGAGGTCATTGAGAACAGGAGGACATAGTGCAGGTGACACATGAAACAGGTGTGGCATATCTGTCAGGGTGCAGAGTCAGGAAAACCAAAGCCACTCTCCATATCCCGGGAATTAAAATGCATCTAGGAATTAAGGGCTTATATAAGCTTTGGAAAACCCAAGGAGCAAAGGTCAGAGAAGCTTCCCCAAAGGTCTTTAGCCTGATGATGCCTAGAAGATCCTGAAATTCTCAAGATTCTCTGGAAAATGCCACGAAATTATGTGAGTCTACAGATAGTTCTGAAGAACATGCCTGCACATATGTGGGTATCATACATGCCCATGAGCCTGGCTGTGCGTGCCTTTGGAGAATAATGGCCTCCTCATCTTTTCCGTCAGTAGAATCTCTCATGAGTGCTCATCAGTGACAAATCCTATCATTAATTTGTACTTTCTAGAATTCCTTGACCTGGGATTATTACCTGCTTATAGTATTGCTTTCAAAGTCGTTTTCTTTTTGTATGTCATTATTCCTCAATGCCTTGGTAGAGAGGAGAGGTAAATACTGTATGGTGACACTCTGTCCTCTGGACCTAGTTCACCCCAATGAATTTCATTATGAAATAGTTAACTTGCTGATTTTTATATCATTCTTTCCTACCCGTGTATCAGCTTTTTGAGGAAAGTAGAGATCCTTTTCATTTTTGTATCCCCGGAGGATAGCACCTTCCTGGAATATCCTGGATGGGCAATCAATACTTTTTGTTCGAATGAAAAACTTTTCCATGATAAAAGGAATCATCATAGGACAAATTGAATGCTAACACACTGAGAGAATCGATACGGACAAGTAGAGACGTGTGTAGTAAAGAGATATACACCATTCAAGAGAAATTATCCATACAAAATTACAATTCAAATTTGAGTGAATTTGTGAAGGAAGTATAGGAAATAAAGAAATGTGAAGAGCAGGAAAATATATAAGAAGCAAGATTTTTTTTTTAAATAAAGTATACAGGGTATAGCTAGGCTTAAAACAACTCCGGATTATTTTGAGTATACCATTTCATTTTTTCTGCTTTTTTTATTATTATTAATTATCATTGTTATTATTTTCATCAGGGAATCTTTCAACTATTCATGACTGACTTGGGAAGAAAAGATTAGAGATTTATATTCTCAAGGCTTGCCAAGTATAATTGAATTGATATGCTTGTATTTTTTTCAGATGCCATTACACTTTTGGTGCAATACTTTGTAAATAGACAGCTCAATCTTCTTGTCAAGTTCTGAAAGGACATATCTAAGGACTATCCAAGAAAATATTTTGGAGATTGTGCTTACTAAAAAAAAAAAAAAAAAAAAAAAAAAATGCAATCCCAGCAAAATCCCTTTAGAGCCGGACTTGATCCTGTTGTTTTCCATGGAGCACTCTCAATTTACCTGATGGTCCCGGGCAGGTTAGAACACGGCAGAAGCTGGAGCTCAGTCACAGCAAAGGCAAGCGAAACCACACATCTGTTAGGAGAGTCTGGTTTTCAACAACAGACACTTAGTTTTCTCATGTTTTAGAGTAAGCATTCATCATGAAAATGGCAAGTTGCTACGAGTAAGATAAGGTTAACTATAAAGAAGATTCTTGGACACACATTGTTTTGTTTAACTGTATCCTGACTGTCATTCTGAAGGAAGATGTTATTACATTCTTCGTTTCACAGGTAAGTAACCTGAATCTTAAAGGAAGTCAACCGATTTACCCGGTTCGCAGAGCCAGTAGATGGAGGGACTCCCAGACCCTAACCTAGGCTTCCTACTGACATACTCATTTTCTCTCAAAGTACTGACTTTATATACTGAGCCCTAGAGATGTGCTAATGCTTGATATACATTTTCCAGTTCAACCCTCAGAATCACATTATAGGGGTGGGGGAGGGTTGGTTGGTAAACAGCCCGTGCTTTTTCTGAGGGGAATCGATGCTCGGTGACTCTCAGTGACCAATGCCAAAGAAAGAATTTAAAACCATTTGGAGGGCAAAAGCAAAGCAAAACAAAACAAAATCAAAACAAAAAACCAATAATATGTATACAACCTCATCTCTAGGAAAGCTGTTTTTCCCCAGCATCAGAAGTTATTTATTTGGTTTCTCTTCATAGGAATGATGTTGGGTTGTCTGTTCTTAAAGAAGCACCACCAATCTTCTCTACTAGGACTGGAAACTAGGTCTCCAAGTCTCCCTTCCTTCTCTGGCTCTGGGTTAGAGTTTGTCAGTGACAGACACTCACAAGGGATTTAAGGGGAAGACGGAGTGGAAGCCATTCTTCTCAGGAGGTCTCGGGGGGCAGACGCAGCGGCTTCTTGGCCACACCCACGAACTCCCAGTTCTCCATCGTGGTGACCAGACATGGAAGCTTCTACGTGTCTGTGAGCTCTGGCTTCCGTCCAGTCCCCGTGCTGCGGTCAACGGTCCTCAGGGACTGCTTCTCCAGTCCTTCAGCTACTGCCTTCCAGACTTTTACTAGCCATCTCCACTCACATCTGTGGGATCCCCAACTCCCATCTTAAATTCCTCATTCTTAAAATGCTCTAGAAATTCTATTTCCCTGACTGAACCCAGACTAACACAGGTGGAAGGTTGGTACTGGGGCCTAATCCCAAGTGCGTGATCATCGGTAAAGGTGCAGTGTTTCTCTTCTGAAAGAAACAAAGAATGGCCGCTCAGTGGAACACACTGGAAATTTTGGAAATAATGTATACTGCAGCAAGTTCACTTAATTCTACCCAGTCGACTGTGAAGGGGAGGGAATGATAGAAGGCATCAGAGAAATAATTAACATGTGCAAAGAAGCCTGTGGAAATGATAAGGTGAATGTTTACCTAATTCTTTTACCAGTCAAGTATAGTGCCCTTGGGAGGAGAGGAACGACATGTATTGGCTTTGATATAAGTGGGTTGCACACACATGTGCAAAAGGATTCTGACATCATAAGAGCAAAAATAGGAACCGTGTTCTCAGTATCGAGAAATGAGACGAAGGATATAATGTGTTGATAAGGATATTGGTAGATTATATATTGACTATATTTTTAAAAGCCTGTACTCTAGAAAATGTACTTTACTTTTTACTGTTAACATGGCCACCATTTGTTGTGTCTATACAAGGTTTGAGCCCATTGAGTTTATAAGAAATTACGTATTTTTTTGTGTGTGATAGGTAATGTAGTACAAGCATATGAAAATAACATGTTCAGGTAAGCATATGATTTAACAGCCTGGATTGTTAAGTCGTGGATCATAAAGATAAGGTCTTAGTGCACCCCAAGGAACAGCATATTAAAACTATATACGATGGAAAAAAACCAGTTTCTTGCGTGCAGGGTATACGAAACTCAAACATAAAATGATGGTACTGTCACTGATGCTGTCATAAAGATTAATGCAGAGGAAACCTTTTTGAAAACGAAATATGCTATTAAATGTTCATTATGAGATTCGGCCCCATCTATCAGTATCCACTAAATAAAGATTAACAGCCTTCTCTCTACTACAGATGTTACTTATTCTGTCTTGGTCTCAGATAAAAGAATCTTTATCCATAACACTGCTGCAAATTTCTCATTGAAAGGAATCAAGACAATACACAAATACATTATGTGACTCTTAACAATCTGATCGAAATAGTTACAGACAATATTTTGTTTGACACAAGTGAATACTAATTTGTGAATTCAAAATATGACTGATTTAGTATAATATCTTCAAAATAGCAAGAAGAAAAACTAGGTCTGTAATATGGTAAATGTGTAGTGAGCCTTTCCCACAGTGTCGCAAAGAACGTATCTGGAGCCGATTCCCAATTAAGAATGTCACTTGCGGTGACAGCAAAGGCGCCTGGTTTCAGCGTCTTTCACCTGAAATGTTCAGTCTCTTGCAATTGTCGTGAGTGGTGATGAATTGCACAAACGTCCAAGAGGAACCTTACCTGGTGGTGTTTGCCTTCACATATGTTCAACGTCATGCCAACTTTTAATGTAGAAACCTAACAAATAAAAAGAACTGTCTCAGAAAATAAAATTGTTATTGTGTTTTTATGAGACTTCTGTCCTGGCTACTGGATTTTATAGCTTCTACAATATCCACTTTCCCTTGTTGCGTGACCTTCATTTTGACTGAAACACCATCCATTACTGGTCTGCAGTCAATTCTCAGTACCTGTACCCCTATATTCCTGTTGGGGGTGCTCATCACCCGTGTTCCTCAACACAACCACCCCCCCACAACTGAGGTAAACATTACTCCAAGCATTACTCAACAAGTAGTGTAGGAAACAGTTATCCCTCTAGATGGAAAATTCCATGGAGAGCAAGAGCTATGTTTTGTTTAATTACCTCCCCATATACAGTATCCAATATAGCTCCAGGAATATAGTAGGCTATCAATGTACATTTGGTGAACGAATATATATAAATGATGTGGATAAAATATTTTTGAATAATAATTGATGTTTAGTTTCTTTTCTTTCCCTCCCTTCCTTCCTTCCCTCCTTCCTTCCCTCCCTCTTTCCCTCCTTCCTTCCTTCCCTCCTTCCTTCCTTCCTGTTTTCTTGCTTTCTTCTTCATATAAAGGGCCTTGTAGCTTCCAGCATCAGGACATTTTTTCTTTTAAAATAGTCATCTTGGCAGGAGTGAGATGTGACCCATGAACTCAGTGGCTCATACAAACAAACATTTCTTTCTTGCACTCCTTACACGTCAGAGGCGGCGGGTTGGGGCCTTCAGCTCCCCTCCCCGTGTTTCTCATTCTGAAGCCTGTCTGGAGGAGATGCTTTTGTTGAGGATATGTGGTTCCTATTGGGAAGAAAAAAAAACAAGAGAATTGGAAGAAATTCAAATGACATTTTTGATGCTTCTGCTTGGTCTTGATTCATGCCACATTTGCTTACCTTCCACTGGCCCACCCTGTAACGTGGCCAGACCCAGAATCAGTGGGGAGGGACATAAAATATCTTACAAAGAAAGGGGAAGCAAATCTTTGGAAACAACAATACAATCCACCTTACCTGTCTATAAAATTGCTCCTGTAAAGTAAGTATGTTTCAGAAAGTAGCCCCCATTTTAAGTGTGACTTCCAAGGACCAGGATTTGTTATTCAAAATGCTTAGTTAAAATCGCATAAATTAGAAAGTCCTTTGGCAACAAACACTGAATTCGAGGTGTACAATTTAACTATCTGTGACCTTTGTAAGTTTCACGGTCACCAGCCATCTCTGAATCTTCGCGTCAGGGTAGGTAAAAAACTGAACTAAAATATCTATCTTATAAAGTTTTCATGCACATTATATAATAACATGTAAAAAAAAAAAGTCCAAGGGCAGCTCCAGATTTAGAGCAGCACCTCACCCCTCTTCTCCTTTCTCTAAAATGTCCTTATGCTGGAAGAAACACTTAGTTTCACTGCTTTGCCCCGTACCTGTTGGCTTCCTGAAATCTGCTTTCTCTTGGCATCTTTCACAAGAACACACCTAAGCTACGTGGCATCAACTGGCTTGGATATTGACAGCTGGGGGTGTGTTCTCCACCTCCAGGGCTCGGGGTTCAGCTGGTGTCTGTATCCAACCTCAGGCAATATATTATCCCAACATACAGTATTTGGTATAAATAAAGGAAGGAGTTTTGTTTTTCCTTTTTAACTCTAGAGATCTGCTAGGTCACTGTCATTCCTGCCGTCTCTTGCTGTACCCTTCAGAAGCAAGGCATTGAGAGACTTATGTAAGAATATAGTTTCTGGCAGCAGGAAACTCAACTTTTCAATTTTATTCTTGAAGAAGAATCTCTCTTCTCTCCCGCCCACATGCTTTTAAAACATCTCAGAATAAAGTTACTGTTTGTGCTGTCTTCCAACTCGAATAATCTGACAGATTGCTTCTGAAAGAAATCTTAAGTTAAATCAAAATACGAAACTTTAATTAACAAATATAAGCAATGCTGTACATATGGATTTTGCCTAAAATCATGACAATTTCCTCTGTTTGTCAGGCCCTTGGTCAAAGTCAAGAGTGTTTGTTAGTTTGACTTTGGACTGGCAACAACAAACAATAAATATTTACGGAGCTATGTAAAGTGTTACGATGTACATGTATAATTACATATGTATATTTTATACATATATAACAGTTTAGCAATAAAGTTATTTAATGGTGCTCATGGGAAACTGTCTCATTTTTGTATTTCAGAGAATATTTGTCCACTCAATCAGTCATGCCTTCATACATTAAATCGGCTTTTATAAAGTACGAGCTCTGTACTAGACTCTTCTGCTGAGACCTAGAAATGTAGGTATAATCATTCATAGTCTCATGAGGAAGACACGGAAGTAGATGATTACAGTACCATAGATTCAAGCTACATAGATATATAAGTGTACTTATATTTATATTGCATAATATAGTAAATATTCTCATATTATATACTCATACACACATATACATATACCTACATATATATATATATATACACACACACACACTCATAAATTGAGTATTGTGAAAGCAGTAATTCCCCGAGAAAATGAAAAACGTATGTTTCTATATGCCTGAAGTTGGCCTTTTTTTCTTTTTTTTTAAATACACATTGCCTTCTTGTGACATCGTAATGACAAACTTCCATGGCAGAGGTAAGATTCCAATCCAGTTTGCCTGGCCACGAACCCTGTGTCCCTTAAGTGGCTCGTAAGCAGGCAGTCAAAGGAAACCATTAGAGGCTGTCAAGGCCTTTCCAAGGAGAAGGGCTGCTGTCACTGGTTGTAAATGGGGAGCAGTTTGTCCCAGGAGGTGAGATGAGACAGTAAGTCGAGACCAGGTTGTCCGCTGTTCATCATGACGGTCTTGCTCAGGTTATCTTCTTGCAAATTAATATATTCACTAACTGTTCGCTCTTGCAACTCAAACTTCGCTGAGCACCATGCCACATCTGGAGAGACAATGATGAACAAAAGATCTCTGACTTTGAGAAGCTCAACATCCCTAGCAGAGAAGAAAGGCATCGAGCATTCACCCAAACCATTGCAAGACGATGGGGAGAATGAGATCAGATTCTTGGAAGGCTGATGTGAGAGAAAACACCTGTTACGATTAATTAGTCTGAACCAGTTGAATCTCAGTGAATACGGAAATCTCTGAATATGGAAATTATCGAAATTTCTGTCACTTGCCAGGCAGAGTTGTCCAGATCCCTTTTCAAATTAGCCATGTGCCATTAATTCCGCCCTCACCCCACCCCCACCTCTTATCCTGTAAACAGGACAAGGGCCTTTGAATGTTTCTTTTAGTTTCAACCAGTTCAGACTACAGTTGGCCAACTTTCAACAAAGAGAATCCCTCTTTAAGTATCTTGGAAGTTTCCCTGGCTCTTCCTTTCTCAGTCACTACGTATATTATTTCCCACTAATTGCCATTGCTGACATTCAGACATTTAAATTTTCTAAGTGGACATCCTAGATTAATGCACCTTCCTTTTGATGAAGAACATTCTGACCTCAATATTTCATTGGTCCAAAACTGTCATTTCAGAGACTCAGTTTGCATTATAATAACTTCTGTTTTAACCCAAGGTCTTTGGTATTTTCTTGCCTTCTTCTTCCTCCAGACTGACTCTTGGCAACCCCTCAGGAAGTTCATTGTCTTTCCTGCATTCCGGAACATGCCTGACTTTATCAGTCTGGTGTGGCCACTCTGCTCTATTCCGCTCCCAGAAACTTGAATTCATGTATCATAGCACACCACTGCAATGACAGTTTTGTTGGTTATTTTTCTTCAGTGTATTTCAATATGTGAGACGAAGGATGGTCCTATTTGTATTTTATCACTAGAATCCAGTAAAATGGCCCATGCAGATTGTGTCCAATAAGCGTTTATGGAATTTATCAGCAAATTTCTTCCACCCCAGTGTTAAGACAAAATTTTACTAAGTATTCTACTCATGATTCCTTGCATGTCTCTTCCAAAATTGCTCTTTTTGTGAATAATTATCTTACATTATGTATGAGTAGACACTTTGTCAATTAACCCATCTGAACTGCATTACCATGAGGGAGGGAGTGGTTGGGTCTATTTGTTTTTTCTGTCATAAAAGTTTCCCAAGAATTAGGTGGACATGCTGAGGTTTTTAATATCTTTCGGAACCTGAGGATTAAAGCAATATCCTTCAGGAGAAATAGCAGAGTAAATTTAAATGAAACATTCTTCCTTAAATAACTAAAGTGTTAACCAATATTAATTATACTAATTATAGTATTCATTCTATAAAGATGATTAGGGTCTTGGGGTTGATAATGAAATACATAGTTTTAGAGAATGCGGATTTCAGGGGACAGATGAGGCAACATAGTAAAACTTTAATATAAGAGTTAGCACATTGAAGTCCTAATTCCTTATTAACTTCTATTTTCTTTAACTCCTTAAATTGTTAAGCTAATTTATTTTGTATTTTGGCGACTTATTTATGGACAAATGGAACTGTAATAGACATAGAGATAACTTCTTATCTTTCTTCTTCTTTTTTTACTTGAGAGAGAGAGAGAGAGAGAGAGCATGAGCAGAGGGAGGGGCAGAGAGAGAGAGAGAGAGAGAATCTAAAGCCTTCTCTACTACCAACGTGGAGCCCAACGGGGGGCTGGATCCCATGAACCTGGGATCATGACCTGAGCCAAAATCAAGAGCTGGACGCAACCGACTGAGCCTCCCAGGTGCCCTGGTATAAAGGTTACTACTTTCTTTAGCACGAGTAAAAGAGCAGTGATCACTTTTAATTAATTTACACTGGGAAGCATAGTTTTCTTGTATTGATCATTTATTATCACTTCCATTTCACACTTTTTCATTTGTACCCCATCACGGCTTTCCCACGACCAAACAAAATGCTGTGGTCCCGAGACCGCGATCCTCAGGGTTAACCCATATTACTACCACAGATATTTCATGTACATTTCTATATATGAAATATATATAGATCACCTGGAGGGTTACCGCAGGTACCGTTACCAATATTCTGTTACAAGTGATTGGAGTGATCTGATGGCTAAACCTGCCTATGAGTGACTCTAATTAGTTACCATCAAGGTGGCGCTCAGTATTGTCTAGACATAAACTGCCATTTTTACATTTCTTTTGTTTTTCAGTCTTTGCCCAAACCTCACTCCCTTCTCGGTCTTCTCTGTGAATGACAATAACTGGAAGCAAAGGGGAGAAAGTCTCTACCATCTAATAAAAGGAAACTACATCAAATGACGTACACAGCATAAAGTAACCCGGGAGTCATCTGGTGCAAGCCACTGGCCTTCCAGATGAGAAACTGAAAGCCGGGAAATTCCAATTACTTCCCGAAGCTCTTTCAACAGATCAGAGAATACGACCTCGTCCTTCCAATCGCCAGTTCAGTGCTGTTTGCAGAATGCCCCGCACAGCCTATTGAGTGAACTGTGTCAGGAAGAAACAAGATAGACCTAATGCATCTGCAAAGCAGATTTCACTTTCCGAGACAGTATTTCAGTCGATACTAACGACATCGGAAGGGGGAAAACATTGTCTCTTTAAAAAAGAAAAAAGAAATACCAGGTCTCTTCAGTCAGAATGTTGTGGAATTTAATGATTTCTTGAAATACGCTGTAGGTGGAGAACCCGGAGGGGGCCAGAGGTAAAGAAAGTTGCAGCCACGTTGGCATACTAATTACCAAACCGGTTGACACAGAGCCTTAGGTATCGCTATTGTCACAGCAGATAAAACACATCCTTTTGGCTTGTGAAGGTTTTGGAGTCCTTTCATGAAGCCAGATGGGTTCTAATGAATGCGGTAACGGTACACAGGCCTACGTCTTTTTATTCCTAACTGGCAGCCTGAGATCCATTTGGGATTTACCTAATGAGTCTACCCCGGGAAACTACCCTTTGCATTAATTAGCTCTATGGGCTGAACAGGGGGAACACGCAGAGGGCTGTTAAAATTGAGGAGACAATGACAAACTCTCGGTTCTTTGGACCCGTAGCCTTTTTAAATCTGAAAATTGTTTTTATACAAAGGAATGATATTCCCGGCACCCTGGAGAGTTGCCCAGCCTTGAGAGTGTGGCCAAGAACATTCCCCCTTTTTCTTCATGACAGGATCTCAGTTTTGTTTGCAGCACCCGTGAGCCCCATGAAGTGTTCACCTCCTCGCGTAGGGGGGGCCACGTGAACGAGCTCTAGTCAATGACGCCCAGGTATGTCTGCTGAGTGTGGCTTCTGCGGACGCCATGGTTTGGGGGCCAAAAAGGAATCAAGTCACTCTTCGCTTTTACTCGCTTCTGTCCGTTTGGACGGTAGACATAGTGAAGGTGAAGCGTTTATTTGGATTTTATAAGGAAGAAGTCTCCATGATGAGGATGGCCGAGCAGAAAAATACACAGGGTCCAAGACAGGTTGGCCTCACGTACGCATGTACCTCTCTGGGCTGGCCACTGACATTAAAAATCCCAGTCCCTATTTGGCTAATCACTGATATCCCAAGCCCCAGGGGGGTTGAAGTGGTCTCTAAAATGTTTTTGTCAGGGCGCCTGGGTGGCTCAGTCGGTTAAGCGGCCGACTTCGGCTCAGGTCATGATCTCACGGTCTGTGAGTTCAAGCCCCGCGTCGGGCTCTGTGCTGACAGCTCAGAGCCTGGAGCCTGTTTCAGATTCTGTGTCTCCCTCTCTCTGACCCTCCCCCGTTCATGCTCTGTCTCTCTCTGTCTCAAAACTAAATAAACGTTAAAAAAAAATTTTTTTTTAAAAATAAAAAAAATAAAATGTTTTTGTCAATTAAGTAAAGGAAAGACTTAGACTTTAAGAGTCACCTTTGCTTGCACGACATGAGTTTGCTTCTTTTCCTGAAAAGATAGGGGAAAAAAGCCCAGCCTCTCACTCTTGACCGGCATACCCACAGTCTACTCACACAGAGCATTTGTGTGCCCCAAACACCCAAGGATCATAGGAAAGGTTGCCTGCCGTTCAACCCCAATACACAGTCAAAATCACTTAGTAGAAAATTTTTTTTAACATTTATTTATTTTTGAGAGACAGAGAGACAGAGAACAAGCAGGGGAGGAACAGAGAGAGAAGGAGACACAGAATTCGAAGCAGGCTCCAGGCTCTGAGCTGTCAGCACAGACGGACGTGGGGCTCGAACCCCACCAACTGGGAGATCATGACCTAGCCGAAGTCAGTTGCTTAACTGACTGAGCCACCCAGGCGCCCCTAAAATCACAGAGTAGAAATTTTTAATTTGGTGCGCCTTTCTGGACCCTGCAAAAATAGACATTTTCTTGACAATTTCTCCATGTGATGCCTAGGGTCCTAGCCCCTCTCTGAATCTTCTCTGCAGTCCTCAAGTGCCACTTTTATGTTTTTATGTAACTTCTGTTTGAAACTTAAAAGCAATTCTCTCTTTTTTATCTCCCCAGCAATAGTCTGACTTTTTCTTTTGAGGCCATCATACCAATACAAAGCCTGACTTTCTTCCTCAACCATGTTTTAAAGTATTTTGTATTTGTTTGCTCATATTTTTTTAGAAAACTTTTTATGTTGTTTTGCGAAGAAGAATATCGGTGTCGGTTATTAAAACATATGGATTGCTTTCACTTTGCTGTAAGTAAAGGAAGGAACGATGTAGGTGTCCATACTGATGTGGACTTATGTCTAGTTTTATATTTATAAAAATGACCATCTATGTGGGCGCTATTAATTAAATTTCTACTTCGGAGGGCGGATAAAGTCTTTAGAAATGTCTTCGGAAACATCAGCCGACTCTCAGAAGCTGTTGAAGAGGCAGCTAGTGTTGCAAAGTGGGAAAATCAGACGGTCTGGCAGGCACTTTGGCGTTCTGTAACCATTTCTATGTCTGCATCTCCCTGAGTTTCCATCTATTAAATAGAAATAAGACACTGCGGTCATCATGTGGCTTTGAAGATTAATGGTACTGTGAATATAGGCTACATGAGACAAGAATTGCTGGGAAATGGTAGAGTCCTTGATTTTCTGTTGAGAAAGAAAACCCATCTTAATGTGTAGATTGCAGACTCCATAATTTTTTTTAACCAAAAGTTGATGTGAGTTTTCCTAATGGCGGTTTGCCTTAGATTTCTTCTCAGTATCTATTCTATTGAGTGTTAATTCAGGCAATGAGCTCATTATCCCAGATAGGAGCACGTTACTATCTGGTGATTACAGCCCCATGACACAACAGGCAATGAGTACTCTACAATCAACTCAAAATAGGCTTTTCTGGCATGGCAAATGCCTCACACAATGGGCCACCGACAGCACCCCCTGCAGTGTGGCCCAGGATGACTCACTTTCAAGTATTTCCTTTTTTTTTGCAAGCCAAATCATCTGCACATAGTTAACGTGAGAGAAAACGGGTGGAAAGAGGTGGTTAGTGTTGGAGCTTGGAATACAGCTGAAGATCATGACCCGAAATTAGCCCTCACCAGCCCACAGAGAGACCAAGGAGAAAACCAGGGAGGTTTCCTGTTTAGATTCCAGAGCGTATACAAGCATGTGGTGTGAATACCTATTACTCGATCCCTCTGGGAAGGTTGAGCTTTTATACTTTAGAATCGGCGTCAAGACCATGTTGAGAATACAGAAAGGAGAAATGCATTTGCCTTCTCCTGTTTCTTTGCCAGAAACCACACTATCAAATAATACATAAGAATAGGGAAATGTTTGTGATGCCTTTTAATTTCTATGACAAAGAAAATGCCAGTTTCAGCATGAAATTCTTATATACCTCTCTGACTAGGTAAGATTTTTTTTTTTCCTTCACTATCCAATTATTTTGGCATGAGATATAGAGTTGTCTGTATCTGAGGGGTGGATATTGCTCTAGGAAACGATTTTGGATTGAAAACGTCCTTGATGTAAGTAACTCACATCTCTGTGTTCTTATTAGAGCTCTGTTCACCATGCAGGTTGTCTCTTTCCAATCCCAGAAAAACACGCTGAAACGACATACAGAAAATATAGCGAAATATATGAACACCATTTATTATTTCATGACTAATTTCCTAAAAGCTATACTTTACAGTCATGTGTTAGGTGAAATCAAATAATGCAACGTTGTGCAGATATAACTGATCTCTTTTTGAGTCAGGAACTCCTGATGGCACTTTTACCAAAATGACTTTTATAATATTTAAAGCCTACGTTGTAAGATACGATAAAAAATGTATTGGCATAGTTTATTGATCTCTTTAAAGTATTAGGTGTGAGACTTTCATAGATCTTTAAAAAATATATTTTTAGGAGGGTTGAAATTGGGTTATTACTTAAATATACTTGAATATAAAAAATAGTGCGATCGTTTAGGTGTTTTTTCTAATAGCTACAGTTTATTAAGTGCTTCCTCTATAACAGGAATTGTGCTCATTGAGTTATAGGAATTCTCCTATCTGACACTCACTGCAACCCTGTGAAATGAGTATTATTATTTTTCCCATTTTAAAGATCAAGGTTCTGAAGCTTAAAGAGATTGAGAGTCTTGCCAAAGGCAAGTTGACTGGGTTGGACCCATACCTGTTTAACAACAAAGCTTGTATTATTAATGATATGGATGTTCTTCTAAAACATTCTGCCAATGTTTATATCCTTATTTCTTTTCAATACAAGACTTTTATCTCTAGGCTTCCAGCGAATACTCTTAAGATTTTAAAAATAGATTCTGGGGGCACCTAGATGGCTTAGTCAGTTAAACATCCAACTCTTGATTTCAGGTCAGGTTCTTGATCTCACGGATCGGTTCATGAGTTCAGGTCCCAAGTCAGCACAGGGCCTGCTTGGGATTCTCTGTCTCCCTCTCTCTTTGCCCCTCCCCCACTGGATTGCCCACTCTGGCTCACTCTCTGTCTCTGTCTCAAAAATAAATAAACATTAAAAAAATAAAAAAAAAATAGTTTCTGAAGTTTATGTAATAAGAGCATGACATTAAAGTACTTCTCTTTGGTTCAAACAATCTAATCCTACAGAGACACATCATTGACTCTGTGTTCAAAATGGCGTGCTTCATAGGACTGCCATTGTAGAATTCTTAATGTGATGAACTTGACCCTTCTGCCTTAAATCCATGCATTCCTGGTTGAAGAGAAAATCCTAGGACGGGGGTCTGTGATTGTAACTCTCCTCCTCTCACTTAAAAGCTGTTATGGGGCGCCTGGGTGGCGCAGTCGGTTAAGCGTCCGACTTCAGCCAGGTCACGATCTCGCGGTCCGTGAGTTCGAGCCCCGCGTCAGGCTCTGGGCTGATGGCTCGGAGCCTGGAGCCTGTTTCCGATTCTGTGTCTCCCTCTCTCTCTGCCCCTCCCCCGTTCATGCTCTGTCTCTCTCTGTCCCAAAAATAAATAAAAAACGTTGAAAAAAAAAAAAAGCTGTTAAGTGCCTTTATGCCTAATGAGACATTTGGGTTTTGCATCTGGTCCTATTGGTGATTTGGGGTTTTCCGGGCTAAAAACATAGCATGAAGTTAGTAAGCCTAAAATTTAAGCTAGGCTTGAAAATAACATCCTTAGGAGCCTTCAGCTTTATCACTGACTCCAGTTCCCCATCTAGAAAATGGAAACCATAATATTTAGCTGTACCACAGTGGGATGTTGTGAATGGCTAATTACAAGGATTCAGCTTATTAAAGTTGTAGATAATTGCTAAGCATCTTTTTAACCTCTGCTCTGCACTGCCAGAGGGATAGAGGCAATGAGCTAATGGGTTTCTTCCATTCTAAGTGTCTGATCATTAGAGTTTGAACATCTGCACAAGAATGTGCTTGTTGGTGAAAATCAAGCAGAATGGAACGTGTCTCTACAACAAAAGGGGCTGATGGGCTCAAAATAGGGCATCCACCTTTGAATATCCGCTCTAGTAGGTCCTACACAATCTTTCCCCTGCTTCCTGGCATCCAGATTTCATCTACTCCACATCAACCAGAACGGGCTCCTCGCTGTTCCTCAAAGGGCAAAGCCCTGCTATTTTGCCTGGTAAGCGCTTCCCCACGACGTCCACAGCGTTGGCTCGCTGACTCAAGTTCTCTGCTCACCTGTCATCCTGACAGAGATGACCTCCATGGGCTCTCCATCTCAAAAGCCCCGCTCTATTATCTTTTGCCCCTACAATCCTCCCCGGTCTTCCACCCCCAGTCTTTAGTCCATTACCCTGCCTTATTTTTTATAGTGATCACAGTCCCTTCGCACATTATATCTGGTTGTTTGTTCTCTGTCATCTTGTTCTCTGGAGGTAAGTTCTGTGAGAACAGGGGATTTTGTATGTTTTGCTGACTACTGTATTCTCAACGCCAAAAGGGTACTTGGAATATTTTAAGCAGTCACTAAGTGCGTAGTGACTAAGTGGATAAACGTATGGGGAATATTTCTGCATTATATATTCTTCAGTCTTTATCTCCCAAGTGTCTGTTTCCAATAATCATTAATGGGGTCTACTTTTGATTTTTTGACATTTATAAGGCAGAGGAAAATCTTATCCTTCAGGAAGTCTTGAAAGCAACTTAAAACTCCCCAAAATCAAACCCTTAATTTACTATATAAACACCAAAAGAGAGGGCAACAGAAATATGTGTCTTTGATCTAACATTAGTTTTTCATGTAGTTTTATCATCATATACATCTGAACTTATTTTAAACTTTCTGTGGCATACTGAATCTAGTGTAGACCGAGGTTCTGCAAGAACCGAGTTCCAATCTGAATAAGACATTTGCCAACTGAGTGTTGCTTGTGCTACAAATTCCGGGATAATAATGCCTACTTATCTATATTTTTCTCATGTGAGTTGGTTACATAAGGTCATTCTAAGACATCTAACAAAATTACTAATGTATATTGGGATCTAATATGTGTTAGTTTTCCTTCTTCACAGAGCAAGATACATAAATCTTTATTTACCCTGGAAACCAGGCATATGTTTCAAATATCTGTTTTTTCTCCTTTCAAAGACTGGCTACGTCACCTCTGGGTACTCTGCAGATCTTTCCGCTGTTGATGAAGCTCTGAAAGGCTCCTTCTTCAAGCTCTTACTTCTTCATTCTTATGGCTCTTTTTCTACTTTTTCAGTATTTGAACTTTATTACTTGAACTTCCTGTCCTCCAACAATCACATCAGTGTTGGTGTTTCTAAAGATTCTGTTCTTGTTCCTTCACTCCCCTTTCCATAAATGTTCTCCAAATGATTTTGTCCATTTTCTTCTTTTTACTTTAATCCACATGCTAATGATTCCCAAGCCCGGCCGTCTAAGATTCAGGCTCCTATTTTCAATCAGTGCCCGGCCAGCTCTATATTGATGATGCCTCTAATAACGTTGAAAAGTGGAAAAGTTTTTGCTCCCTAGTGAAGTTGGTCTTTTTGCCATATTTGCATGATAACTGGGTGGGGAGGAAGTAGGAAAAGGGAGAAGACAGAGCTGAGTTCTGGTTACTAGTTAATGTGGCAGCAACAAATGAGAGGAGGGGGTGACAGAAATGCCCTGACTCTCAAATATGGTGTTGGTTATCCAGACAAGTAACTTTACAGAGAAAGTGGGCAGGTGCTACTTTAAGGTAGCTTTAAGTTAACATCAACAGAGATTGATTCAAATCAAACTTGGATACGACACAACGAAAAGAACACATTATCCCCCCCCCTTTTTTTTGCTTCTCAGATGCATAAACTGAGTCAAATTATATAAAGACAAGAGATAAACCAACGTGAAAAGACGTTCTGAAGATAACTAGCTGGTAATTTTTGAAAGTGTCAAAGTTGAAGAAAGGTTGAGAAAGAGACATGATTTTAAGGCATGATTTTGATCTGGATCGTTTTGCTATAAAGAATGCTGTCGAAGTCATATTTCCTTTGTAGACCTCAGTTTTTCCTTCTGCAAAATGAATAGCTTGGGCTAGTTTTCAAAAATGACAGCTGATGTTTATCAAGTGCTTAGTCTACCCTAGGTACACGCGCACACACACACACACACACACACACACAAATGCTATTGGAACAACTGGAAAAATTTGAACTGGGTCTGAGGATGATATTGTAGTAATGTCCCCATTTTTTTTCTTACTTTTAATTGGCCATATTGTGATTAGATAGGGGAAGGCCCCGATTGTAGGAAATACACACTCACTGTAATATTTGGGATGATGGACAACATGTTGGCTACTTTTTCTGAAATGGTTTTGGGGAAAAAAAGATGTTTGTCCTGTACTTGCAATTTTTCTGTAAAGATTGAGATTGTTTCAAGGTCAAAATAATTTTTAGAAATATATGGAGAGTTTTCCTAAATGTCAGATAACAATTGGAAGATAAAAGCTATATAGCAACTTAATCAGAATTATATCTCTAAATGGTTGTTCTGGCAGCTCTGTGGAAAGTATATGTGGAGAGTGGGAGAGTGGAAGGATTGTAACACTCTTGGAATGTGACTTTTGGGGAAAGATACAGTAAGGTTCCCTACTGGAAGGACACATTGCAAAATAGCCACCCATCCTCCAAGCTGAGATGGTTCCAGGCCAATCTCTCAAAGTGCATGCCTATAGAGAGAGTCCCTGAGAAATGCAAACCAGATGAAAAGCTATAGCAGCTGTCTACACAATAGGTGATAAGTGGCTGTAGGGGAAGATGACTTCCAGATATATTTTGGAAATTGAATAGATAGAAAGGCTGAAAGATTTGGTCAAGGAAAAGAGAGGACTCAAGAATGACTCATGCGGTTTTAGCCTGTAACTCCAGCAATGGCTTAGTGGGGTATCATTTATACGTGGAGAAGAGGGATGAGCAATTTGGGGAGAAAAATCAAGAATTCATATCTTGTTACGAGTAGGCAATTCACTAAAGAAGAAACTCAATGATCGACACCTACAGATTAATATCCCACTTCATTAGTATTCAGAAAGTAAACAAAACATTGAAGCGTTTTTGACCTGTGAGATAAGCAAAATCTTTTTCTTTCAAATTTGATTTCTATTATTGATGTTTTGGGTACAGAAACAGGTTCTTTTTAAACTGATAGTAGGCAGATAAATTGGAAAAGTCTGAATGGAGAGCAACTATGGCTCTAATATGAAGCCAATAATTCATGCTTTCTGAAAAAAGCAATTCTACTTTTATAAAGTCACCCAAATGAAATTACTAAGGATGTGAAAAAAATATTTAGCTATAAAGATCGTTCCTCTAATGTAGCTTTAAATACAAAAAAAAATATCCGCTACATTATTCCTACTATCCATATAATAGGATGCTATTCATTTGCGGTGAACAGAAGCACTGGTCCTTTTTTCTGGAGTTTCCAGTGTGTTAATGTAAAAACTGGCCCTGAGATCCCCAGCCTTAACATCACCTGTCCCTGATAGAAGCCAGGATGAAGCGGTGAGAGAACGACTAAGAGGTGGTCAGGTTTTCCTTCAAAGGAGTCATCACCCTTTAGGGACCCCAGTAAAGATTGCCTTCTGAGTACCTGGGATGGAAAAAAAAAAAAAAGAGGTGGGGGAGTGGAGGGAGGGGGAGAGAGAGGGAAAGAGAGATTTCTTCTTTTTACCTTCCCAAACCAAGTGCGATGGGATGCAAAAAAACGATGGACATGAAGGTTTCTGCCAACAAAACAAAAACGACAAACACCAAAAACACAGGCTAAACACCCTGCCCCCTGCAGAAAAATATCATTTGGAGGTGGCCTGCTTTCCAAAGAAACCAGGCAAGTAAGGTAAATGTGGCTGGAACCGATCCTACTGAGGGAGTCATCTTAAAAGTTTCTCCTATTGGGGGTTTGGGAGGCTGGGGTGTTTTGGGGAAAAATGTAAAACCACCACATGAGGAAGTACCCCCTACTAAGAAAAAACAAACAAACAAACAAACAAACAAACAAACAGAATGCCAAGAATCTGGTACCAGCTAACACCAATGGTATTTGGTTTCCAAAACCTACAGAAAGGTTCAGGTACGTGATTTGGCTTTTAACACTTTTGCCTCCTTTCGTGAGTGAGGAGACGCAGACTCTATTAGGTACCCCAAATCTTAGTGGCTTAACACACCATAATCTTGTGCAGATCTGAGGGGAGGGGCTGTTCAAGTCCTGGTGGTCTTCGAGGGCCCAGGGGTCTCTCTGGAGCATCCGCAGTCAGCTCAGGGGGCCCGGTGGAAGGCTGACATCTCTCTACTAGCACCCCATTGGCTGCGCTCAGTTACATGGCCCCGCGGGAGGGAGGTGACGTGGTCCAAGGTTTCGGTGAGCTGGTCCTGCCTGCTTCCATGCTTCCTCTCTAGCTGGGCCCTGGGACCCAGAGGAGCCAGAGGCAGCACAGGGAGTTGGGGGAGAGAAAGGAACAGAAATAGGATAAAAAAGGCAAGTTCCTCTTCTCCCACTGAACCTTAGACATCACCTGGGAGCAGAGATGAGGGGGCAGACTTTGAGCTGGGTGATAACTGGATTTTTAAATAACTGAAAACAAGATAATTGTAAAAAAGAAAATTAACTGGAAAAGTTCTAATATCATCTCTATACGGAGCAGGGAGGAGAGAGCAGACAGCTTCAAGACAGAGGTTAAATAAAAAAATTTTCCTCCTTTTGAGGCACACAATTCAACCCAATTAATTAACTGGTTACATTGTTGCTTCCATATGCTGAAATATAATGCCGCCATTAAAAATCATGTTGCCTATTTATATTGTATTTGCATGGAAGAACATTCTTGATGAACTATATTAGAAAACAAGTAATGTTATAAGATCATACTTTTGCAAGATAAGTGTATGGAATTTACAGTATAGGCATCAGTATATGCATATATGTGTGTATAATTTGCACACATAATTTCCATGGAAAGGATAAGACTAGTCATCTCTGGATCATGGCATTTACAGTAATCAAACATTTTTCTCTTTAGATTATGTGTTTACTAATTTTTAGGTACCTGTCATGACTTCAGGAAGGGAAGCATAAAATAAGGATGATGTTGTGCAATAAACAGTAACAAGTGAAGTTATAAAAATATGTTTGATGTCTACCTACCACATACGCCTTGATTCTGTCTTAACTATTGTCTATATTTTATGATTTTTTTTCAGTCTTATGAACGTGCGACATTAGCGATGATAATAAGTAAGCCAAAACCAATAAGGATATTTGCCTTTAGATAAATAACATTTTCCGTGAATCTTTTATCTCAACCAATCTCGTTATACATCTTTCATTTTTTATAGTTTCTCTTACTCTAGTAAACATGAAATAAGAATTGCAAGACTTATTTAATAACAGATGTTTCTGCGGTTGGAAAAAACAGCATCCCTCACAATTTTGTGTGGCAAATTTGCATTACAGGAAGTTGTGGACACCCTTTCTAGCAGTAGGGGGCACCAAGGTCTTTGCCTTGTAGCACACAGAAAGCGCCAATTCCATGGTCTTGGCCAGAGGAAAAATAGTCAGCTTTCCAAGTGTAGCCAACCCTCAGGACTCAGTAATTTTCCACACACACTTCTTCATCCAACACAAGCTCCTTCACGTGTTCTGTGGTCTGTGTTCTGCTCCCAGAGGGTTTACTGCATCAGAGTTACTGGTCTCTCAGAATAACACTAGGGGCTACTCAAATTCAAATTAGAAGTATGGCCATCTATTCACTGGCTTGGTCTTGATGTCCTTTTCTTTTTTATTGGTAGCCCAACCTGCTTTTATTTGTGTGAGTCTGTCCTACTTGTTGCACAGAGTATTGAGAGATTTTACTGGATAAGATTTAAGAAGGCTGCATTACTACTGTGGAGTCTAATTCATGATCTAAATTCAGTGTGCTACTATTACGATCAAAAGTCAGTTGATTTGCTAACTGATTATTGGCATCCAGTGGACATGGGGATACTGTGCCTCGATTCTATGAAATTCCAACTAGGGAGCAATAATAGGGTAGGTATCACATTCTAGGCTGTCCAGTTTTTTTATATTTTCACTGGAATGGTATTGTGCACTTAAGATATCAGGATAGATCGACCATATCACATCTAAATCTATATCTATATGTTCCTTATGATCAATCAAAGCTGGAGCCATAGATTCCTTTATTCCCAGGTATAGTTACTAATTATTTTGTTCTTTAGGATTGCATTGAATGCGTAGATTGTTTTGGGTGGTATTGACATTTTGACAATATTTATTCTTCCAATCCATGAGCAGGGGATGTTTTTCCATGTCTTTGTGTCTTCTTCAATTTCTTTCATACGTTTTCTATAGCTTTCAGCATACAGATCTTTTACCTCTTTGGTTAGGTTTATTCCTAGGTATTTTATGGCTCTTGGTGCAATTGTAAATGGGATTGATTTCTTGATTTCCCTTTCTGTTGCTTCATTATTAGTGCAAAGAAATGCAACTGATTTCTGTACATTGATTTTGTATCCTGCAATTTTGCTGAATTCATGTATCAGTTCTAGCAGCTTTTTGGTGGAGCCTTTCAGGTGGTCCATGTAGAGTATCGTGTCATCTGCAAAGAGTGAAAGTTTGACTCCTTCTTTGCCAGTTTACATGCCTTTTATTTCATTTTGTTGTCTGATTGCTGAGGCTGGGACTTCCAACACTACGTTAAACAACAGTGGTGAGAGTGGACATCCCTGTCATGTACCTGATCTCAAACGGAAAGGCCTCAGTTTTTCCCCATGGAGGATGATATTAGGTGTGGGCTTTTCACATATGGCTTTGATGACATTGAAGTATGTTCTTTCTATCCTGACGTTCTTGAGGATTTTTATTTTGTTCTTTAAACTGAAATATCAATACTACTAATATTTAAGAGAATGATGAGTTTATACACATATTTTTTAATGTTTATTTATTTTTGAGATGGCCAGCACGAGTCAGGGAGGGGTCCAAGGCGGGCTCTGCGCTGACAGCAGGAAGATGATGTGGGGTTTGAACACACAGACATGAGATCATGACCCGAGCTGCAGTCAGATGCTCAACCAACTGAGCCAACCAGGTGCCCCTAGTGGGTTTATATTTTTAAGTCAGTTGATCTAGTCACAAACAAAAATAATCGTTCTCTATTTAAAAGTTAAAACTGTGCCAAACTTTTGGGAAAGTGCAACTTTCCTGAAATCTCAATTCAATAATTTCTAAGAAATTTAGTTCTGTCGTGACAGCTCTGAGAATGGAAACTGTCTTTTGCAAATATCAAATCCCATACCTGGCTTTATGCAAGGCCATACCCTGAAATCTTCGGCACATATCAAGTGGTGTTTTAAAAGCACGCAGGGAAATCACTGTTTGCAGGACTCAGATGATGAACTTTCTTTTATTGTGACCAACTGCTGTCTAAGTTACCCCCTCAGCTAAATTTAGATTTGGTTAAACCTTGAGTTTCCTGTCACGGTAACTCAAAATAGTTTATGGTATTATTCTGGAGGCTGGCTGTTACCAACCTCCAGAACGTGTTCAATGTCATCTGAAACTGTCTTGAAAATGGTGAAAAGTTTTCATGTCGAATGTTTGTTTGTTTGTTTGTTTGTTTTTAACTACAAGGTAGTTCCCAAACATGGTACCCGAGTGGGATGTAGCCAGGATGCTTCTGTGTCAACGTTCAATGTTGGCATCGCCTTCCACACGGCCGAGCTTCGCAGAACAAGTGGCATCGGCGTCGGTGCTTAACCTGGTGGAGGTAATGCTGCTGGAGAACAGTGAGGAGGAATGATCTGAGCAGGGAAACAATGCACAGAAAATTGGAGTTGACAAGGCGGGTATCGTGTTCAGGCCACCATCTTATTATATGGTGTGCCTGGGGCCAGATGGGGGAGGGCGTTGGACCCAGGCGAAGGGATTTACACTTTTTATTTGTAGGCAGTTGGAAGACAAGGAAGGTCATGCATGAGAAACAATGTGAACAGGAGACCAGAGCAGCGGGACTGGGAAGCAAGAGGGTTGTTCTGCTCGCTCTTTGTGAGATGGCTTCGAAAGGGCCAAGTCTGGATGTGTGCGAACCAATTAGAGAGCGCTATAAGAATAACAGCAGCCCTGTGTGCTCACACTTAGGTGTTGAGGGTATGTTTTCACATGTTGTAAAGTTAATTCTCTGTGGTAGTTCAGCCCTGAGGAAACAGAGGGGCCAGAGGAGTCTTAAATGCTCGCAAAAGACAGCGGTGTCAGTAAATGGCCCCGCGGGGGTGAGGACAGAGGCCCGGGACTCAGGGCCAAACCCCGGCTCAGCTCTGTGGTCGGGGGGCCAAGCACCTGCCACCCCGTGGGCAGGCCAGCGGCATCCACCTTTCTGCATGTCCCCAACGGCCTTGTGTGTCAGTCCGGAGACATGTCGTCTTGTGCATAAAAATCGAAAAAAAAAAAAAAATCAGAGCTCTGTTCGGAGAAAGCAATTTGCGGAGAAGGATAAGCAGTCTGATCAGAAATAAATTGCGAACTGGTAGAAGCGGTTTCTATGATCAACTCTGCTACCGACTTGCCGTGACTTTTCGTAAATCGCTGAATTGTGTGATTTCCCCATGTGGAAAATAAAGAGCCAAATGAGTTTTGAGGACCCTCTAGCTTCAGAGATTCAGCTTATATTTCACACTGAAAGTATCTGCCTCAAGGCGCTAACACGTTGTTCAGTTTCCCAATAAACTACTTTCCAATAAATGGACCGCCTAAGGCAATTTGAATAATAGTCTCTCTCTTTCTCGCCCTCTCTCTCCATCTTTTTTTTCTCTCTCTCTCCCCATTTCCTCATTTTAGATTCATGCTATACTAATGTTATGCTAATTACCCTATCTGTTGCTCTGACGTCTGACTCGATTGGTCACGTAAGGCACAATCCTCCTCTTGTCCTGTTGTCTCAGCTGAATTATGGGAGTTTTCACTTGCCAAGTGGGCGTGGGGGCAAGGGCAGGGCCATGGCGCCCTTGGAGAGGGCTCCCAGGAGAAGACATTTTATTGGCACGGCTCCTGCTGAGACCCCACAGTTGTCTTTCTTCATGGAGCAGCTGGCTGGTGAAGTTGTGTATTTTGCTGATGGATCTGATGCGTAGTTTGAAGTCTGTTTATACCTGTCAGTGGGTTTTATAACATCTCCCTTATGGTTTACATCAACAGTATTAAGTAGAGTTCATGGTGTTCATCTGCTGTTAGGAATAGCGGGCGGCATTCTGATTCTTTATTGTCACCTAACAATTACGAGAAGGGTTTTAAGGTCCCCTTCACAGGAACTAATGAATTGCGGTGGGTCAGAGGGAGCTATCCAGATCGCAGGGTCACATCGATTTGCCAGAACTTTGTGTTTCACGTGAAACAACCTCGTCATCATTCCCTCTAATATTACATGCAAAAGAAAAAAAAAACAATTATAAATCCCTGCCAATGTGTTAACTCAGTGTTTTCAAATGTTTTGCCAGATGTCTAGAAAGTACCTCAATTGCCTTTCTTTCTCTTTGAGGCTGAATTGTCCTTATTGGCTTCAGGGTTGTGGAATGAAATCTCTGTTGTTTCTCTAAACAATAAAGCCCTTCACGAGAGGAAGCTGTTTCTAATTTAAAGAAAAGTAAGTACATTTGGTAAAAGCCTACCTACCTACGGCGTCTACCAAGGACTTGTAAATGGAATGACTTCTCTCAGTACAGGAGACATTTGTGGGCTTTCCGTTGAATTCTCCTTGGTGCAGACGATAATAAAACATTCAAAGCACTACAGAAACTAGCGCATTAATTAATGGCCATTATTATTACTAATTACTGAAAACGTACTTGAAAACCATGTACAATCACATCACAATATTAAGAAACCGATATGCTGTGACCGAGACACTAATTCAACCTTCGCTTCTGTTGTAAATCTGAGTTTATTGGCTTTCTTTTTAATCCTCTAGGGATCATTCTCTAAATCCTATGAATATATTTGGTTCAGTGTATTTGTATTTTCATTGAGTTCGAAGTACTTCTTTTATTACCCTTGAGACTTCCCAATTGACCTGAGGAAGATTTAGAGGTACATCGTTCCGTTTCCAAGAGTTTGGAGATTTTCCTAGTTCTTTGTGTTATTGATTTACAGCTCGGTTCCACTGTGGCCAAGGAGCACCTTGTCTATGATTTCAATTGCTTCCAATACCCTGAGGTTTGTTTTCTGACTCAGGATGTGGTCTACCTTGGTAAACGTGCCACGGGCACTTGAAAAGAGTGTGAATCCCATTGTTGTTCGAAGTGTTCTGGAATTATGGATTGGTCCTCTTGGCTGACGGTGTTGTTGGGTTCTTCTCTACCTTTGCTGATTTTCTGTATACTGTTCTGTGTATTGTTTAGAGCCAGGTGCTGGTCTCCAACTGGAAGTGTGGAGTTGCCTATGTCTCCCCGTAATTCTGTCCGTCCCTGCCCCATTACCATATTCTGCAGCTCTGTTTTTTGCACACACTCATTTGGGGTTGCTATGACTACTTCTTGGTGGATCGTTATGTAAAGTCCTTTTCTGTCCCTGGCAATTTTCTTTACCCTGAAGTCAATGCTAACTGATTTCAATAGAGCTACCGCTGCTCTCTTTTCGTTAATGTTTGCAGGGTAGAATTTTTTCCATCCTTTGATTTTTAACCTACCCATATTATTTCTGAAGTGGGTTTCTTATAAACAGCTTATAGTTGGATCGGGTTTCTTTGTTTACTTTTAGCGTTCGGTTGTTTATTTTGCTTTGCTTTGCTTTTTTTAGATGTTCATTTTGCAAATCTCTGTATTTCATTTGGAATATTTAGACCATTCAAATATAATTGTACCTATTGATATCTTTGTTCTTATGTCTGCCATTTTGTGTTTTGCTTTCAGTTTGCTCTGTCTGTTTTTCATTTACCGGCCTTTCTGGGAGCTACCTAAAGAATTTTTAGAATTAAATTTTTTTTTAACGTTTATTTATTTTTGAGACAGAGAGAGGCAGAGCACGAACAGGGGAGGGGCAGAGAGAGAGGGAGACACAGAATCCAAAACAGGCTCCAGGCTCCGAGCTGTCCGCACAGAGCCCGACGCGCGGCTCGAACTCACGGACCGTGAGATCATGACCTGAGCCGAAGTCAGAAGCTAAACCGACCGAGCCACCCAGGTGCCCCAAGAAATTTTAGAAATAAAGAAAAAAGAATTTTTAGAATTTATTTCAATTTATCCATATAGCATTTGGGTAGATCTTTGTGTATAACTTCGAGTGTTTGCTCTACGATTATATAACTCTAACAATTCAGTGTACTCTTGACATTTTACCAGTTTGAGGAAATAGAGCAATTTTACTTATCTTTGTGTTCCTGTGCTCTTTCCTATTTGTAATAGAACTGTCTTAAATATTTCATATACATGCATTGAAAACCACATAAGGCACATAAGGTGTTATGTTTTGCTTTCACCATCAAATGTAATACAGAAAACCCAAGAGGAGAAGGAAGTCTGTTGTATTTACCCATATTTGTGCTTCCTGTATCCTTCCTTTCTTCCTGATTCCACAGTTGGTTCTTGGTCGCTTCAGCCGTTTCTAGAGTTGCTGCCACACATACTGTGAGTTTTCTCCATCTGCAAGTATCTGGACTCCCCTTCATGACTGAAGGGTATTTTCTCTGAATATGGAATTTGAGGAGGAGAACCCTTTCCTTTCACCACTTAAAAACGTTTGTCTTGATGAGAAATTCCCCGTTGTTGGAAATCTCCCCCCCACCCCCTTGGTAAGATGTCGTTCACTACTTCAACATTTCTTCTTTGTCCCAGGTTCTCATAAATTTGACCGTGATGTAACTTGAGGTGGGTTTCTTCAGGTTCATACTGCTTATGGTTCCCACCGCTTCTCGAATCCATAGGTTTATGTCTTTGGCCAAATTTGGGAACTAGGTAGCCATTATTTTTCAGCTACTTTTCCAGTGGTGCCCCTCCCCCCAGCTCCATCCAGGACTCCCATGGCGCATGGTCTAGGTCTTGTGCTGTAAGCACCCTGTCACTCACGCTCCACGTGTTTTCTTCAGTCCGCTTCCGTATTTTTTACATAACAGGCATCATATAGTATTCTGTCTTCAAGTTCACTGGCTTCCTTCTGTTACTCCATTCTATTTTTGAGCTGATCCATTGAGCTTTTTGTCTCACTGTATTTTACAGATCGAAAAGGTCTGCTTGTTTCATCTTTGTATCTTCTCTTTCCTTCCTGAAATCTTCCAACTTTTCCTCTCACTTGTGCTTGCAGTGTGGAAACATTTCAGTCGTGTCTTCTTTCAACTCCTTGCACATAATTCCAGCACCTGTATCATTTTGGGGTTTGGAGTCTTTTGGTTATCTTCTCATTTAAATTGAGTTGTTTGTGGTTCTTGGTATGATGAGTGACTTTCAATGCAACTGGGACATTGTGAGTATTATATTGAGATACTCTGAGTCTTATTTCCATCATCTCTTTTTGCTAGTCTCTCCTCACACCCCTCAGTCAGGAGAAGGGACCAACACCTCTTTACTACCCGGGGGATTAGAAGCCCAGGTTCTCAGTTCAGTCTCTGTTAACACTGAGGGGGAGGGGTGGGAATGGGCTGTCTTACTCCATTTCCCTATTAGACCCTCAGTGTCTGGGAGGGATAGGGGCACCTGGTTGATGCTCCACGCTTGGCTGCTAGCATTAAGGGGAGTGGAGGGGTTGGCCTCCTTCCTGCCAGGCACTAGTCCATTGGTAATAGAGCCCAGCAGGGAGGTGAAGGGGCATCTCATGACTGCTGGTAGGGCTGGAAGTCCTGGATTTCCGTGTGAGGGAACCTCGTTATTGCCCTGATGACACTGTCCAGTGTGGAGCTTGGAACCTGGGGAAATCAGAAATCTAAGCTCCTTATTCCCTTTTAATGATAGTGATGGAATGAGACCTCATTTTTTCTTGTGGTATTTGCTGGGGTAGAGAGATTACCGTCTAAAATGTTCTTTCTTCCGAGGACCCCCTTTTCTAAATCCTTGAGCCAGAGACAATAGGCTGTTTCGACTGTGCTCATTCGGGTTTCTTGTTTGCTGTAGAATTCTTCAGCTTCACAAGTGGTTTATATGAGCCCAAAGGCAACCCAGCAACTCAGTTAAACTCCTTCCTTGAGTTTCAAGGTCACTAGTTGGTGTGCCTTCTTCTACCTTGCAACGTTTCCTTGTGTTTTCTTTATATATAAGGTTCAGAGTTTTGTTAAGTGCTTAGCAGAAGGAAGAGGAGGGAGAGTCCCATCTCTCCCAAAGCAGAGGTCCCCTATATGATTCCTTTAATGAAACATGTCTACAAGGCATGACATTCCCGTTAATTTATTAAAAAGGGAGAACGTCTATTTGTTGACAATTCAGGAAGCTCATGGTGTTATCTGCTCACAGCCAGCAGTGAAGGCAGAGCAACAAGGCCCTTCAGAGCCCCAGATGACATTGTTGCTAAGGGATAGCAAGCATTTATAGGGACTGAGTCACAGAGAAAATGAATCAGGGGACCTCTTACATTAGAATAATAGGCTCACATCACCCCCGCAAATACTCATCCTCATGGTCCATGAGGGTAAACATGACTGATGTAAAATCGAGAGGGGTGAAGAGCAGAGAATACATTTTTGGTCAAGACATTGTCATGGTGATAAGGATTATGATTACATTGTGATGAATTCCCACTTGCTCTGAAACCGCTTCCAGTAACTTCAAACAGGAGGACCAGACAAAAACTGTACCCAGTTGTGACACTCATTGTGAATCACGCTCTGTTGTGCTATTCTTGCTTGGATAACAGTTTAGTGCATGTTGTTTCATACTTTAAAGCAGAAATGTACAGTTTGTGTAGCATCGAAATTTGAGCCCACTTCTTTTACTGAAGAAAGGTTGATATAATTTGGAGACTTCAACATTGCAATAGCTAGCATCAATATTATTTTATAGTAGAGGAATGTCGGTTTCATCAAGAATAATTGAATGTCTAGGTTTTGTGCAGTAACATTCAATATTCATGATCTAGAGGCTCTTGGTTCACTGAGTTCCTGTGGTTGCTTTGTATTACTGTTGATAAGGGTATTTCTGTGGGCAGACTGGACAAGAATTAAAGAAGGCTTTCAAAGAAGTGTTACTTTATTTAATTTGAAAGACAGATGGTGAGCAAAATCATACTTGTTTGTTTGTTTGTTTCAGAGTTAGGAGGATCTTATGGGATCCAAACCATCCCCCTAACATAAGATAGATAACAAATTTTTATTTTTATATACACTTCCTGAGAAGATGAGTTCAAAAATTTAGCAATTAGGGGCACCCGGGTGGCTCAGTCAAGTAAGTGTCTGACTTCGGCCCAGGTCGTGATCTCACAGTTCATGAGTTCAAACCCCATGTCAGGCTCTGTGCTGACAGCTCAGAGCCTGGAGCCTGCTTCAGATTCTGTGTCTCCCTCTCTCTCTGTCCCTCCCCTGCTCACTGTCTGTCTCTCAAAAATAAACATTAAAAAAAATTTTAAACATTAGCAATTACAAAAAGCTTTGTTGAAGTCAAGGTAAACTATTTAAGTGATTCTCATACAAATTATTTGATTTCTGAGCCCATATAGATATGAGGAATATGAACACCAAAGCTATATGGGACTCAGCTATGGCAATGAACTCATTTAGGAGCAAGAGCACAGTTATTCTATGTCACGGAAAGAGCGTGACTCGGGAGGGAGGCAGACTAGAGTCTGAAATTCCATCGCGGATGTCTGATTCTCACGTAGCCTCCATCATGTTTGTTGCCTCTCTTAGAATATGGGGAGAAAAGGATTATGGGTGCTATAGATCTGAGCGATGAGGACTATCCTTCTTTGGGGGAGGGACACTCCGAAGCCTTTTCTCCCCCTATAGTCTTACTCACCCTTTAGTGGCAGCTAACGTAAAGGGAACAGCATTTCAGGAGAACAACTTCCTACCCTGCTCTCAAGACTCATTTTACTCAATTAAAGGAAAATCACAGCTGTTCCTCTTCAGCTGCTGCCAGATGCTTTCTGCCAAGGGAAACAGTATCAGGAAGTTAAACTAGATCAAATCATCTGAGGCTTGCTGCGGAAATGAACGGTACACTTGGCCTCTCCGGGACACTGTTGGGTCTACCCACGTCCTTTTCAAAAATGGAACTAGAGACTGCAAACACCTGGGCATACAGGGCGTCCCTTTCCTAAGCCTTTGGTTAGCACCAATCATAACTGAAGGCTCCACCCACCTTGGCCCTTGTTGGAAACATTCTCCTATTCTATTTAAAGTTGGGTGTAAAGAAACTTAAATAAAAACAAATGTCTATGTCAGCAGTAGGGAAATATTTCCCTAATGATGACATGATGTGAAATTGATTTTCAGAAACACTCAAAGCTGAGGGAAGAAAAAGTGTCACTAAATAGCTATAGACAACTCTCTTTAAAAAAAATTATATATATATATATATATATATATATAGCCTGAAGTTTCTAGATTCTTGGGAAAGTATAAGAGAGACATCTACTGGAGAGAAGAGGCCATAGCTTGTTTATCAGATGAATGTTCAGTTTCAGGGAGATAATAACACAACTATATTCCCATTGCCCTAAGATTTTATACCATAGACTTCCGAGATGAACACGTTACCATAGTTATGAAGATTCACTTATGAAAATGTGTGAACACCATATGCTCAGAGAAGGCTAAGTTTAATTCAGAAGCTGAATACAGAAACCACTTGGGTAAATCAAACATCTAAATATATATATATATATATATATATGAAATTTAAACAATGATGGATATTTTTTGTGAAATACTTTTATTTAAAAAATTAAAACATTTCTATAAACTATATACCAAATCAGAGGCACTATTATATTATAAACTAGAAAACTAATATCTCTTAGAAATTGAACTAGCACAGCATTATAACTTAAAACACTAGAGCTTGGTAC
This sequence comes from Panthera tigris, assembly GCF_018350195.1. Classification (NCBI taxonomy): domain Eukaryota; kingdom Metazoa; phylum Chordata; class Mammalia; order Carnivora; family Felidae; genus Panthera; species Panthera tigris. Next base: position 88,035,562 of record NC_056671.1, on the reverse strand, counting down.
AGGCCAGAATTTGGAAGTAGACAAAAAAAATTAAGTACTGCTTATTGAAGTAATACAGGCAAAAGGCTAGCAGAGATACACAGATGACAACTGAACGGTTTCTAGAACATAATAAAAGCACGAGTTTCAGGTCCTGCTCCACTGTGGCTGCGGATAAAGTGTCAAGAGGTTGAAAGTCACGTAAAACTCACTGGAAGCTGAGTTGCACCAAAGCCACAACAAGTCCTGATTGATTTAAATCAACTTGGACGAACTCTCCATGCAGGTTAGCCTGGGTAGGTGCTGGGGACCTTGTATTAGTCTTGTAGATACACAAAATACAAATCTTTTCAGTATTCTCACGGATACTGGGTCTTAGTTCTGGGTGTAGGATGGGGATTTACACCACAGAAATTTATGTATCACAGTTCGGAGCCAGGGAAGTGCAAGACCAAGGTGCCAGATGATTGAGTTCCTTGTGAGAACCCTCTTCCTGGTTTTCACGAGAGGCCTTCTTACTCACATAGTCGAGAGAAAAAAAAAATCTCGTCTCTTCCTTTATTGCAAAGGCATTCATCCTGCCATGACGGCCCCATCCTCGTTACCTGATCTCACCCTAATTGCCTCCCAAAGGTCTCACCTCCAAATAACATTGCACAGGGGATTAGGATTCAATGTATGAAAAGTTAACAATACTGCATTGTGACTTAAAAAAAAAAATGTCAGAGTAGATCTCCCATTTAGTGCTCTTACCATAAAAGAGGAGAGGCGTAGGGAAACTTTGGGAGGTGATGGGTAGATTTATGACCTAAAGTGTGAAGACGGGTGGACAGGGGCACGCATGGGTCCAAACTCATCAAATTATACGTCTTTAAGGTGGAAGTTCTGTCAGTTATACATCAAAAAGGCTGTTAATAAAAAAAAATCGTGTTTCTTATTAAGATTGTTTCAAAACAGAATGGTAAAGGAGGCTTTATATATTTGGACTCCTAAGGAGTCAACACAGAAGTTAATTAATTAAACTAAACTGTAGTTTCCTCTTTTAGACGTTTACTGCAATGCTTGCTGATAAAACGACGTGAGTGTTCAGTTCAAAGCTGGAAGGATCTGAGATATCAGCTTACTCGCGAGGCAACAAATTATTTGGGGATAGATAAATGATAGATACATAGATACACAGATAGATACACAGATAGATATCAGAATCGTTCTGGTTCTATTGGAAAAGATTATTGTGGACCCCTATCCCTGTGTGTGTCGACAGCATGCCAAGAAAATCTTAGATTAGATTGATGGAGGAATAGAATCTGGAAGGAATAATGACAGGTTGACACACTTCTTATCACATGATATCTGGAGACTACACCTACGCTACTCAGGCAGAGAGATGAGCTGGGGCCAAAGAGCAGTGACCAGGAAGAAGCTAAATCCTGTGTCCCATAAGGAATACTTGAGGGTCACCTCAGTTAAGCATCCGACTTGATTTCAGCTCAGGTCATGATCCCAGGGTAGTGGGATTGAGCCGCGTGTCAGGCTCTGTGTTAAGTGTAGAGCCTGCTTAGGATTCTCTCTTTCCCTCTCCTTCTTTCCCCTGCTCACACACTCTCTCTCTTACAAAAAAAAGAAAAAGAAAAAAAGAAAAGAAATAACATTTGAAACTACAGTGAGTGTTTAGGCTGAAGGACAACAGTCTTAGGAAGATCGGCTAGCTACCACGAACGTCAGATGGTACTTAATTCATATGTGAGTAGACATAGAAATGAGGGAATATATAGGGCGAATAATTCAAGCTTGAAATAAAGAAACGTTTTCCGAGAAAGTTACCTAAAGGAAAAGTAACTTTTTCTCTTGGAAGATACCATTTCTGTAATAAATGTTTGTTAAATATCCATGATTACGTACAATTTCCCATCAACCACAGCGTTAAATCGTGTCTCGGGAAGTCGGATGCAGCGCGTTCTTCGGAACAGTTCGGGGACAGACCTCCGGCTGGTCCACGGAGCAATGATGAGACTGGGGAATGATAAAAGCGAGCGTTCATTGAGATGGCCTGTTTGCTGTCTCGGAGCACTTCCTACAGGCACCTCCTTCCTCGATGCCCCTGACCCACGTGACCCCGACATCGGGTGCGTGGCTGTCACTCTTCCTACAAACGTAAAAGAAACACGTGCAAAACTTGCATGCAGCTTGCTGCTTCCTGGCGGGACCGGGGAGGTGGGAATACCCTTTCAAACAATAATCCAAAGGCATCCACACACATAAACAGGAGCGCCGAAATGAATTTGCTGATATATGCAAAAGTACTCAACACCCACAGGGCGTAAAGCCTAATGTGGACAACATCTTTCCCAAGAGTAGAAATTAATTGGCTCTCCACCTAATAAAGTCCATTTGAATACGAATGAAAAAAAAATTATTATCGTTACCTTCAGTTTTCTACAGCTCAAAGACGTATAAAGTAGCATAGCCAAAAAAAAAAAAAAAAAAAAGAAAAAGAAAGAAAAAAAGAAAAGAAAAGAAAAGAAAAGAGACAGAAAGTTTCAGAAGCTTACAGGATCAGATAACTTCTAAGGTCCGCTGGATGCTTCACTATTTCGTTAAAATAACACAAAGTAATCTCTCTGCACATTTTAAAGTCTTCGAAATACTTTTTGGGAATAACCTAATCAGGGTGTCACAAGGATAGAGGATTAAAAATAATTTCATACCCGAGATCACTCTGTGATGTTTGAATGTATCTTTAAAGGGACTCAAAGACATAAATGACATTGTTACAACACATCACATTCCATTCCTGTCTCTCTGAGCCACATTTTTCAACACGTTCATAAAGACAATAAAATAGGAATAAAATTGTGCCCTCCCTACTTCATTCTAGCAAGACGTGGTGCTAACACGCACGTCTATGAAATACTTGAAAATGAAAGACTTCATCTATCTCATGTTGAGATTCCCATCTAATGAGTTTGCTTTTTATGTCTAATAATTCATGAAACATATAGTTTTGTTTTTCAATATGTTTTTGCTAACAATAATTGTAACAATGAGTTACTCTAAAATAAATGTTAGCCCAATGTCTTTTGAAGACAGAGAATTTTAAAAATTAAATGGGTATGCTCAATTTTGTGGCACAGACATATGGCAGGACATTCCGTGACACATGTTACAAACATTCTGCGGTAAAAGTGGGAAGAACATATAGATTCAAGGAGAAACTGGTCAATGTAAAGATGTTGGCTTTTACGGAAGAGCTGGTTTATGGGGCGCCTGGGTGGCTCAGTCGGTTACGTGTCTGACTTCAGCTCAGGTCATGATCATGAAGTTCATGGTTTCAAGCCCCTAGATGGGCTCCATGCTGACAGCTCGGAGCCTAGAGCCTGCTTTGGATTCTCTTGTCTCCCTGTCTGTCTGCCCCTCCCCAACTCACGCTCGGTCTCTCTCTCTCCCTCAAAAGTAAATAAGCATTCGTTTTTTTTTTTAATAAAGAAGAGCTGGCTCAAGTGTATTTTAAATGGCTCGTGCTGAATATTAAATTGCCATAATATTTAGATTTCATTGAATACTTGCAAAGGATTACATAGCAACTTTATTTTGCATTGTGCAAATATACTTTATTGCTGCATTTTGTCCTTTACAACAATGTATATTATAGTGAAAAATTATAGAGATCTATTTCAAGAGATATGAGAGGACCCTGGTTTTTTAAAAATGTAAAAAGGAGTAAAGGAACAACCACCAAAAAAAAAAAAAAAAAAAAGCAAGGACTGTGCTTGATAAACGAATGAGGGCAGATTTGGGAGCGAAGCTGGTACTCACCCACCAGCACCAGCATCTTGGTCACTAAGACACTGAATGGGTCTGCATCTCTCCCTACGTATCATTCTTAGATACGTATTTTGGGAACACTTATACTTATAAACACTTATACTTATTTTGGGAACACTTAGCTTTTTCAAGATTGCTGTGATTGCTTTGATACACCTCAATACACCATTCTCCTTCCCTGTTATCGAGTATATTCTTCAACATGCAGCCAGAATAATTTTTTAGTGAAGACAAATGTTATTACTTTTTTTTTTTTTAAAGCTTTCCAGGGCTATTGGCACAGAGACCGCCAGAATCCACCTGCCTGGGTTGACAACCTGCGACCCCAAACCGCCCCCCCCTTCTCCTCTACCCTCACTTCTTTCCAGCCCACCCCTCCCTTCCACTTCCCAGGGTCCTCCCGACTCCTTCCCTCTGGACCGGTGCTCACGCTGCCCTCCTCCTGCCCACCCCCAGTCCTCATCAGCGCCTTCCCATCACATTTCGGGTCAAGTCTGTCTGCCTGGGATAATTCTTCCCTGATCAGCAGGCTACAACAGGCCCCCAATTTTACCTTCCCAGCATCCCCCATGTTTACTTGTACTGCATTTCATGGGTGTTATAAAGTACCTTTGTGGAATGATTTGATTACCTTTAATCTCTGTGAGTTCCGTGAAGGCAGGAATTAATACATTTGCACACCATGTTATACCAGAATCTGCTTCACTGCCTAGAATAGTGTAACCATTCAACACTTCAGGAAATACAATGAATGACTATTTTATCAGACACGATCTACCTAGAGGAGGAAAAGCAGAGAATTTAGAAATGGCCACTACGTTCTGGAAAACAGTGTGGAGGTTCATCAAAAAATTAAAAATAGAATTACCCTATGACCCAGCAATTGTACTACTAGGAATTTATCCAAGAGATACAGGAGTGCTGATTCGAAGGGGCACATGCACCCCAATATTTTTAGCAGTGCTATCAACCATAGCCAAATTATGGAAAAAGCCAAAATGTCCACTAAGTGATGAATGGATAAAGAAGATGTGGTCTATATCTGTATCTATATCTATATCTATATCTATATCTATATCTATATCTATATCATCTATATCTACGCAGTGGAATATTACCTGGTGATGAAAAAGAATGAAATCTTGCCGTTTGCAACAAGATTTGGATGGAACTGGAGGGTATTATGCTAAGTGAAATAAGTCAGTCAGAGAAAGGCATATTTCATATGATGTCACTCATGTGGAATTTGAGAAATTTAACAGATGAACATAGTGGAAGGAAAGGAAAAATAAGATAAAACCAGCGAGGGAAGCAAACCATGAGAGACTCTTAAGTACAGAGAACAAACCGAGGGTTGATGGGGGTGGCTGGTGGGGTGTTGGGCTAAGTGCGTGATGGGCATTTAAGCAGGACCCTTGTTGGGATGAGCACTGGGTGTCCTATGTAAGACATGAATCACTAGGTTCCACCCCTGAAGCTAACACTACGCTGTACGATAACTAACTTGAGAATTTAAAAAAAAAAAAAGGAAAAATAAAGACAAAATCTATTTTTTCCAAAATGTATAATTATCTGTTAAAATGAAAGACAATAAATATATGAATTATAATAAATATATAAATAACAATAATTCCTAAATTTATAATTATAAAGACAAGCTTTTTAATTTAATTTTCGCACATTTATGAAACAAATATTTTTATGAAAATTAAACTATTTGCAATTCTCATTAAAAAAAATAAGAGGGATGCCTGGGTGGGTCAGTCGGTTAAGCATCTGACTTCAGCTCGGGTCATGATCTCGTGGTGCAGTCCATGAGTTCAAGCCCCACGTCAGGCTCTCTGCTGACGGCTCAGAGCCTGGAGCAGGGGCTCTGTATCTCCTTCTCTCTGTATCTCCTTCTCTCTCTGCCCATCCCCCACTCAGGCTCTGTCTCTGTCTCTCGAAAATAAATACATGTTAAAAGAAATTTTTAAAAAAGGCCACGCAACTTTGTGCAATTTCACACGGATAGTTGTGCACTAATGAGTCAAGAAATAGTGCCTTTAGTACATTTTACAATTAATTTCAGACACAGCCTTTAATACAATTTTGAGGCCAATAGCTAATCCACTGTGACATCTGACCCCATCGGTGAGCCCCCGGAATGGCTGTCACAGCCTAGGCTACTAGTTCAAGTTAAGACTTCGGTCAGTCACCTTCTCTGTCTAGGTTTCCTCGGTTTCCCCATTTGTAAAATCAGCATTATATCGGATCTGTATGATGTGTGTAAGTTCTACAATTCAGGGAAATAGGAGGCACAAACTTTCACACAAATGTTAACAGCTGTATAGCGTATTCAAACTGACGGCAACAGTGACAAAGTGTAGCACATGGGGACAGAGAAGTCCTAGAAGCCGGTTGCCTTTCAGGAGGAATGAACCAGGCAGACAGATGGAGAGCAGAGGACATAGAGAGGGAGAGCCAAGATTTTGAAGACATGATGCTTTTTCTCATTAAAAAAAAAGCAAGAAAGCAAGAAAGCAAGAGGGAGGGAGAGAGGAAAGAAAGAAAGAAAGAAAGAAAGAAAGAAAGAAAGAAAGAAAGAAAGAGAAAGAAAGAAAGAAAGAAAGAAAGAAAGAAAGAAAGAAAGACAAAAAAAGAAAGAAAATACAAGAAAAGAGACAGAATTCAAAGCAGACAAGTTGGGGCCAGGGTCAGGCAAACTGCCTAAAGCAGTGTCCATAAATATAAACAAAAGCACACAGAACAGAACAAAAACAAGCCAATACAGAGAAATTCAACTTGAAAAGCAGTTGCAATATGCCAACGATATCCGGAAAGTGATTTATTTTTTCTCTTTGTTCTGGTGGAATAGTTCAGAATTTAGATGGATTGTGAAATGATCTTTATTTCTATTGTTTAAGAAGACGTCTCCATTTATATAAATAAACGTATACTGAAGGGGCCAGTGGCCCCATTGAGTGAGTGTCCCCGTGTCTGTTAATCTTTCTCAAGGAAATCGAGCTGCTTCCCCCGGCAGCCAGAAAGACTCCCCATCGTGACCTCCGACAGCCTCCGCCGGGGAGGTACAGTAGCTCAAGTTATTGTGCCCTGTAACCCCCAGCTCTCCCGAGAACGTAACCGTACGCACTTTCACACGGATAATTGTGCACTAATGAGTCAAAAAATAGTTCCTTTAGTATGTTTTACAAGTAATTTTAGGCATAACCTCAGATACAATTTTGAGGCCAATAGTTAAGCTACGGTGACATTTGCCCATGATGAGATATCTCTCCGTCCCTGCCAACTCCCTCCCTCCTCCCCTACGAAAAGCAAGCAGCTATTTCGAAGACTGAGAACTTTCAAGGTGGAAACGGCCTTATTGGAACCGAAGGGGAGTTTTTAATATATTTGCAGAACTGGGACATCGCTGTCCCCTTCAGTGAATGTCAGAGAAGGTAACAGGCTGAAATATTTGACATCCCTCGTCTGATGGAAGGGGACATGGCCGGGTGATGGCTGAAGGTTCGCTGTCCCCTCCAGCTTCAGGATTCGGTAAAATCCTTAATCAAAAAGTGGGTTGTCTATGTCAACTTGGAGTGATAGAAGCGTGTGTGTGTGTGTGTGTGTGTGTGTGTGTTGCTTTTGCACTTTTGAAAAATGCATTATGTGAGGCTTCCGTAATATCTAGGAAGAAGGATTTGCACATTTATCAGATAAGCACCAACCATCGTTTCTAGTTACGACAAAGTGATCAGGGCCTATTAGCAGCGTGTTCCCCCCTGGGGACGGCTTCCGCAGAGTCCTGCCTGGGATGCACGGGAGGGGGCAGGAGATACAGGGACCTGCCATCCCCTCCTCCCCCACGTCCCCAGCTCCCTGCCCTTTCTGCCGCCTTCTGTTCTGCTTTCCGAGGTCTTCTCGTACCTGTTGGCTGTCTCGTGCATGGGGGTTCTTGGTGGTAAGAGGGGGAAACTGGGCCGAATGTGGTTACTTCACCTTTTCTCAGAACTGATCAATGTGCTTTTGAAACACAGTTATGCTCAAATTTTCTGTCCAACTATTGAGAATTAAGCACACATTTTAATGAGCAAAATCCAGTGTCAAAAAGGGAGTAGGCAATTTGCTACGATGATATATGGAATAACAGGAGTTATTTTAAATAGCTCATGGAAGCATCATGAAATATATTCACTTTGAAAGCAGCGATGAGATCGCTTCAAACGCTGACAAGCCCACATCTGTGCTTTCTGGTTTCTGTTCGCTTACTGGAAATCCTGTCTTTGAGCCAAATCTTTATATCTCCCTTTGAGGCTGAGTGGCTGTCAAACTGAACAGATGCAAGGATGTCTGTAGGGGAAAAGGAAAACAAAAACAAAAACCCCAAACAACAAAGATTAAAACCTTTTGATGAGACATCTGGGTCACAGTGCACGGTCTCCCCCTGGGGAGGATTCCTAGGGACTTTTGAGGACATAAGTGTAATAGAAAAGTTAGCTCTATTTGGGAGCCTCTAAAGTTTGTTGGGGCAAGTGCAGCTACTGGAAGAGAACCCAGTGTGTGGAGCAGCTGGGACCGTCAGGGACACCCGGGCACTGCCTCGGTTTACCGCGTGGATGATGGTGTTACCCTTGTGGCTGCCGCATTAATGTAAGAAATAGGAGAGCCGAGGGCCCCTGGGTGGCTCTGTCAGGTTATGTGTCCGACTTTTGATTTTGGCTTAGGTCATGATCCTGATGGGGTTTTGGAGTGATGGGGGTCCGGCGTCGACGGCCAAGAAATTCTTGAGTCATGTTTGGTTCTTTAATAAAACCACAGGGACGGGACTTGTGTGTAGAAAGAGCTGCCTCGTAAGTGTGAGGGGTGACTGTTTCTAATAAACTATGGAGTCGGGGGTGATGAAGTCCAGAGGAAGTTTCTGAAAGGGATTTTCATATGCTAAAGAAGACTCACAGATTACTGGAGGCCTAGTTGTTGTCAAACTAAGGTTGTTTTTCCCTCTGGCAAAGCATTATCATGAAGCCAGTAGAGGCTTTCTGGACATCAGGCTATTGGTAAGATTGCTTGTTCTTGTAAATTGCTAAGATATTTGTAAACTGATGGAGACTCCAGTCCTGTGATTCTGTCAGTTCAACCACTTATTTTCTGTCCTTGGGCAGCCAGGAGCGCCTGAGGGACGTCACACATGTCCCACCCTGGGGGTGGGGTGTTGTTCGCTTGTGCTTTGCCCTCCGCTGGCCTTAGGTTCCCTCATCAATCTCACGGTTCATGAGTCTGAGCCTCAACCTGGTCTCTGTACTGACAGTGTGAAGGCTGCTTGAGATTCTCTCTCTCTCTCTCTCTCTGACCCTTCCCCCCATTCTCTCTCTCTCTCTCTTTCAAAATAAATAAATAAACTTAAAACAAAAATAAATCGACAGCCTAATGCTCAGATAACACTTAGGTTGAAAAGTCAGCTGACCTTAAGATAGGGAAATCATCCCCCAGAAGGGGCCCAGTGTGATCAGGTGAGCCCTGAAAATCGGAGGTGAGTGGGGGACAGGCCTCAGGAAAGTCGGTGGGGAGAGGGGCTGGCCGAGAGGAGAGGTGGCAGAGACCTGCTTCCTGTAGGATCCCTGTGGCCCCGAACTCCGGCGGGCAACTCTACGAGCTGAGAATGACCCCAGCCGGAGCTGACAAAGAAGCCACCTGGATGGTCCTAAAACCACAGGGAACGGAGTTCTGCGAACGACCTGAACGAGATTAAAAGGAGATTGCCCCCCAGGGGCTCCAGAAAGCCAATACTTTGATCTTTGCCATTCGAGACTCGGAGCAGACAGCAAGCTGAGCCGTCTGTACCCAGACTTGCGTTTTTTTGCAGAATGGGAAGCGGTTGGTTGCAGAAGGCGACCTGAGGGAGCAGTGCAGCGGCCGGACCGCACCGTGTCACTGCTCAGTCGCCAGCAGACGCAAGACCCCTTCCTGCTCCCGCTTCTCCTGGAGCTGGTGCCACGTGAGGCGAGGGGCGGCTCCATTCGAGACAGACACTTGACTTGACCTCTGCCTGTGTGGCCAGTGACGGGCACCTCACTCACTTTTCTCTGTTTACAGCATCAGTCCGCACAGCAGGTGTATCCTGATCGGCAGTAAGACAAATCTCTCCCAGCCCAGTTTTAGCCCTTTTGGGGGTAAAACTCCAGCCACATGAGATGTTCTGTCGAGGTCCCAGAAAGGGTGCTCATTCGCCTGTCACCGTCCTTAGGAGCACCCGTGATCCCTCTGGTGGAAGGAAAAGAGCTGAAAATCCCGGCTCCCCTGTGCTGGTCTCTGGCCGCACAAGCCTCCCGACGGTCTGATCTGGCCATCGAGGCCCTGCCGACCTGTGAAGGGGGGACAGGTCCTCTCCCGGACGCTAGGATCCTGCAGGCAAACCTAGAGCTGCGGCGGGGACAGGCCTGCCCCCAACGACCCGCTCGCATCGGGGCAGTCGTGGGGGTGTGGGGCCCGGCGAGTAGCACCCATGGGGGATCCGTCTCTGCACGTCTTTGCGCGCGACCTCCTCGCTGCGCCCCTCCGAGGGAGACTTCCCGAATGACACTGCAGTCTGGGGGTGGGGGGCTCTCCCTGCCCGGACCTCCCTCCCTCCCCGCCTCACTGTCAGACCTGCCTCTGGCCCGAGGTCTTCACTGCCTCCTCGGCTCCCTGTGCCCTTGGTCTTTCACAGGCATTCCCCCCCCCCCCCCATCAACTTCCTCCCACTTCTAATTCTCCTTGGTGTGCGCTTCCTGGAGGCCCCCGCTGGCACCAGCGTTTCTGGGGCGATGCTGGTTCTGCCGTTCAATGCTCGTGGGGTTTACGAGGTCTTCCTGCCTCTGCACGGGACACAGCTGTGTCCCCCACGTGTGCCTCTGGGACCCTACAGCATGTAGCGACACCTAGTGCTTTCTTGTGATGGTGTGAGTGCTCTCCGATCCTTTTAATGACTTCCCTTTCTTTTTCTGTCCAAGGCAGCCTCCTTCTATGTCTGTCGCTGGCAACCAAGGATCCGCACGGGGAGACCATCCCCAACGCACTGTCCAAACTCCGACAGAAATCTGTTCAGAGGGCGTTCAATGATGTCATAAAAGGCAGAAGCCTATTTGTAGGTACCTTCTATGAGAAATCCAATGAGTTGACGGCTACCTTGTCGAGGAAGACCCGAAGAGATTCACATGTGAAGATAAGACTCCAGGGCGTAAAGACAGGTGAACTTGGGTCTGCGAACAGGAAGGTGCATGATCAGTAAGGGCAGCTCCTGGCTTAGGGAGGCCGCCAACTCTGCTTTGGGACCGCCGTGTTTTCAGACCTTGCCTGGTTCAGACGTTTTGTTCCAAAGGTACCTTACCTCCACAGATGAGCTTGGCTTTGTCTTAGAGATAGTCTCTCTTAAAAATACTTGTCAGATATGAAACTGTTTTCATCACCATTTGAAAGTTTGGTAATACATCAGGGCCACCATATTCCTTGGGTCTCGGGAACCATTATGTATTTGTAATCTTTTTTAAAGTTTGTTTATTTTGAGAGGGAGAGAGAGAGAGAGAGAGAGAGAGAGAACGAGTTGAGAAGGGCCAGAGAGAGAGGGAGAGAGAAAGAAAGAATACCAAGCAGGCTCTGCACTGTTAGCATAGAGCCCGACGCAGGGGTCGAATTCACGATCCACAAGATCATGATCTGAGCTGAAACCAAGAATCAGACGCTTAACCGACTGAGCCCCCCAGGTGCCCCGCACTGTGATCTTGAACTCCTTTCGTGAGACTTGCCCCCAGTACCAGCATATTGATTGTAAGGCTGCAAGGTCCTCGCTTCTCAGTTCGCCAGACTTTGTCACAAACCCTGTCTCACTCACTCATCACAGTAAGTGTCAGATAAGCCAGTCCCCATGGCAGCAATGAGGACGCTAAAGGTGCTCTGAGGTTAATTGACTTGACCAAGATCACAAAGCTCATAAATGGAGCAACTGAGATCCAAAATTAGGTGTCTTTATTGTAAATATTGTTTGTCTTCTGGGAGAACATGCTGATTTTCTCACTGCGTGTTATTCTGGGTGGAATGCATTTCTGGATTTGGAATGAGTCAAGTCTAAGTACATGGTGAGTTTTTTGAGAATACGCTTCGATGAAGAAACTACATTCTACTTTTCTTATTATTTCTTATTCCAAAAGTAATTTTTTTTTTTTTTGGCTGGCAAGATATGATGATACAGAAGTGATTCATGAAGAAGTGATGGGAGGTCACTCCTTCTTCCCTTCTTTTCTGTATGCAAAATTGAAGGGGGGACTCGACTATATCTATATATATATAAAGCTTATCTCTATATATAAAGTCTCTGTCTATATACTATATCTATAGAAATAGATACAAACATATATATTCCTGTTTTATAGATATAGATACAAATATATCTATTCCTGTATATATATATATGTATATATAACTTATATATATGTATATATATATAACATATATATAGCTTATATATGTGTATATATACATATATAACACCTATATACACACACACACACACACACATATATAAAGTTGACATGATTTCTTCAAATGATGTTAAAAATTATATAAATTGCTTTATTAAAAAACCCTCCCGATGATCCCAGAGCTGTATTTTGATGGTATTGTTCTCAAGTGGCCCTATTATCATGCACAGAAACTTCCATCGAGAGTTTTGAAATTCGGAGACCTCAGAGTGCAGTCTCACGGCCTCCCCGTGGGCCGTGGACGCCCTGTGCCCGGTGCACCTGAACGACGCGGTGTGACCCCCGCGGGCCACCTCCCTCACCGGCTCTCCCTCGCGTGTGTGTTGCGTGCGTGCTCCCCTGAGGTAAGGCCCGTGACATTCTCCATATGGTCAATCGCCGTGCACCAGTGGCCCCCTGGGAGGGTGAGGCTGCGCGGGGCCTCGGGCCTGGGTGAAACTCGCCCCGGTGCCCTTCCTCCGGTGCCATGCGAGGTGCGGGCCGGGCAGGCCCCGAGCTCTGCCAGCGTTTAGGGTGCTTTTGTCATCCTCCGGCAGGATCCAGCGCGGCGGGCTTCGTGTCTCACCGTGTCAGCCTCTTGGGCCCCAAGTTTCCAGACGGTCGCTGACGTGCTTCTGCTTTTTTTTCCGCTTCCAGGTTTGCTCGAGGTGAACACCACTTGAAAAATCCCCGATGCGAACTATCACATGGCTCGAATTTATTAGAGATGCGGACCTGTGGGGGCGACTGGGGTGGGGGGGGGGGCGCGGCTCAGTTGGTTGAGCATCGGACTTTGTTCGGCTCAGGTCATGATCTCGATTTTGTGGGGACCCCGCGTCGGGCTCTGTGCTGACAGCTCAGAGCCTGGAACCTGCTGCGGATTCCGTGTCTCCCTCTCTGTCTGGCCCTCCCCCCATTCACGCTCTTTCTCTCTCAAAACTAAACATTAAAAAAAAAGAAATGCAGACTTGTGAAGGAAGGATTACTGGTTTATTAAAATGATAGTAATGTAAATTCTTTAGGAGAGTTTCAAATGGGCTGCAGTTGTGGAAACAAGAGCGTATTTTCAATTATTACTTTCAAAAGTCTTCCCAGGGAGAGAGAGGCCAGAGGCTCTGCAAGGTGAGTGGTGGTAGTACCTCAAGGCCACCACTAGAGGAGGCTAGAGACCCACACCGACTCCCATAGAAAAGACTCTGGACACTTAATGCACAGAGGTCCTAAGCTCTCGCTTTGATTGCTGGGTCTCATCCGGTGAACCAGCATTCTAGAACCGTTTGCTGATTTTTTTTTTTTTTTAATGTGATGAAGAGCCACAAATACCATTATTGTATGTCAACGCCTGCCCCTTCCCTCTCTGCCTCCAGTGACGGAGGGGTAGAACCCGGATGACAAGTAAAGGCAAAAGTGCCCCCCACGCTTGCAGGCGCAAGCAAATGCCTCCCCTCCCCCGCTCCGCTCCCAGCCCCTCCGGAGATCGATCGCAAGTAAAATAAAATGCAACATTAATTGCGAAATACATGTCGGCATCCTGTTTCCAAATCACATTAAAAATTCATGGCGAGCTTCTGGTTTGTCGATGCATTAACTTTTCGTAATTACGAAAAAAAAATTATAATCGACTTTTTTTTTTTTTTTTCGCGTGTAGGGATCGAGCGGCGAGGGCGCTGCAAGCAGATTGCACACCTTTCGGGTGCGGTGCCCGTGCGTGCGGGTGGGTGCACGACCGGACCCGGCAGGTGAGGGGCAGCTAGGAAGCAGTGTCCGCGCAGGCCTGGGAGGGTGCACCTGCTGCCCCACCCCTGCGGCCTCCAGGCCGATGCGCTTCTGCCCATTAAGCACTGCGGTGGGGTCTTGGAAACGTCAGCTTATTTTACGCTTCTCGGAAGAGTTTAAGGCAATAATTATTTCAGAAGTTAATTGGAGTCAATGGAGATGTACTCTTAATGGATTATCGTTTAACCCAGATTGCCTCTTTTCCTTATTCCTGTTATTTTCTTTATTGCTCTATTTGTTGGAAGGACTGACATGAGCCCATGAAGGTGCCGAGGGCTGCTTCTGGCGTAGCTGAGTGCTCTCTATTCTCTAGATTGTGGGATTTCCGCGTCCTGCAGGTCCTTATTTGCTTACGGAGAGATGGTTTTGTCTCTTCACAATGTCTGTGCGTCGTGGCTGAGTTTATTGCTTTCATTGTGGGTTGAAATCAACTGTCATCTAAAGGGACCAACTGTGGGGACACATGGAGAGATTTTGTTTTTCTGTAAAAATTATATTGAGTGGTTTTGAAAAGATTGATAGGAATGGATGGGGGGAAAAAGCTCTGTTTATGCAGGAGTAAGAGATTTAAAAGATTGAAGAAAACATAAAATTTCATTCTGATTCTGCAATCGGATTGTTTCACAATTCTGCAGATTCCTGCAGAAACTGAAAGTCATCCAACATGCCGCAGGGCTCTTATTTAGTCAAGATAGACCGACCAGACTCTACTAGGGGTCAAGCAAGCAAGGTCAAGTGCAAGCAAGCATAGGGGTCTGTTTTAAAATGGGTGCAGTATATTTAATTTTTTTTCCTGTCTTTGTTCTTCAAAAGATGAAATTAGCTTCTTTGTGAGTCACTCTCTGCTGGATTGTGGAAAACTTTTAAATTTACTTTTTTTTTTTTTTTTTTTGAGATTTAGTCTGTTCCAATTTACACAGTCATTTCATGATTGAAACTTGATTAAATAAGTTTCAGCTTCCTGCCATGGTTTCTCTGCTCTCCCGGCTTCCTTTCTTTCCTTCAATTTTCCTGAGGGAGGTGGTGTCCTCCCAGGGGTCCTGGCAAGAGGAGGACAGGATCCCCCCCCACTGCCTTAGGGCTCTGTGTACATGTACCTTCTTCCTTGTGTTACCCACACCACAGTCCATGGGGCCACACTCCTCACAAGGACACGATCCTCTCCATGGTCATGATCCCCTTGATCTCATATTCCTCTGGTTCCTCTCCTCAATTTCGAGGCTTTTGTGTCCTTCCTGTGATGGAAGCAGCTACGCATATATAGACTGAATCACCCTTTGCCGTGGCTCATGTTACCACTTGGAAAGTCAGAGGTCAGCATGGATTCTTTACAGGGGGGATATCCACCTTCTTTTTGAAACAAGGAATATGTCATCCCTGATAGCCAGAGGATCATAGCAACAATATTTAATGGAATATTGTTTAATGGAAAACAATTCAAAAAGAGATTTTCCGCTGTCTTGAACAGTCAAGGATTAGAGAGGGACTATATTAAGACTGAAACCAAATTACCGGAAACAAACAAGGACAAATCCCTTGTGTTTCCCATGTACTAGTCTTTTGAGTTTGAAGAGGGAAGCCAAAGCGATAACAGGTGGGAAGAAATGTAAGTAAGTAACGTTGTCCTGATTTTACAAACCTTTTTTTGCTCATTTGTTTGTTTCAGGGCTCTCCCTGTAGTGTTCTCAGGAAGGAATAACTGAAGATTGTTTCTTTAAAAGCAGGAGGCTAAGAGAAATTATAAAATAAGCCCAGCAGTATGGGTGCTTCCGTGGAGATTGGAGTTCATCTATTTATCTGTCACTGTTGTGATTTCAGAGCTATTTAAATACAGTTCTTTAGAACAGAGCGCTATACGAGGTGTGGAAGGAAGGAAGTAACCTTCACCTGGCATAGAGGCCACTCAGGAAGAAATCTTTGCGCTGTTATCCCTTTAATTCTGCTCTTGATATGACAGGAAGGTTTAGTTCCTAAATGTGCTATTAATTAGTGTAGAAGGCCCTGATCGTCTTCCCAGCAGAAAGTTGCCCGCTTTTGCTCCTTGGTATTGGCTCCCGTAGTGATTCTAGACTTGTCTGTTTCGACTGTGGGGGGCAAGAGCTTTGAGTTCTTCATCTTATTCTAATGAAAAGATCTGAAATCTTCTTCCTAAGCTAATGTATTCTCCTCTAGGGTCTTACGGAAAAAGAGAGAGGGAAAAAGAAACACAAAAGAGCAGAAAAAATTAGTCTCCCTTCGATACGTTGTGACTGTTTGCACCGAACAGCTCGCCTGCTTTGACTAGGTATCCTCAGAACCGTAGTTTAGTGCCTTTTTTTTTTTTCCAAAACATGTTGGGTAGTCATCATATCACCTGATTCTTGGTGCCATTGTTTAAGTACAGTGACTGACGTAGAGAGGAACTCAGTGCATCCCGTTAGTAGAATTTCGTGTTGAAAATATTAAAAGTAAAACTGTCCTTTATGTCCTATACTTTTATGTATATTATGTATTACTACATAATATAAATAACTGACGGACGAAAATGCATTCGAGTAGGGATCAACCCCCACCTCAGAAGACGAGACGAGGTAATTTGATGATAAGAAGTCCAATATCATGACCTCATACGATGAAGAAATAATTCTATGGACAGAGACTTCCTAACTACGTGTGTGTCTGCAGTACCAATCTCATATTACGTAAAGATGGCTTGGAATTTAGATGATAAATACACTAATCCTTTTATCCCTATAAATGTTTTCTGGCTGCAGAGATACATTGTCCAAAAATTCTAGGAAGAAACAACAACGAACCATTTTCCTGGGCAGATATATCCAAAATGATTAAGTGGAGGACTGATAAACTATAATTTCTGATTCCTGTTGACCCCGTGCTCAACAATATCTGTGTCCAGCTGCCCCTGACGTATCCCACAGAATGGGCAATCACCCTTACTTTGGAATTTTCTTTGCATGCCTTCAGCGTATCAGTATTTCTGGATTTGCCAGGGTCAATCCCACGTGGCTTTCGGAAACACAGGACTCCGTATGCAGAAATGTGTGTGTAGCTACCAAAGC
Source organism: Panthera tigris (assembly GCF_018350195.1). NCBI lineage: Eukaryota > Metazoa > Chordata > Mammalia > Carnivora > Felidae > Panthera > Panthera tigris. Next base: position 88,018,452 of record NC_056671.1, on the reverse strand, counting down.
CAATGGGGCTTTGACATTCACATGATATCTCTTAATTTACCGCCCCCCCCCCAGCACTGCAGGAGCCCAGCAGAGCATAAGGAGAGATGCGGCACGGGTGAGATATTTGTGTGTCCATCTCAGCGTCTTCTCTTAAGGGCATCCTGAAGAATTCTGATGCCCAATTATTCCAGGAACTGAGGCCCAGAAGTGGAAAACTTTAATTGTTTCTCCAAACTGAGAAGCCACTTGAACAGCAGAATCAATTCCAAAGTAATTACTCTTCCTCCGGGTATCTCTTGAAAGTTTATCTAGTGTTTAAAAAAAAAATACAGTCCTTGAACTTGAGGTGGCACCTGTGAATTGAAGTTGAGAATCAAAAGAATGTCTTTTTCTCTAGGTAACCGCGGGTTATCTCCCTGGGAAAGCTGAACCACAACGAGAAGCAGAATTGTTTTCAAACAGATTCCACAGTTAATGTCATCAGTGTGTTAGTGTGCAACTTGCATACTGAGCTCAACTGCTCAGGATGCGGAAGGAAGTGACAGAGGCTTGATGAAAAGTTTATCTTTACATTTTTCAGGGAAACAAGCTTTCATTTACTTGACCGGGGTTTCCTAGGAATTTTTAAATAAATCAATATCATGCACAGTTGTAGGATTCACTGGCTATGTGTGCTCCCCAAAACCTAATCTCATCTCCCCAAAGCTCATACGTAGCCAGTATTAATCATGAGCCAGAACGTCGTGGCAGATGCGAGAGGCAACACAATGGCGAGAAGCGCCCACATTGCAGTCAGAATAAAGCTCTCCCATAATGGCATGTGGTCCATGAGTGCTGTGAGCTTCAGAAGGAAATAAAGCTGTTTATGTTGGAGAATTACTGAGAAAGAGGGTTGGTTCTCTACCCACCGTTGACCAAGTTCCTCAGAGGAATGATCGGACTTGTAAGTAGGTTTGGGGAACCTGGGAGCAAAGAGGTGCTTTTGTTTTTCCAGCAGAATATCTGAGAAGAAGGTGGAACCCCAGTGTAGAAAGTGCCCATGATTTATCCAGGCAGCTGGATCATAAATTGCCCCACAGAGGTCCCCTTGTGTCACAAGTGAGCCATTGGATGCATCCCGTGTGACGTGGATGAGTGTATAGAGAGGAGAGGCCTTGCATGCAGATTCTACTGATGGCCCAGCAGCACCTGAGAAGGCCATTGAATGAAGACCAGATGCCACTGAAGACCAGGAGGTCCCCAGGGAGGCCACGGAACAGAGATTGACCATGAGGAACAGAAGGTTGCCTCCCAGAAATTAACACCCACTGTGCTTGGGCAAAACGAAGCCCCTTAGAGCCCACAGAATGGATTCCCGGCATCTCCAAACAGTCGATGTCACTGGGTGCCTGGGTGGCTCAGTCGGTTAAGCTTCTGACTTCAGCTCAGGTCATGATCTCACAGCTTTTGGGTTCGAGCCCCACGTCTGGCTCTGTGCTGACAGCTCAGAGCCTGGAGCCTGCTTCGGATTCTTTCTCCCTCTCTCACTGCCCTTCCCTTTCTGTCTCTCTCTCTCTCTCAAAATAAATAAATAAACATTAAAAAAAAGAACCCACAGAATGGAGAACATTCCCAAAGCTTCAAGATTCAGTTTATGACAACTAGAGAATAAAGGTTCAATTAAGAAAAATAAACTTTTGATATATACATCAACAGCTATATCTTTGGACACATGAGTTGATGATTTGAGATCTGTATTCAGGATACGCATTGTTAGGAGAAAATAGAAAATGCTGTGTGAACATAATAAAAAGTCTGTTTTTGATGACATGACCATTGACTATCTCTCTGATTAGTCAGTCTCAAGAAAAACAAAAAGGTAGAGACAAGTTATTCAGATAAAGGGTAGAAGAGAAAAGTCTTCTCTGAAGAGGGAGGTGTGGCTTACGGGAAGATGTGGAGTAGGGGTGAAGGGTGAGGGGGCTCAGGATGGATGAGTGCAGGGTGGTAAACCCAGCAGAGGGCGCATGGCTGCTGGAGGCCAGGTCGGGCCACTTGTCCCCCAAAATGGAGCAGGCATCAGTTTTCTCCTAAGTGAAATGGTGGAAAGGATCCCAGCAGGGAAGTGACATGCTCAGATTTATGTGTTAAGAATCCTCAACGGCTCTGTGACGAAGAGATTGGAATTCGTACAAGAATGCAATCAGGAGAATCTGTTAGGAGGCTGATAAAACAGTGGCTTTGAAATGGCAGTGGTTTTGACCAGGGCTCTCTGCTCAAGACAAACTTGGACTTGGTCATACGCTGAATGGGATTCTGAGACGCTTTTCAGCTTGAGCACCTGGGTGGGTGCAGACGGGGTCTCCTAAGATGGCGGGCTGGTGGGGCCACGGGTGGGAAGGCAAGGATTCCTTCTGGATGGATTCAGTGTGAGATGCCCATGGACCAGGAGTCACTGAATTTAAGAGGCAAGGTTTAAATCTCTACCCACAACGTAACACCAGCAATGCCAACACCAACGGAACATTCAAAATTTGCGTTTACGTGTATTTCTCTCCCTGGGGCTGTGTTTGACTCGGAAACGTTCAGAATTTATCTATGCAACTATGAAATCACCACTTTCCTGATATATTTTCCTTTATATTAAAAATCAACGTGGCCCTAGAAATGTGAGCCAATGTACTTATTTCATTATTTTTAAAGGTGACTACATAATTCCATTTTGACCCATTATGGATAACTTGATAGCTAGCGCCATGAAAACAAATATATCTTGGATTTTTGTTTTGTTTGTTTGTTTGTTTCCTCAGATTCTCCAGTAATACAACTGTTGCTCTCATGGACTTCACTGGTAAACATTGGATCCATATTTGCAAAGAAGAAGGTAAAGTTTAAAAAGTGCCACAGACATCTTGGGGCACCTGGTGGCTCAGTCGGTTAAGCGTCTGATTCTTCTTATCAGTTCAGGTCATGATTTTGTGATTGTGAGATCGAGCACAGTGTGGGGCTCCACGCTGAGTGTGGGGCTCCACGCTGAGTGTGGAGCCTGCTTGGAGTTCTCTCTCTCTCTCTCTCTCTCTCTCTCTCTCTCGCCGGCTTGGGATTCTCCTCTCTCTGTCCTGATAGCACCCTCTCTCTTTCTCTCTTAAAATAAATAAATGAACTTAAAATGGTGCAGACATTCAATGCCCAGACCTTGGTCTCTAACTTTCATTTTCTAACATTCACCACTTGTTTTTAAGGCTCCCTGGAGAAAGGATAGATTCTAAGGCTGGAGCAGAAAATGCAGAAGACGAGCCATATATATGGATGCGGAACATGACAGAAGCGTATAGGAGCCAACATGAAAAGTGTTCCCAAGTGGCCAAAGCTGGACCAATTTGAGCAAAAACATAAACGGACAGAAACGATCTGAAATGTATTGGATTATAACACAAAGAATTAAAAAAAAATAGATCCATACTTATATACGTCAATGATTGAGTGAATGAATGCAAAAAAATATGAAGGAATGAACAGATAAATACATAAGTGAAGAAGCGACTAATCTCCCTTACGGAACAGTCCAAGTTCATGAATACAGGATACAAGTTAGAAAGAGAAAGTGCTGTCATAACTGCTCTAGGCAGTGTCAGTGATGAATGCTGACCTTTGTGGACAGAACTTGAAGGGGAAACTAGACACCTACACGCACTCCAGCTACCTTCCCCAAATATTTATCAATCACTGTGGCGGTTTTAACACGTCTGACCATAAATTCTCCAAAACGGAGAGCTTTCCTCCGCCCCCCTTGAATGTGGGCTGTATTTAGAGACTCTCTGCTCAGGAACAGATGACGCAAAGAGAAAAGTAGTAACTGTAGAGGAGACAACATTAAGCAGGTGCGCAACATGACCATCACGGTTATCTGTCCTGTCGATATCATTCTCGCCTCCTGATACGATTCGAGGTGAGGAGCACGTCACCCCCGCGTCATTCTTATCCCAAATCGTAACCTCCGCCCAACGTCTAGGAGAAAGCATGAAGCAGACCCACATTGGGGGATATTCTCCAAAACACCTGGTAAACACTCTTCAAAAGACTCCGGGTCACAAAAACCCCGGAAAGACAGAGAAATGTCCTGGGTTAGGGCATTCTAAAGAGGCCACACGAGTAATGCAAAACGGGGTTCTGGTTGGGATCCTGGAAAAGAAGAAAGATGTTAGTGGGAAAAACTGGGAAATCTGGACAAAAGCCCACACCTCTGTGAGGTTGTTGTATCCGTTAGTTTCCAATTTCTGATAAATGCACTCTGGTCATGTAAGATGTTAACGTCAGAAGACACTGGGTCAAGGGGAGCCAGGAACTGGACTATTTTTTTTTTGCAACCGTTTGGGAAATCTAAGCTTATTTCAAAATAAAACTACTGAGATGAAAATCAGTGTTTGGAACCGGGATTTTTCTAGATTCCCACAGCCCAGGAGCTGACGAGAAAGAAAGATGTTGGAGGCTGTTCTTATGAAAAAAAAAAAAAAAAAAGTATAGATTCCTTTTTTTATTCTTTTGTTAGCGTGGCTATGGTCCCTCACAATGGCTTTTGGGGGCTGTTTGACGTAGTGTGGCCTTGTGTGTGAACAGGCTGCAGACATTCGAAGTAGTCGGAACAGAAGAATTGTGTGCACGGAGCTCGGCTTCTACTGCTTCTGCGATGTGTGACTCCACCGGCTCGTGAGCAGATGGTGTGGAATAGAAGCTATTCGCAAACAGGGACCTGCCAGTCTCGGCGAGCTCGTCTTCCGAGTCACTAACAGCTTTTGTCCGAATCCACCGAACGGGGGTGAGAAATGCCTCTGAAATCATCATGAGAACGGAAATCCTAGGTCTTTCATCCGCAGCAAATTATCTCCCTTTCACTTGTCTCTGCTTCTCGGTAGCACTTAGCAGCCTCGCTGATGTCTCCTTCCTGGAACAGGCTTCTCGTTACTTCTTTCTGAGACCCTGTTGGGTACACTTGCCAGCTCGCCCAGCTCCCTGGCTGCATTTGCTCCGCTCCTCCCCCCGCCCCCA